>NC_092817.1:146943298-147260798 GCF_023375885.2 Dermacentor andersoni | reverse complement strand
TTGATGGGTGTGCTCGTTGTACTTTTCAACCTGTAATTTTCTATGCGGACTCTACCTCCAGCCTTGGCTATGTCTGATGAAAAAGGAAAGCAAGATGCTACATCACCCCAGATGTCATGTTTTATGGCGTGTCAAGGCAACGAGACCGCACTGCATTCAGCGGCACTGACAACCATGATGTGGAAGACTGGCTTGCCCCCTATGTACAGCACATGACACATCAGCTGTATAAGAACAAGGAAATGCCCCACACATGTGCATGGCACTAAACTGGACGCACTACCTGCTGTATGCAATAGATAATGAGAGAGAATGAGCTTCACGTCACTCTTGAGCACCTACCTACAACTGGTTTTTGGGCACAGCATTGAAGCTGCGATTGAGCTAATGCCTAACATCACACGAAATACAAAGCACAATACCTCAACAAAGCGAAACCAAAACAATTGCACACCGAACTCCTAACCCAAGCCGACACAACACCTGCTTTGTGTTGCATCTGATCTGAAACGGGCGAATCCCAAACTCCGTGTCACGTAAGATCTGAAAGCATTAGCTGCCACGAGAGAACCAGTGAGGCTAAACTGGCGAGCTATGTATGCATGCATGCATCTATAGCCTATTGGGTAAAGATTTGTGTTGCTAAGGACCCAGATTCAGGACCCGCCATCAGGCACGTCACTAAGTATTATTGAGGATACCTGGCCAGATGTAGAAAGAAACCTAGAGATAGATCATCATAACGCTTTGCATTAAGAGACAACGGAGCTGAAGCCACGTTTTCTGCCCCGTGCTTGCTATGCTCTACTAAGTGAGATACAGCGGCAGTTGTCCCAATGTCAATTTTCTTCGACAGCTGCACATGTGTACTAAACACTGTCCTGGAAGTGCTAGGCAGCAGCACTCACAATCAAGATGGCAGATGCGAACTATCCTTTAAAACACCCGCATTACATAGCACATGATTTTAGAAGCAGGCACCTGGCCAATAAACACTCGTTTTCTATCGCGATGCACCAAGGCTGCCAAAGTCGAGACGTTTGTATTTTATGAGCGAGGAAAATCGGGGGAATCACGGTGCTCAATTTTTGTTTATAAAAAGCATGTGATGGCAACATACAACGAAGCAACAGTGGCTGTATAGAAAAATGGGTAAGAGCTGACGACAATCATTGGCAGCACACAATATAATTCTTTCTCTAAAATTTATTGTCTCAAGGCATGTGGATGCAAATTTTCTGCATTCTTTTTGTACTATGTCTTTTGCGACTGAAATTTTAAATGTGTGTAATACTTCGTGGCAACTTGGAACATTTAAATAGTAAACATTTAAATGGTTAAGCATCTCCATACCTTAAATTTGCGGACAAGCTTGTCCACCTTTCTAGAACAATAACTCTCTGGTGTCATACATAACTCAAACCACTACTGATTAAGTCCACCTTTAGAGGAGCAGTACCTGGATTAGAAGCACTAGCATACCCTTATAGCAAATGGACATACATACCAGGTTCAGACTGAGCAAACCAACAAACAGTACTTGTGTCTGTTTGTCTTCAAAGAGGCAGAGACAGGCCCGGTCTCAATAAACGCAACAAATATATGGTGCATGCAGAGGAAATAAGCAGAAACTCTAAAGACAGCAACACACTGAAACAACACACTAAAACAGCCAGTGATCTGGGCCAAAGACAATTCACAATGTTACTGCCACAATTAGAAGCCAATGCCCCTTATGCAACAAGAAAAAAATGTTTTAGCTGTGAACAGCACGAGTGCATGGAGTTGCTTGATATTCTAAAAACAGCACGGAATACTATGAAAGCGGAAACACTTTGTGTCAACTGCCTTCTTGCTGTTTTTCCCATATCGATCACAGTTTCAAAGCTACACACATGAACTAAAGCAACGAACGTGTATAGAAAGCTTGGTGAGCCGATTCATAAACTCATATACATGTTTAATTTTGAAAGTTCCCGTAAAACCGACAGCAGGAGTAAAGTGGGTTCGTTTGCCTGCTCGCTCACAACGTACAAGCGTTAATATTTTACACCACGGCTCACAAAAGAGCTGCTAAGAAGCTTTAAGTGAAAGAAATACGCTTTTGTTATCTCATTGCAACAAATGAAAGCCTCTGACCGCGGTCAGCGCAAGCAGTGAGAAAGGTAATTAAATTCAGCGATGTGTTGCATGAGTAAATAAGAGGCGCATAGCATAGTAATCCTATAGATATGGAGAAAAAGAGAAGATAAACATCACAGGACACTAGCTGAGTTCAGGCATTGCTGGTGCGTGGAAGCTGCCACCGTTATTTTTACGTCGGTGTAACGCGTAGGAACTGCAGTAGTAATTTTTGAAGGAGCGCACTAATCAATTATCCTGCAATCGCAAAGGACACAAAGGAACACTGTGGTGATGGATATCTGTGCCGTACAAACTAAACACGGAATTGTAATATCGACTTTGCATATATCTCCAGGCACACCCAAGTGGGATATCAAGAAGTCAATGACCACGCTCTCTGCATGGGTTAGCCGTGATGACACTACACCTGAGATCATCGTTGAATACTTCAATGTGGACATTTCAAAGCCAAACAACAAATGCTTCTCTCAGTTTGTGCTAGAAAAGTTTGCTTTGGAGTGCCACACCAATCGAAGCCACTCAACTACTCAGCAACGGTCTTGTATACATTTTAATTTGACTGAACTTCTGCCCAAGGTTGTAACCGAACCAATAAGTGTGTATCACAGTAATCACAAAGCTATCGCCACTGCCATTACCAAATGATAAAAATAAATACATTTAACTTTGTTTAACCCTACGTGATGTGCTACAGCTTCGCTGGTCATCCACCTTGACAGAGTGGAATGGCTCCTCCTCAATTTTTGATTGATATGATTTAGAATCTGGAAGCTTCTGGTGAAACTCTGACACGGAGCTTCAGTCTCATCATGGTAGTTGAGAGGAGCTCGCCGACATGCCTAAAAGACCGGTTGCCAAAAGAGTTTGCAGAAATACTATTTAAAATCGGATACTCCATGCTCAAAAAAGTGTCAGAAGTTCTCAGGGCCCAACATTATGTGATCCCGAAGGATGCGAAAGCGCTGAATCTTCGGTTGTACAAGTACACGCAGCGGACATGTGTGGACGCTGAGCGCTTGCGTATACCGTCACATCCCCAGAGATGTCCCACCCCCGAAAAATACCCCCTCCCCCCGCTTTATGACACGATTTTCTATGATTTTCTAGTTGAACACTGAGCGACAAAATGAATTAAATTAGGCCAGAAAATTTCGAGAAGCTTCCCGTTTGCCAATGCTTTCATAAGGTTTCTTGTTGTGTCAAGACACCGTGAAGCAGTGCTGCAAACGGGCACACACTTACGAAGTATTTTCATTGTTTCCTAAAAAAGAAGTGCCTAAGAAACGTGCTCTACAGTGCAAAAGCTTCTTGGGAAGCAATATGCATTAGTGCCTATATCCGCTTACATCTGCCTATGTGTGCTTAAATCGCACCTTTTAGCGCCTGTTATAAGCGTGTAAAGCAGCCTTTTTATTGCCTAAATTTTGTTCTTTTTATAAACATAGGTCGAGAAGATCAACAAAATTCTCTCACAGCATGTACTTTTAGCTTCGAACTAACTACACAGCAGAATTAAATTCAACAGGGCTCATTCGAACTCTGTTGAAGCCAGAGTTTGGAAAGTAGGACTAAGCTTCACCTCATCGTACTAGCGGGCTCCTGAATTCATACTGATTCGGGATGAGTCGGATTCACAGGACGACTGGCTCAGACAGATTCACGGAATAATGGACGCTCACTTACTCAGACTAATAAAGTCGCAGACTCACTCGAACTCTCGGACTCGCACGAGTCAGACTTGCAGTGTAATGACTAATAACTCGACTTTTCTTTTCTATCAGTATCATCGGACTCTTGGCCATTCTCCACAGTGGGTATGCGCCATAAGTGAATGAAAATCAGAACAAACCATACCGCAACCACTGGAATTCCAGCTCCTATCACTGCAGCGATGTGCACGTGGTTGGCCGGACGCCGCTCAGCTGCACTATGGCCCCAACAACAGCGCTTCGCAGTTGGTGCAAGGTATTGCGCTACACAAAGGCCGCGAGAGTACTTTAGGGGCCACAACAGGCAATAACGTGGCGGACGAGGATGACATTGTGCGCACCGCATATAAGTCGTTTTTCACAAGTTTATTGGCGTGCAATTAATGATTCGTCATCATGCTCGGGGAAACAGCGTCGACGAGTAAAGCAAGCGCATATGATAATGGTGACTATGAACTTCAAACATAGCACCACGCAACTACAGCTGGCGACAAGGCTGCACGGAAGAACGCTAAATAATCTAACAAATTTTGCGCCGAGAACATCAATATTCACTTACACGGGTGAATAACTTGTATATCCACGCTCGCTCGTTCATCGTAGAGGCGTACCTGCTCGGTGGTCACGAAAAACAACAACAACAACATATGTCTACCCTTCCAAGCTTATTCTGTTTTTTAAACACTTCCGCAAAAATGCATGAAAGGAAACGCGTTGGCACCATCTGTTCAAAGTTAACAAGTTTCGTTCCTTTAACCGTGGCAATCCGTCATGAGAAAAATGAGTGATCTATGATCTTCTATTGACGCCACGTTTAACACTCCATTGTCACTTCACGCCTATAAGATCCACACCACGCCGGCCACTCTTTCTCCAATTACTCTCAGGGCCCGAAGTGGTCCGGCATAGTCACGTGGGGCGCTGCTGCACTAGATAAGTCTTGCGCTCCGTGACCACTGGCTGCGTCGCGCTTGTGACGCCCTGGATACATCGCAAAGGCACTGCCGCCGTGGCCACCGGTGATGTGCCAGCCGCTAGACGTGTCACCGACGTCTACGTCACCACATGCGATGATTCCTGCAGCGGCACCAAAGTCGTGCGTCCCGGTTGTGGTGAGATCGTCCCCGCGTATCGCGCTCTGGTTGGGTATATAGACTGCAGGCACAGCAGTCTGCACGTACGGCCATGAACCAAAGCCCCCTCCAGCACCGCCACCGTACACGTTCACGTTAGTGTAGGCGACGGCCGACTGTTGATGTTCGCCAGAACAGCTCGTCATCATTTGCGGCATCGGCGGTGGGTCGGTTGGTGGAGGCGGGAGCGCTGCAGGTGCCATCGGGAACGGCGGCATTGGGCCCATCATAGGCGGCGGCAGGAAGAACGGCGCCGGCATAAGGCTGTTTCACATGGCGCGATTTTCAGTCAGCGACACAGCGAATTCCGTCGCTCAGCGACCGCCGCGACGTCGTGGGCTCTCCGCGACTGGATTCCAACAAGTTGGTCGCGCCGTCGCTCAGTCGCAGCGATCGGCGCGATGTGGGAGGGGCAATGTGTGTTTTACCGCGCGTTGATAGCGCTGTGTAGCAATGTCGCGCGTCAGTTCTAGCTATGTTTAGGGCGTACCCACCAGCGTTTGCGGCTTAGGAGCTTTATGAACATTTTTCTTTTCTTCCGCTTACACAATTCGTTTGGAAGGAGAAGCTGCACACTATCAAGGTCGGGAGAAGGACGCCGCTCCAACATAAAGGCACGTACCCACTTGATCGCCGCCGTTGTCAACCTCTTCATCGCTAGAAATTGCACTAGCTGCTTATATACATGCACACTCAACAGTAGTTTGTTCTTCTGCAAAAGCAAAGACTCATCCAGGAAAAAACGTTGCGGCTTCCATAGCAACAACGAAACTAGAGCGCACTAGACGGAACCACCCCACCGACGCCGCACGCCATGCCGCACGCTCATACTTGCGGTATTGTCCAGCGCCTCACTCACCGTATCTGCAAGCTGTCGTAAAGTCTCAATGCTTTTAAACGTTAAAAATGGTGTACCTATTCTATTATCGAATTAAAATAGGGAAATTCGAATATTTGACTAGTTTCCACGTTGTTTTTATTTAACGATGTAGGCATGGATACTTCGTGAGCAAGAGGCAACCTTGCGCATCGCTGCGACGGATATCGCGCTGCCGCAAAGGCATGTGAAAGCTGTCAGCGAAAATCGCTCTGCGACGTGCGCGGCAGAACGATTTCTTTCGCCCCAATCGCGCCATGTGAAACAGCCTAAAGCGTTGGCATCGGAGGGGGTGGCGGCTGTGGGGGCGGGTGCGAGCATGTTGGCGGCGGCATCACGACGACGGGCGTTACTGGCTCGCGGCGACGCCGCCGGCGCCTCACGGGCACAGGCACCGAGATTGGTTCCGGAACTTCCATCTCGATGTGCACAGGCTCGGGCGGAGGAGGCGGTGGCGGAGGTGGTGGAGGAGGCGAGGGCGGACTCACTGGCGGGGTCTCTTTCTTTTTCCTCTTGATGCGTTTCTTTTTGACAATTTTCTTGACAGTCTTCACTTTCTTCTTTTCGCCGACGGCCAAATATATAACGGCGAGCGCGATCGCCGTGATTACGCCGAGCAGGCTGAATATAGCGGACACTACCATCGCCATCCAGTGGGCTAACCGGTCGCCCGTGAACAGCGGGCATACTGGCGTCATGTTCATGTCGACGATCTTGTAAGGATAAAAGCAGTCGCCGATGGTCTTATCTTTAGCCTTAGAGGCAACTACGAGCTTAACTGCGGGCTTTGGTTGTGGTGGAGGCTGCTGCAGAACTTGCTCTAGCACCAAGGTGTCTTAGGGAACGTCCAGAGTCTTCTTGCCGGCCTTGCTAGGACATGCCGGCAGACTCTTGATCGGCGTCTTGCCCTTGGTGGAGCACTTGGTGCTGACTTGGCTAGGCACCAGCCGACAGAACGGATCGGGTCTGCTACTGAGGGGCCAGACACGGGCGACTCCGTCGTCAATGACAACGAACGAACCGGCTCAGTACGGTGCGCACAGGTATGTGTCGGCCATCACGCAAGCGGGCAGCCAGCGCGCTATCATGGGTAGTGTGATGGTGAGGTGTGCGAGCAGCAAAATTGCGCTGGCCACGATCACAGCCGCTACGAACTTGGGACTCTTGCCACCTTTCTCCAGGCTCTTCGTACGCCGGCTCCAGGCGGCGCATCCCAGCAGCGCAGAAGAGACCGCCGTCGCCGCGGCAACTCCAAGCAAACTCATCTGGAGGAAGACGAGCAGACCAGTGACCATGCTCTTCAGCGCGGAGTACCCGGCGAAGTTGTCTTCCCACGCTGTTGCGTTTCCCTGGAGCCACTTGATGCTGTCTGCGGTCGACGTCAGGGTCTTGTCGAGGTTCTTGTCCGGGTCTTTCGCCACCTTGAGCATCTGCACAGTAAGCTGGGTATAGTTGCGCAGCAAGTCGAATGTCCACTCGTACGCTGCCTTGGATCCCAAGCCGTCGTTCATGCCGTACCAAGTGCTTATCATGAACACGAGGCAAAAGAGCTGGATCGCGGAGCAACCAACAAGCACCAGCACGCAAATCAGGCACGGTAAAAGGCCCACGGCAGAAGTGTAGCGACGTAAGGCGAACAAGGCTGCCGGAAGCACCACGAACAGCATGACCAGCGCCAGGCCCAGGAGAATGTAGAAAAGCAGGGCGGCCGTGCCCACGGCGGGCTGCTCCGTGTCCAGGTAGGATACGAGTCACCCATGCTGCCTTCGACCGCCAGCTCGCTGAACAGGTCGGCGTTGACAGGCTCCGAGGTCAACATGGCCGCGATCGAGCGGCCCTTACTGTTGAACCATGGGCTGGAGCCGCCCTCGGTGGATTCCATGTCGAGCTGAACCAGCACAGGCTTCTTTGCCGCCGTGGCCGTCATCGCTCTCCAAGCTACCTCTCCGTGAGAGAGAGGCCTGTCTTCACCTTGCCGGTTTGTTCTTCACAAAGATCACGGCCGATTCAATGCTGTCGCGCGCCGGCTGGCACCGCGGGTCTCGGGCCACGAGAGCGCGCGTTGCTTCTTCTACGGTGTAGGAAAAATCGCGCGTTCTGTCGTGCTGGCGAGTAGGACTAACGCGATGATGATAAAAAAAACTAACCAGCGATACAGCGCCGACTTCAACAACGCAGTTTTTCGAAAGCACAGCAGGAACGGTACCTATATGTCTGTCTCGTACGCGAACGCTGAAGAACACCAAATTTATACGCAGCCTTGCGACGCCAAGACTCCCGCGAAACGAAGAATGCCCCGCTGCCCTCTTGCTGCACATTCTGCAAAGGCTTACTTTCCAGGCTCTCCAAATTCGGGCAGCGGGATCGACAGCGCGCGGTAACTTCGAATGCGTGGCAGCCCTTCACGCTGGCCACGCGAAAATGGTTGATCTTCTTTAGTGCCGGTGGCAATCGCGCCACTGTCATGGATGGATCGATTGATGCGAAAACTTTATTGACAGTCCTGAGATGCGGGATTATAGCGCAGCGGGCCACTCCCACGTTGGGACGGGCAGGCCGAGCCTGGCCACCGCATTCTGATTTCCTAATTATGCATCCTAAGTGCTTTAGAAGCGAAATTTCGCTAGCAGCACAAAATAATCACAAATTTTAGGCCCTTTGCCAGACGCTCAATTTAGTTTCAAGGCCATCCAGGCGTTACTGAACGTTTTAAAAAGTACGGGCCTGGATTGTAGGCTTTGAGCATGCCAAATTGCTTGCCATATGTTCTACATCTTCCTTCTCTCGTCATCGTCACCCATCATGCGCCTCTTTCTTTCCCTCTTCCCTTTCCCCCAACGCCGAGTAGCTGGCTAAAGGAATACCTCAGGCCGACCTTTCTGCATTTCGTATCATTAAACTTCTCTCGCTGTCTCTCTCAGAAAATCGCCACAATATTCTTAGATTAGATAGAAAGAAATGCTAAGAACTGTGTTTGCTCCTGCACAGCCAACAATATATTCGATTTGATTCGAATATTCGTAGCCAACCAAATATTCGAATTCTCAAATATCTATTTTTCGAATCGACTACGAATGATAAATATATAATTTTCGATATTATTCGAACTTTACGAATATTCGCACAACCCTAATTTCTATTATTACTCACTGCATTTTCTATCTGTTTTCCTTTGTGTTTTTATCCACTCCGCTCTATAATGAACTTGACCTTGAGGGTAAATAATAAAAAAAAGAACATTAAAACTACAACGCCTCCAGACCGGCGAAAAACGGCGGTCCAGCAATTATCACTTAGCCCCTTTAGTTGACCCACCCACTAAGTTTGCCTGCATATCACCCCTAGTATATGCCCCCCCCCTCCCTTCCCTCTAAATAAAACCTCGGTATAGTTGAGGTTTAAGTTTATTTTGATAACATATAAAGTTGGCAAGGGCATTGACATATAGACAAATATGTGCCTAACAAAGTGTCAATGTCAATACACAATGACTCAAAAAGGACAGGGTGGCAACAAAAAGGAGCTTGAGTAATTTTGGTCTGTCAGGACACAGTGAAAAATTGGTAGACACCCTTTCAGTCGCTCTAACAGCTTCGCTGTAAAAAAAAAGATAGTCCGTGCACGCAACGATATATATATATATATATATATATATATATATATATATATATGACACGCTCTTTTTCGGGCTCCACCAAGGGGGGTACTTACGCGGTAGGACTAGCTCTAAGTAGGTCTTTCTTTCGGAATTATATTTTTGGCGATAGAGGAGGAAATGGTCCAGGTATTCTGCATCTCCACACATGACGCACAAATGTTCTATGGTGCGAACCCACGCCTACTCGTGTACATATTTAATTCGCCTGGATCGGTGTCATTTGCGTTCCGGCATAGCTCGTAAACAGCAGTGCATAAGCATCAACATTGGATGGTGTTAAAGTTGCCACCTGTGACATGGAGGCATAAAGAAAAAAATTGCACGAAATCACACGTTGCGTTGGATGAAATTAAGACAGTTGCACGCATCGCTTTTGGTTTTATTGGAGTTTAACCACATCCCGAAATTTTCGCTTCACATGGATTCCAACATGTGTGTTGGATCTGCGCAGTCATACTGTTTTATTGAATTTTACTATTACTCGTAGTTATTGATGCATCTTCCAAGGCATGTAGCACTGTCTCTCATTAAGTGTGTACATAAAACGCTACCTTTTAGCGACTATGGCTGCAATGGACATCACTGGTAAACAACTTACCTGTGAGCCTAAAGGGCAACCGAAAAGAAAAGACATTAAGGCATTCGTGGCAAACGGTAATACCATTGTTTACAATAACGCCATGTCTCCTCAAGCTGCGGCTAAGCCCGTAAAACGAAACGTACTAATTGTCATGCGTTAACATCTCCCTGTCTGACGCCTTTCGTTATTGGGATTTTGTTGCAATCCTCCACAAAGAAAGCAACAAAATTCCAATAAAGAAAGGCGTCAGACAGGGAGATACGATATCTCCAATGCTATTCACAGCATGTTTACAGGAGGTATTCAGAGACCTGGAGTGGGAAGAATTGGGGATAAAAGTTAATGGAGAATACCTTAGCAACTTGCGATTCGCTGATGATATTGCCTTGCTTAGTAACTCAGGAGACCAATTGCAATGCATGCTCACTGACCTGGAGAGGCAAAGCAGAAGGGTGGGTCTGAAAATTAATCTACAGAAAACTAAAGTAATGTTTAACAGTCTCGGAAGAGAACAGCAGTTTACGATAGGCAGCGAGGCACTGGAAGTGCTAAGGGAATACATCTACTTAGGGCAGGTAGTGACCACGGATCCGGATCATGAGACTGAAATAACCAGAAGAATAAGAATTGGCTGGGGTGCGTTTGGCAGGCATTCTCAAATCATGAACAACAGGTTGCCACTATCCCTCAAGAGGAAAGTGTATAACAGCTGTGTCTTACCAGTAATCTTTCCAGTGATTATTGTGACAGTGGCTATAGCCAGTACCTCCAAGGTGTTCTATATACATGGCATGGTTAACGCTATGCTGCCGACATGCCAGTATCTAGATATTTGGGCGTTTTCACACAACTTCTAGAAACTTATCACAACTGGCTACAGGGTAGCCTTATCCTAATAACACTCAAACTAACGAAAATAAACATCATACACCAAGATTGTCTGAATCAAATATTTTCACTTAGGAAAATATCTGACCGCTTCGAACAAAAACAAATTGCGAGACCCTTTGGCCAAACAGCTGTGAAAGCAATGTGGCGTAAAGCTGTACACTTATGCTTAATATTTTAATATATATACAGATAATGATCATGAGCGTGGGAGACTCTGCGCATGTATTTCGAATTCAGCAGCATGCACTACGTTTAATATACAGAAGGGAAGTTTCGTACTTTCGAAAGCAAGTAAAGTAGCAGTTCATTTATCTAAATAAGGCGTTTATTTCTCTATTACCCGACTATTTAGCATCATCATTTAAGTATTATTTTACATAGTTCATTGTTTTTCTAATTCTTGCTTTATTTCATTATTCTTCGATCAAACAACCTACCCCCAAACAACAACATTACAACCGCTACATTATTGTCCATGCCCCTGTAATGAGCGAGTAGCAGGCCGGCAAGCAAGAATAAGATGGCGGTCATCACTGCAGGAGATTGTTGGTGCCGGTGTAAATGACTTCCGAGCCGAAAGAACCATTGGTCTCCTGCCCCGCCCCCCCTGCCTCACCATTTTTTTTTAATCCTTACGCAAACATTAAAATCACGTGTGGCATGCAGAAAGATATTACTGTTTGAGTTGGTCTACCGAAACAGGCGGCGTTATTTTCCCGATAAATCAAAATGCACATTCAGACACTCACGAAGCGCTGCTCATTAACTTTTCGAATAATTAGGAATAATAATTGCAATTTACGAATTGTAGCCGGTGAGTTCACACTGATTGTCCACTTGGAAACAATTCTGAGTACGACACATCTCCAATTACGAGATATGGGTCCTCTAAACGGGCCACGAAATACATTGGCGTTCCTGTTGCTTTAGTTTTTGAATGCGTCAAGAAGCGATTTTACTTGTTTTGAAAACCGTCCCCAAATAGAAAAAAAATATCTTGCAGTTTCGCCCATAATGCAGACTGACGTGATAGCTGACACAATATTACACTCGCTAAGTATTGTACTGATTATTTCGCAATTGGATGGAGTAAACATTCCCTGGTTATATTAATATAAAGATTTCTGGGATTTGACGCGCCGCAACCACGATCCGATTATGAGGCACACTGTGGGGGACTCCGATATAATTTTGACCACCGGTAGATATTGACGTGCAGCACGGTGAACTAGCGTCATTGCATTCCATCTATATCGGCATGCGGCCACCACAGCCGGGATCGTACCCAAGACCTCTGCAACGTAACGCCATACACCCTGAGCTACCGCGTCGAGTCATTCGCAAGTTCCTTCGGGCAGCCTCCTTTCGAGAAGAAAGCGTTAGCCAGTGATGCTTCTCTTCCAAGTCGTCTTCAAGCCGCCGTGGTGACGTAGTGGCTTTGGCGCTGCGCTGCTGCATGAGCTCGAGGTCGCCGGTTCGAATCCCAGCCTTGGCTGCCGCATTTCGAAGGGGGCGAAATGCAGAAAGGCTCATTCATTGGGTGCACGTTAAAGAAACTCAGCTGGTTAAAAGTAACTCGGCAGCGTGGCTATTAATCGTCAAGTGGTTTTGGCACGTGAATACCAAGAATTTCATTTTTTTACGTCGTCTTCGAATCCGTAGGTGGCATTTTCCGACGAAGAAGCGAAGTTACTCGCTTCGTTTATTTTCTTTCACCGCGACGCTGGTTTATCTATAAGCTAAGGAGTGCGTGTGTCAGGCAGTCATTTTAACGAGTGATCGAGAGGTCAGGCAACGTATCGTCCAGGCTCTGCATTGCTTACTGCAGTATCAGCAGCATTATCATCCAACGCTGAAAAGCTGAACCTTCGGCTGACAAACGTGTGGGCTCGCAGTTTTATTTCTCGGAGAGCACTGGGAACTTTTTGTACAGATAGCTGCTATGGCGTTTACTCCCTTAGCCCTTCTGATGTCCTGAGAATTGATGTTCTGAGAATTTAATCTGCAGGTCCATCAGACTGCCAGTGGAACATTCTTATTTATTTTGAAAATTCTGGCTCCATGCGTTGGGGTTCCAGCGATAGACAGATGAAGGCTAACATACAAACAACTAGGATATTTGACGCGCGTAATCTTACGAGTTAACCGCTCGGTTCATCATGTGTTTCTTTTTTCTTCGTCGAGCCCTCTTCAACGGAACAATAGTTTTAGCAAACTTTGGTGTATCACTCAAGCATGCTACTCCACGGTCTCGCGGCGACGAAAAGGTGGACGAAGAAGATCACGTGCCGATATGCGCGTGAATCCCTTCTGGCTTTGTCGCCGTCGCCATCGTAGCGTTCGAATGTTGTCCGCGGTCATGGCGTTCCAGCGGACCAGCCTATCCTCCCCGGGGCGTCTTCCAACCAACCGGCTGCTCGTACACGCAGCGACGAGTTGCGGGCGACCACTTAGTCGTCCAAGACCGAAGCCCATCGCCTTACGAGCACTGCTACCGTCTGCTCCCCGCGGCTCGACGTATGCTGCCTGCAGGTCCGCTCCACTCGGCCAGCACCCATGTCGTCGCCACCTTGCTGCACCTGGCCCGCTTCCCAGCCACGGCGCACGTCATGGACCACTGGTCTCGGCTGCCGGACCAGCTCGCCGAACCCGGCACGTCCACCTGGGGGAAGGAAATGGCCATTCTCCCAGCGTATGCGGTTGATGGCGGGAGGGGTAGCACCAGCGCAGCGCGTGCCGAACCATGGTGTTGACGCCGGTGAGGTGGTTGTCGAGTGTGAGTTCCACCTTACTCGAAGAAGGGACGCCACCTCTTCAGCCGTTTCTGGCCTCGTCCTCCACTAAGGATGACTGACCGCTGCAGCTGGTGCGCCGACGATGGCCTGCGTCGTTCGGATGGTCTGCGACGAGGCGGAAAGGTGGACGCTTGGTCGCCGACAAAGCTTTCATCCTCTTCATCAGTCTTGTCATCGTAGGCACCGCTGTTGTCATCGCAAACTCTGCCGCGTCATTTGTGTCACTCGCGAGATTCATTCACCGCGCCACCAAAGCATTCCTAACATTATTTATCTCCTGTCCCGGTGTGCTTACGCATTCAATCAAGTGCGTCATTTTATTCGTTATAGTTTGTCTGCGTTCATGTCCTGTGAACACGAAGGCGTGATCCGTTTCCAATTTTGAAGCGCTGAAGTAATTAAATTATGTTGAAAATATTCTATTGCGTCTTCATTTTACAAGCTGAAGAGAGAGAGAGAGAAGGGAAGAAGTAAAGGCAGGGAGGTTAACCAGACTGAGTCCAGTTTGCTATCCTACATGTGGTGAGAGGAATGGGGAGTGAAAGAGATTCACAAGCTGGAATTGCTGTGCTAGCAAGCAAACCTTATAGATAACCGCCTACACATCCGCCTGCGTAGTTGCACGCAAGCGCAGCGGAGCGAGGCTGCCCGCCTGACATCTTGGCGGCATTGACGAGCTGGCCACGCTCGCGAATTATCCACTAGGTTGCCACGCCGTGTAACGTGACGTACTGTTCCTGTATATGTTAACTGCTCCCTGCGAGACCATATAGCGGAACACTAACGTGACGGATTGTGCCCCTAAAAAGAATAATTTAAAGCGGTAGCAAGTGATGGCCATCGCTTCTGCACTCTCGTTGAAGAGGATATTGCGGAGAGGACTGTCACAAAGATGGGTACGTGAAGGACGCAAATGAACGTATACCACGGTGACGATACTGCAAGCATAATGGCGGGCCCGTTATTTCACCGTCGCAGTTTTCAAACGCAACAAGGCGGGCGACCTGAGAAAATATAGAAAGCGAATTTCATTTTAAATAGGTGTTAACTGAAACTTCATTGCCATACTATGTAGGAGTTAATACAAACTTAAATATCGCCTCTGAAGTATCGCGGAAGGTCTCTACATGAGTTGGACTACTCTGGGAGGGAAATTTATTTTGACGAGAAATGTAAATGAGTAATCAAGCTATTACCTAAAATGTGCGTATTACCTCTTTAGTTATTTATTTAGAGACACACATTGTAAATTGCGAATGGTACAGCTGCTGAGTGAGCAAAGCATATAACTTTGAACGAGCTCCGAGGATGACACAAGCTTCTGTTTCAAGATTCGATTCCCCAAATGTGTGTAAAAATATAGTGAATTCCATTTTTTTAATTGTTTCAATGCATCAAAAGGCATTATCGAAAGAAAAAAAGAAGAAACGATCCGGGAGAACCCATTTTGCGATTAATGTTCATGCTATTGCGACTAGCACTGAAGCAGTGTAACGACACACCGCATTTACAACACCGAAACGCATCGTATATCAAGCGTGTTTGCAGCCGGGCTCCTCCTATCTCACGCATCCCTTTAGACATGTCGCATATATATTCAGGCCGGATTGTCTGTGCTGTGCTTTCTGAACGGTGAATATCTTTCCTCAACGGAAGCGCTCGGGTGCGGCAATTGCCGGTATGTCTTGCGAGGCCAACGACATCCTCCTCCTTTTCCTACTATGACGGAGGTTCGGTTGTTGTTGTTGTTGGAGCCTGTCACACTGTATGGCTCCTACCCACGATGGGGGATTGGCCAAGAAATGAGAGGATTACTCCAAATTAATATAGAGCATAAATTTCCTAATATCTATGGTATTAACATTAAATGGCGTTAAATGGTACGCTAAATGACGTTACCTGTTAAAGTAAAATCAGGAAGGTCATATGGAATGAGTAATATTTATTTAAAAGTAAGAAAAAGAATTTAGCAGGGCATTCGTTTATATTCTGTAAGGAATCTTTGGACAGCGAAGCAAGCATCCCTACGGCTGCCCTGTTCTGTCCGGCATTCGAGAAATTCTGAAGAAGAAGAACCTTTATTAAAAAGAGCGGTCCGGAAGTGTTTGTCGTGGTGGCCTCAGGTGGCGGCTCGAAGCCCTTGGACTCGGGCGGCATCAAAGGCTTCCCGGACGGCCCAGGGCTGGTCTTCCAGCTCCATAAATTTGAGAGCACCGACCCACAGACACATCACTCAGTGGCCTAAGTTGGCTTGATAGAAGGGCGGCACATACCTAGCGTCACACATTTAGCGTCGAGATTTAAATCGCCAGCAGCGATTGCGTTTTTATTTTTTTTTACAACAAATGAACATGTACCCGGGAGAAGTTACGTAGTATTTGCCTCACAACCGGCACTACGTTTCTTTTTCTATGTCGTCTAGATTCAAGCTTCCTGGGGTTGTGCTTTCGCAGAATCTTTTAGGAAAGTTAAAGGTTTATAATCAATGCAACGCGTAAGTTCCATTAGGCGTTGTAGTACATATACGTATTATTACGTTCTTCTAAATAATGCTGAGATAATAGCGCATCATATTCTTGAATGAGTATATGGAATATTTTCCCTTCCCACTCGACAGTGTCCACGGGTGCATTCCAGGAAGATGAGATACCGGCAATTTGGAAGTTGCTCAGAATTACTATCTTGGAGCTTTGCTACCCGTGTTCCGGATTATACCCCAATTGTTTCCGTTGGATTCATGGCCATTGCTTGGCTGTGTGGTGTGCCACACAGCCGAGCTGTATGTGTCACATATAACCGTGCTCGTTGACTGGCCTCTCATTTCTAATGTCGCTACAAAGTACGAATAATTCACTACTACACAATCAGCCACACTTTTTCATTCCACCTAATGTTAAAAAAGATCGTTTTTGTGGTTACCTGGACACTGCAGTGGACTGGCGCTTAGAGACATACAGACAACTTGCAATGTGCTACGCTTAGTGCGCCCGTAGTTTTCTTTAAACGACAAACCTTACCCTGCTAGTTTTTCACAAGATTCCGAAGACAATAACAACTTCACGGTCGCGAAAGTGAGCCCCTCCTGCTTAACCGAACTACATACAATTAGTTTTGCCATGCAATATCTGGTCGCGTCCATCACGACAGTGCGAAATATCGATTACCCTTTATGGTGCTCAATACCGCAGCTAAACCTTTACTCGAACTATCGAACATTTGTGCGTCATGTGGGGATGCAGAAACACTGAACGATTTCCTCCTCGTTTGCGAATAATTGAATTCAGAAAGAAAGACATGTTTAGAAGAACCCCGATCGCGCATTTGCTTTCCTCTCTTAGTGTTTAATATTTTTATCTCTCGGTGCGAGCTCCCTTGGTCGTGCCCGAGCGGAAATATGTGAGATTGTGCTTGACTAAATCAGTGCTACAGGAAGACTGGCATGTTAAACACCTTTCTTTCCTCATTATTAACATTTGATTAGCCATTATTTGTACTCTAGCGGCTTCACCGAAATTGGCGTGGTCACTTTTCACGTATCGTTTAGTATTTATGATTACTATTATTAACAAACATAGGAAATACCAACGACTAAGTTATCGGGAACGAGGGATTTCTATCACGTTTCCATTGCGAGCCTGAACAAATAATGACAGCTCACACGTACCTCTAAAGTACACCGATCTATTAACAGAATGGTGAACCGGATTTCACATATTATCTTATTTGCTTTATTTTCTTTGATTTAACCATTCAGTATGCGCCACAGGGTGTTTGCCTGTCCTTGGCCAATCCTCCAGAACGGGTATGTCTCACTACATGCGACAGTATAAGAGGCAAACAATCCCTAAATGGTTGCTCGATATATCTGCCACTCTCATGTGCATGCACTTGTCATCACCATTCCTCTTTCGACAAGTATCACATGCATCGCCTTCATCCTTACGACATCGCTACCTAGACTACAATACTAAGCTCTGGGTATACTACCAGTGAAAGAACTATTTAATAATGTAGTTTTGAAGACTCACTACTTCAGCAAAGAATTCAGGGTTGCCGAAAAAAAGAACGTGACATTGCGACAAACTGAGAGGTACATGGAACCACGTGTCTACACTCACTACGGAAAAAGAACCCGGAACTACTATGTCCCTGCAGTATTTAATCAATTGAGTGATGAATTATGTACAATAAACACGAAACGAAAAATGAATAAAGTTATTAGAAAATGGTGTGCAAGATCAATAAACACTTAGTAGGTAAGGCCAGTTGACTCATATGGAATTGTTTAACGGCTTTGTTTTCAACTTTTGTTAATGTTCTTGCTTCGATACCTGTGTATAATTTTGAATTCAGCAGTTTGAAGCATTAAATTGTAGTCCTGTAAGTGACTGGTGTATTTATGTATCGCTTTGATGTTTTGACTTTGTTTTGACTTTGATGTTTTTCTTGACAACATTGTGTAATGAAAAAACAGGAACTGAAAATGCTTGTTATTTTTTGTTTCATGCACTGGACGGTGTTCAGTGTTTATATGCGAGAGAATGTATTCATTGTGGTAATATGAATTTAATATGTTGTTTCACCAACTGCCTGGTCATTTTATAAGCACTGCGTGCTTAGATTGACCAGCAAATTCACCCTGTACAAACAACTTTGGATAAATAAATGAATGAATGAATAGTGTCCAAAAGTTGTCATTGAGAGTACTGTTGGTTTGGTGGCAATACAGTTCAGAAGCGATTGCAACAAACCTCCCTTCCTAGTTGGTCTGGAGGCTGAAGTTCGGCACTTGTGTGGTTACTGTGTTGGATCCATAATAAGAAGCACAAAAACAGAAAACTCAAGGGAAAGGATAAAGCACTATTTAACACTTAGTACTGCTGCAGCCCACCCCCTTATTTGATTTTGTCTGGTCGCGCTACATTTTTTTGCTATAGATAGACATGAACTACTCCTGTGCACAGCTTACTGCAGAGAGCATAGGTGACGTTCCCAATCAGTGTCCGATTTTAACATACACTATGTGCTGGCTCAAAGAGGCTCGAAACACTGCAATGGAAGCTTCTAGTTTATATGTTTACGTTCATACTCCTTGCGCAATAAGACTGCCAGAACTTTCACAATAGAAAGTAATTTACAACACACAAACGCAAAGAACAGACATATGCCTCGTTTTCAACTCGGTCGTCATGCAGATGACATATAGCACGAAAAAACGTGAACATGCTGTGTGTTACCATCGCAAACTTCATACTAGACAAGGAGCGCACCACAATCCCGCGGCAGACGCTAATGAGACCAAAACGGGAGCACATGTCCGTGAACGCGCAAATGGAGCCCCATAAGCCACTCTGCTCGGCTGCACCACTCGTTACAAGCACAGCACACCAACCACACATTGAGCACTGAACAGTGGGCGGTCGACGCAGTCGTATTTACATGATTTGTAGCTAGCAGCATATTCCTCGATGTCCGTTAAGCAAAGGCGGACACGGCGACGCCACATCGCCGTTCGCTGAACTGCGCTGCAGATGCGCTATGCCAGTTCGACAGTTCATTGTCACCACCGCCGGGTTCTCAAGGAAGCACGGGTAACACAACGCAGATTCTGTACTGCCAGAGCTCACGGAAGCCAAAGCCGCACTGCCACTACTCACGGAACCGTTGTCAAATGGGAAGAGGACTTGGCACCTTTGAAGGCGCCGCGTCCATGAGCTTTCGTGTACTCTTCCGCCAAGTAACACAGAACCTACAACCAACACACAACCAACGCAAACACAATCACATAAGCACTGTTGAACAACGCGCGGTCCAGAGAACGATCAAGCCGAGAACGAACACGCCACGGCGTCGCTCGGCGCCACCATCGCGTCTTCTCAAAAATCCCTAAACGACACTGCCCAGCGAAGTTTTCAACATGATTCTTATCACTCTGGTGAGTTGTTCTGGACAAATATCGCCACTTTATTAACGTGTAAAAGAAAAAAGGAGGGCATTTCATATGAAAATGTTTCCTGCCACTTTCACCGCTCTCACAAACAGGACCCCACAAAACTAATCGCTCATGGTTGCTAACACGACCGCGCATCATGTAGAGTATTTATATACCTAATTCACAAATGCGATAGTAACAATCACCCGAAAGAAAGTTTTGTGGTTAAGATCGGGAGGCAATCAGTTGTTAGCGATGAAATGATTCACGGTGGCTCTCAGCAAACTTTATCGATAATATGGCCCACACTAAACATTTTAACACCCTTATGGGTGTTCAAAGGGATGTTTCCTGCATTTACGCCCATGCCTACAGCCTATCAGCACCTTTTTCGGCCGAAATACTCTATAATAAGGGTGTATACCACACATAAGGTGTGACATTGCTCGAAGAAGGGTGTTAAACAGACGACTGAAAGGTGTTGAACACATTGATGCATAAATGTGGATAGCGTGCACACGTCCGCGCATTGAGCAATGTGTTTATGTATTGCATTTTGAATGCCGAAATTACCTTATGCCCTTTCAGGTAGAAAAGCTGGCGTTCTCCGCAATACCAATCCATGTGAGACGCTGTTCATGCCAATCTTGTCATCTCTCTTGAAAGCATTCAGAACCGCACCGCCCGTTTTATTCTATGAAATTATTCACGTCATTCTAGTGTCATGTCCGTGAAAAAAACACTAGGTCTACCTGACCTTTGGTTGCGTCGCAAGTACTTTCGTCTCTGTCTTTTTCATAAAGTATGCTACTTTAACCCTTCTCTTAAAGAATATCTTTTCACCACACCAAGTTCTCCTCTCGCATCGACCATCAACACAAAATTGATGTGCCATTCTTCCTTCTTGCCAAGAACAGCCACTGAATGGAACCGCCTTCCCGCCTCCACAGTCTCAATTAGTGACACCACTAATTCAAGATCGCCTTTCAAAGTGTCTTACAGTTTGATTTTCTAGTCTTGCCCTGCACTGCAAATATTGTATATTTTCACCACTTCTTTCTGTTGTGCCTACTAGGCCTTGAAATTTGTGTAACAAATAAATAAATAACATGTGACGTCATCACCGTCTTCTATGACGTCAGTAGTGATACAGAAAGTAGTAAATAGAACAACGTTAATTATGAACAATTCTGAGTAATTATTGTGAAATAATGTGAATTAGGGTGAAATAAATTGGATTAAGGTTCGTACAAACTATAGCAAGGTGGATTACGGCAGATTAAGGTAGAATTGTGAATGACACGTGACAATGTATGAACGTGACAATTGCAAGTGTACATCCGTGAAGTCATTAAGTTTTCGCATTCCTAAGTGACTGTCGATTTTTTTCAAGTATTCTATGTTACTGGCATGACGGCCACTCCAAAAATGTACAGTATCATTGAGAAAAAGTATGCCTTTTCACTTACAATTTAATCATCATTAGATTTTGGGTTCACAGTAATATTATCATGCAATTAAACACTTCTAAAAAAACTGCAGTAGCAGAATGAAAACAAGCGAGCAACTTGCACAATTCTGCAAGAATATTTCGGTGCCTTTAATAGCCCAACAAAAAGAGCCGAAAGTAAAAGACGCTGTTTGGATACATTGCTGATCAAACAGGGTGCTGTTAGACGAGCGTCTGCTGTACAATGGCATCAACGTACAAGTTGCCTGGTGAAGCCATAAAGAAGGCATTTATAGCGGCGCGATCAATTTCGAAGTTCTCAAACCCTAATTTCCACGTACCTTGCCTAATTTATTCAGAGGTTTACTAAACTACTTATCTGCTTTCTAAGTGCATCCTCAGACACAGTTGGTAAGGTTCAGCCTATATATTAAGGGCTGGCGTCATCAAAGCTATAATTGCTTATCCACAGCATACGCTCTTACAAACGCAGTCTTCAGTCTCCTCGTGACCCGCCGTGGTTGCTCAGTGGCTATGGTGTTAGGCTGCTGAGCACGAGGTCGCGGGATCAAATCCCGGCCACGGCGGCCGCATTTCGATGGGGGCGAAATGCGAAAACACCCGTGTACTTAGATTTAGGTGCACGTTAAAGAACCCCAGGTGGTCGAAATTTCCGGAGTCCTCCACTACGGCGTGCCTCATAATCACAAAGTGGTTTGGCACGTAAAACCCCATAATATATATATCTCCTCGTGAATGCTTACGCGTCGTCGCTGTCGCACGACCAAGATGTGAGCGTCTTTATCGAGCCACGATCTCGCTGAAACTACGCTGTGACCTCACAAGATTGATTTGTTCGGACGCAGCGAATAATCTAATAGCACCAGCAGAAGAGCGGCGATCGCCTCGCATACGGTCACGATTTGTGCACCGTACCCTCAGTGATGCAGCACAGACTGCACTCCCCCCCCCTCCAAAAAAAAAGAAGAATATGGATTTGGTTAAACATGCTTCTGTAAGAACTGTGCGAACAAATACGCTCGAATTAAACGCTCTCGGAAAGCCCAAATGACGCAGAAAAAGAAAGCCTGTAAAGTCAACCTGATCGCACGTAGCCTCTTTTGATGTCAATAATACGGTTATGGTATTAATGCGGGCTGTCCTGGTGGACAGTCCGCATTCGATTTTTTTTAAGGGGAAGCTCTAGCTCGGGCCCAACTCTGACGCGGCCGATTCAAATACGTGTAAAAGGCAAAAACATTTTATGTGATAACCCCTGGGCCGATTTTAATGAAATTTGTTTCATTTGAGAGAAAAAGTTAAATTCTAGTGACTGTTGGAAGTGTAATTTCTAGTTAGAGCCTGAATTTTGTTAAAATGATGTTCAAATATTTGAAGGTTTTAAAGAAATAGGAGCACGAATTTCAAACACCAATAGCTCTGAATCAAGAACACATATTGCGGTTTTGTAAACGGCATCCACTAGATCATTGAAAGGGGACAAATCTGTTGTGTCATTTGATATCTGAAGTGAATTTTTTACGTTGTGTACAAAGGTTCCGTAAAAGCTGTATGTGCATATTACTAAATTTTTTGAAATTCGTATGTGTAATATATCAGTTTTGTTCGCTTTAGATGTATTGTTAGATGCAATTCACATATTTGCTCGATTATATTTTTTTGCTGAGTTACAGCGTTGTTAACTTGATAGTTTCGTTTGCTGCAAATTTGCGACTTTTTCCACATTTTAATGAAAAATTGACGACCTAAATTAAAAATTTGAAACTAACAGTCACTAGATTTTAAACCTTTTTTAAGTGCAACCAACCTCGCTAAATATGGCGCAGTGGTTGCACGGAAAAACGAATTCTCCTTTTACATGTATTTAGATTAGAGCACCCGAGCTAAAGCTTCCTCTTAACGTTGTTTATTCGAAGACAAGCAGTTCACAGTTTTAATATGAATATACCAGCGTACGCGTGCCGCCGAAAGCTTGCTTGGTCGTGGAAGCCACGCATGACGCAATGATGGTGCAGGTTTAGCGCGTCGCTGGCTTGAAGACAGTGAGCTGCCGCCATGGAAAGGAAGATAACGAAGTTGCAAAGCTAGGTAGCGGCTCACGGAGCCGTGCCGATAGTGACGGTGCCATCATGACCAAATCTGGGGCGGAGATATTGACGGCTCAGGCGTCTTTTTTTTTTTTTTTTGGGGGGGGGTGGGGGCTTGATATCGCTTTCAAAACGCGATAGTGCTATAAATGCAGAGTCATTAGTTCTTGTCTCGTAGATTTAAATACGGGTTTAAATAAACTCTATATCCCATTCATCCCGGAGAGTAGGCGTAAGCGGGAAAATGCTCACACACACACATACACACACACGCACGCACACATGCTCGCACACACACACACGCACGCGGGCACACTCGTTCGCGCACACACACACACACACACACACACACACACACACACACACACGCACGCACACACACACAAACACACGCACGCACGCACGCTCGCGCACACGCCGCACAAGCTCGCACAGACACACACACGCACACACACACACATACACAGAGAGATACGACACATATTCGCCCGCATTCACATTTATGCGCGTCCACGCGTCACACACGCACAAAAATGTGCGCAGCCAGATTCAAATACGGAGACACAAACACGCGCGCACACGCAAATGCAAGTACACACGACCCTCGCAGCGCGGCCGCCGGTTGCCCATTGTCTTGCGCCTCTAAATTCCAGAGCTGCCTTTCTCCTGTAGTCGCCACATAGTGTCAGCAGACTGTGACAAATCCTGGGGCCCACGTACCGCAAAGCACCCTTTTGATAGGGAAGCTCTTCTTGCTGCCGACAGAGACCATGAAGACCCGGCAAATCAACCAACAATACATTGGGCGCCAAACTTGGCCCGCCCTGCTGCCGTCACCGATTCTCCGAACGAGGCGCATGGTGGATTAACGCTGCCGTAGTCCGCAGTTCTCTGAAGGAAGTTCATGGTCGGTTAGCGCTGTCGTCCTCGCTGGTTCTCTGAAGGGCGCCACCACCGCGGGTCGATCGAAACACGTGCAGCGGGCTGAAATAGCCTTGCAGAGCAGTACCCCTGCAGGCTGATCGTAACAATATCCGCTCCCTATCCTTCCCTGCTGCCTGGCAAGAACACGCGCGTGCAAACAGACTGAATGATATTCGTTCTGCAAACACCGTTCAAACTCCAGCAGTAATAAATGATTTTACGGTTTAAATTTGGCGCTTCTTCAAGTCAATGTGCCCTACGCCCATAGGGTACAATACCATTTGCTCCTCTCGTGTGACATAACCGTCCATCCCCGACCGAAACACTGCTTTAATGCACCACCAATGTTCTGACTAAGTGCCATAAATGCATATGTTGTTACAAACGACAACCTATTGGCGCAGGCAGTTGAAGCTTGTTGATACTCGGCTATTATATAGAAATAAAATTGTTTAAAATTTTGACAATTCAGTTACGCATGTCCATTACTGCGAAGTTCCACAGGATGGTGAAGGTGCAATGTCCAGATTTCCTGAGCATGTCCATGCTGCAAAGCACGATAGTATCTTTTTAACGTAACACAAAGAGATGCGCATGCTTATGTTTTGCAAGGAATAAAACCTGACAATAAAAGCGATGCCTGAACAAATAAGCCACCCATTAGTACGTTTTAGGAAGCAAAAATAGACAATATAATATTTGAAGAGCACTCCTGAAAAAACCAACACTGAAACCAAATCTTGAGTTTTATGTCATGGCCATGTGGTGGAAGACTGCCGAACTGAGTCCTACGTGGCGTTAAAGAAGAAAGAGGTATCACGCAGCACGGTATCGAACCACTGCCAGCATGACGCGGAACGATAGGTGCGAGCGATTAAACGACTCGGCCACGGCTTCCAATTTTTTTCTTTATTGCATGGAATTATGAGTAATGTCAAACAAATAGAGTTACGATACATTTCAACATACATGAGAAACAAATGGACACATGGTATGCAGTCCAATGAAAGTTCAAAATTCTGGCAAACAAACACAAGCGTCCAGACGCGAAATCCATTCAGGTACGGGATCAAAGGTAGCAATCACACTACGCACTTGAGTCGTATCTTCTCGGAAGATAGACCTTGTCGAGCGAGGTGGCTCGGCATGTCTGTCGATCATTCGACTTCTCCGTAATGAATAAAGCCCTAATAACATAAACAAATCATATGGTGCATTACTTGCAATCTTTTTGAAAGGAAGGAGCCGCATACCATAATATTTCTTAATTTTCTTTAATTTTATTTTAAGCTTCACACCTCCACCCTGCCAGTTAAAACGTGGCTTCAGGAAAAAAAAATTCTATGTACCTTGGAATCGAAATTGTATGCTTTGCAATCAACCTGAGACAATAGAACATTGCTTTATACTTTGTCGCGTAGTTTCGCGCGTTACTGTGTGAATTTTCTCGTTTCCATTTTTTCCCTCTTCTTCTTCTTTCTCCTTTTATTCCCTTTACCCCTTTCCCCAGTACAGGGTAGCCAGCCGGTACTTACACTGGCTAACCTCCCTGTCTTTCCTCCCCTTTGTCTCCTCCTCCTTGTCGTGATGCATTTCATTTTTGGGACATTTTGCAAAAAACTATCAAAAACACTTTCCTCTCGGCCACGGCTTCCAACGCTTCAGCGGGTGATACGCTCGGGTTTTTATAGATACCAGGTGAACTTGCACTACTGTGTTTCAAAAATTGCTTTTGGGAACAGTGTTACGCCATGTGTAGAGAGTCGAGATAGACATCAATCGAAAGCTTAGTCTCCGGACTAGATACGCTGCAGTGACTTTTATGATAGACACCGTAGTTTTATCACAGGTGCCGTTTTTGTCTCGAAAATGGAGCACACATTTTCGTCGTTTCCATAGGCTTCCATTGCAGAATCTTTAACCGCTCTGGAAACAGAATGTTTGCTTGCGGCAGCGTGATTACTGCATTTGGCTCGTGTGAATTGTTTTCCAGAACATGTCTGTCACCTCCCTTTTTCAATAATCGACCTGCAACTTTTGTTATTCGCGAAAAACCCGCTGGTTCCATTGAAAACGCGCTAGCTTCGGACCGGGCCGCTTGGGGCGCTAGTTGGAACATATCCAGAAAAGCTGGATATGGGGGTGTGAGCCATAGATGATGATAGTTTCCTGTGTACGTTACGCCACGAACAAATCCCGGGATCCTAGTCATAGAGAGCTGCAGGCATAGACAGCTTGGCTGTAAAACATACCTGCTACAGCCTGCCGCGAAACATATTCTTGCTTATTTCTAACGCTGTTGCGCGAGCGGTGAGCCGACAATTCACGTAAGAGCCGTTACGTCGCAGCAATGCGCGTGATGAGCTCAGAAATGCGCAACGCTACTTTCATATTCAATTAGGCTTGGCTAGTGACAAGGTTTTACTTGATTTTCTTTCATCCCTCGCAAGCCTTACGGTAAACCTTCCTGAAAGAAAAAAAAAGGAAGCCAGTCTGGCAAAAATACAGAATAATTTCATTTTTTTCCACCATCACATCACTGAAGCGCGCGAGCAAGAATTTGAAGGAAGAAGAAGTGCATGCGAAAGCAGGGTGAACGACCACCACAGCAATAAGAAATAGCGTCTACAACTCGTTTTTTCTAGAAGTTTCGAGGCAGTATGAAGACGTCTACTGAACCGTCTTCGAGCAGAGGATCGAAGAAGAAACGGCAGCTGCCTGGGGTGCCGGAATTGAGTTCTGACAGCAAGGAAGCATTTGAGAGCGAGCGATCGAGGACGCAACCAGCACGGCGGCGCCTGAGCAGGCATCGCTCCAGCGTCCACCTCGCCAAGATGAAAGCTATGAACAGCAGCACCTGTGCCAACACAAACGGTACGGGTTGGAAATGTACATCGAAAAATAGTGCGCGGCGTAATGTTTATGAAGCAAATTGTGAACCCTGGGACTTTTAGCACGTAGCGTTTTACTCCCACCTAAATTCCTCGTGGTTCAGGTATAGTGGCACTGTAAGCTGTCGTGCGACAAAATTAGAGTGGCGGTGGCGTCAGCGCTTCATCACTCGGAAATTCGCCCTGTAAGCTGTCGCACTGTAAGCTTTCGTGCGACAAAGTTAGTGTTTCGCAGCGGGTCAGTCCATAATTCAGAGATTCCCACTGTAAGCGGTCGTGTGACAAAGTTGGAGTAGCGCGGCGGTGTCACTGCTTCATCACTCAAAAATTCGCACTGTTAGCTGTCGTGTGACAAAGTTAGTGTCTCGCCAGCTGTGTCAGTGCTTCACCACTCAGAAATTCGCACTGTAAGCTGTCGTGCAAAAAGGTAGTCTCGCAGCGGTGTCAGTGCTTTATCACTCAGAAATTCACACTGTAAGCTGTCGAGTGACAGTTAGAGTCTGGCGGTGGGTGAGTGCTTCATCACTCAGAAATTCGCGCTGTAAGCTGTCATGCGAAAAGTTAATATCATGGCGGTGTCAGTGCTTCATCAATCAGAAATCCGCACTGTAAGCTGTCGTATGACATTTAGAATCTGGCGATGGGTGAGTGCTTCATCACTCAGAAATTCGCGCTGTAAGCTGTCGTGCGTAAAGTTAGTATCATGGCGGTGTCAGTGCTTCAACAGTCGGAAATTCACGCTCTGTGCTGTCGTGTGACAGTCTGGCGGTGGGTGAATTCATCACTCAGAAATTCGCGCTGCAAGCTGTCGTGCGGAAAGTTAGTCTCGCGGCGGTGTCAGTGCTTCGTCACCGAGAAGTTCAAGACGCGGCTATACAACGCAGTCATACTAAGCGTTTAGCCCTGCTTATATGTATTCATCAAATACAAGCTTCATCCATGCAACAACCTGCTTGATTAGACACATGAGAGAGGATAGTGGTTAGCTAATAGAGGCCTGCACGTTAAACTTTTTGAGGCACCTGACATCTGGAACAGCAATTTGTTTTCTGACAAATAGAGTTTGTAGCGCGAACAAAGAAATCTGCCCTTTGGGGTCGGCCGCGATTTCTTGACGATATGCAATTTCGTGAAAAAGAAAATGGTATTTGCAAAAGAACAATGCGCCTTCCAAGAAAAAAAAATTAAAAAATAGCTTTTGGCTTAAGTGAGTGTGATTCAGTGAGTGCGTTAAGTTGCTCGGGGAAATTAACATTGTACAGGCGGTTCACCGCGTCTGTGGGTGATTCATGTGGCTTTGCGTCCAAGCGCAAAGGAGCGGCTAAATGTGATGCCGTATTGGGGCATCCGGGTGCTCTAAGCAACTGGTTACAGTGCCAACAAGGTTGATCTTTGAGGAAGCGTAGCTCTTCACGACCAAGTAAACATTGTCACTTTACAAAAACATTAATTGCAATGCTTGTATTGCCTTCTCCTATGTCGGCGCCGACAAGACGTCACATTTGCACCATCAGCCCACCTGCTATTTTTATAGTTGTATTTCTCGATCAAGGCACGCTTCCGGTGACGGTCCTGCCTGATGCGTACTTCAAAAGAACTATCAGGCTTTGATACGCGACAAGCAGGACATCTGGCATGGTAGACGAGAGCTGTGACGTCTCAGTGAGTAAAGGCGCGGCGGCTTTCGCTTATATTTGCAGGTGTTTGTGAGGAGAATGCAAGCGTTAATGTGGCTAGACACGATCGCCCGCACGCCATATATGCGTCTTGGTTTTTCTTCTTTGTAGTGAAAGAATCTCGTGAGGGGCTTTTTTTAAAACCTTACTGTTGGCCATCAATTCGTCTTGTAAGAGAGAGATCGGTCGTATTGCAAATTGCATTTCATTATTATTTTTCTGTGTTGTTTCTTCCTTGCACTGGCTGTCGCGCTTCAAATACAACCGTCTGGTTCATGTTACTGACAACAAATTCTCGGCCACCCACCGTCCAAAGCTTTGCGACCTCTATGAATCGACCTTCATTTAACTGCGCAGGCAAGGGCGCCCTGAGCTCGGAGAAAGCGAAGGAGACTAGCGTAACCGACACAGGAAACGACATTGTCCGTTCTGAGCCAAAGCCGGACAGCGTTGGGTCACCAGCCACTCCGCAGGCAGCTACTACACAGGCACGAGCAGCGGTGGCCGACGCATCCGTGGACTTGGCAGCGCCCACTTCGTCGCCGGTGACCGGGCCAAGCCTGCCCCGGGTGTCGCAAGTTACGCAAGAGGGAAATGTTACTCGTGGCGCTGCTCTCATGGGACACGACCAGAACAATCCTGTCAGCGACACTTTGCCGCCTTGGATGCATGACCCTCCTGTGCCGTCAGCCGTGAGTGAATTGCTTTCAGCAAATCATTGCAAGCACTCAGAACTTACTCTTACGCACTTTCAATTGAACTTGCGTACTCGCAAGAGTAAAAGTTAAAAAATAAAGCGTGAACAAAGTATGAGAGCTTTCAGAAATACGGAGGGACACATGCACTGCTTCAAAGTTAACTTCCAGCGCATTCAACACTAGAAGTTCGTCCACCTAAGTGAGCCGGTCCGGGCGGTATGCGGGTCGCTTCACTAATTCAGCAGCCGTGTTACTCACAACAAGGACATCGATATACAACGAAATTTGGAGATTCATGAGTGAGGTAGGCGTAACGTTAAAGAACTGGGAAGACGGTGGTTTGTACTAGGAAGCAAACAGGTGCAAGTGATGTTCTAGATGGAATGGAGCCTGGTAGGCCATGTAATGTCGTAATGTATGCAGCAGATAGTCGGTGGTGCACCAAAATAATTGAATGGAATGAACAGAGAGGTACTCAAAAAGGACACGAGATTAGTCTCTTGTTGCACGGTTTTTCGTACACAAGGTATCCGAGATAAGGGCCGGCGTAACGTATAACTATCCCTTTCTATTTTTATTCCAAATCGGCATTAGCTGTCTGTGATAGGTCAAAATGGTTCGGCCTCTACTCATATGGGAGGGCACCACGCCTATATGCGCAGAGCCCGAGCCATTTTGACCTATGATGGAGGGCTAATGGCCGATTTGGAATAAAAACTGATCAGAATAATTTTATTGTATACCGGCCAATGTTAGCTAAACTTAAAAAAAAATGTGGCAGAAGCTATCAAAGGTTATTGTCAAAGTCAGCGATAGCTTTCTTTAACTCGCTGCTGAACGCCATGCCATCCGCGAATGACGAGAATTCATGGGCACACCAGCAGACACACGATATCGCAATCGCGCGGCCAACTGCAACACCAAATGGTGCTGCGACAGAGTATATCTTGTTGGGATCTCAACAACCCAGTTAAACCTCCATAGCATGCTCCAATATCCCGAGTATTCGCCATCCCTAGTATGCAATCAATAGTATGCAATACTAGAAATTGTATCCTAGTATGAACTCTAGGGCTTGCAATCTCTAATATCTGCCTATCCGCCATTACAATGACAAATGGGATACTCGCAGGGGGCGTGCGCCCTCCTCCCCTCCTCCCCTACTGCGTCACGTCATCCAATCGGGTGCCTTGGCCTCCTCTTCGTCCGCGCTAGCGCTTTCCCTCTATGCACTTTACTCACCTCCATATCCCTCAAAAGTGGGCGAAGTAGCTATCTAAGGCTATTTAAGCGATTTGCCACGAATGGGCAAATGCGAATATTACACATGAAGTGCCGAAGTTGCCTTTTAGGGCACGTGCCTAGTAGCAAATAGCCAATGACCCATATTCGTTACACGGCAAGACAACATCCAGCAGATGCTTACTGGCCCAATGGATTCTCCTCCCGGTTTTTATTGTTCGAGATTGGCCAACCTCCGCGTAAAATGGGCAAAGTAGCTAAAGATATCGCTTTAAACAACGCTAAAGAATTATGTGGCTACGGGACGAACGATGTTCCGTCAGGAAGTCTCTTCCACCGCCTGGATCAATATTTTGTTTCATTACCTGCGTAGTTGGCGAAGTACAATTAAACCAGTTTCTATTTTTTGAAAACTTAACTGCGTAGTTGGCGAAGTACAATTAAACCAGTTTCTATTTTTTGAAAACTTAGCGTGTGACTTTCAATGGGGAGCCAGTTATCGGGTTCTAAACCATCTCATTCTGTCGCTTCCAGCGCACTCTGTCCAAAGTCATTATTCATACGTATCTTTGCTAGTAGAGCACTAAATAGGAAAATTGCCGTACGATTCATGACACGTACCAGTGGTCACTTCAAGTGATTTGAACGAAGTTTGTTTATTGCCTGATTCGCCAGCCATGTGGTCTACGCGTATAAGCGGTAATTCTCTCGCGGAACACGCTGCTCGCAAGCAGTGGACGCCAGCACCGACAGGTAAGCACATCCAAGTGGCTGCCGAGACAGTCAAAGAGCGGAGTTAGTTCCAACAAATTCGCTTTGAGCCAGTGTTGTCGTGTCGCACGGCATTTTGAGTACATCGCGGGCTACACCTAGAGACAGCAAATGATTACACAGTAGGTGACGTTCTGAACACGAGCGAATGGGGTGATTTAAGATGCAATAATAGCCTTCCATTCGAAAGCAACGCCAATTTATACGTTGCGCAACTCCATTGGATTGGGGATGATACGCTGTCATGAATTTGTGGATAGTCGAGCACAAGCGCAGAAGTACAACTTTAGAAAGAAAGCAGCGGACGCGACCTGGACGAGCTCACGAGGAGCTCACGTGGCGGTGAAGAAATTTCGCGACGTCGGTGACCTAGCTGGTCGAGATGGGTCAAGTGATCGCGTACCGCTTGGCGTAATCTGTGGCAACAGCAGCCTATCTGTTACCGGAAGTCGACGTGGGGAAAGGTCGCAGCAAGACTAACTAATTCCTCTCGAGAAAATGGGTCTGCAGGGACAGCAAATGACCAAAGGTAACCAGCAGGGAGCAGGGAAGGCTTCTTGCGGAGTTGTCAAAGTTCGCAAGACGCAACATAGCGTCAGACAGATATGATATAAACCGGGCCCGAAGAACCGTCGTCGCGCACGGTCAAAAGTACGACTCAACCAAGCGTCCGGTGCTTGGGACATCGTGAAGCTTTGCGAGCACGGTGGAGCGGGGATGTTGCGGAACAACAAGAAGAAAACCACCACCTTGAAGGTGTATCTTGTGGCGATATAAAATATCGTCAAGGAGAAGAAACAGGTGTCCCGTGGAATCACTCGTGGAACGGCAGAAAGGCGGTCGATCAAAGAACGCAAGGAAGAATCCTGGTGCTGCTCGGCGGCGATGTTGGAAAAGGTCGTTATATAAATGTATGCGAATCCTATGCACTGTGGGAACTGGCGCATTGCAAGCAAAGCTTTCTCTGTTGTTTGCTTTGCTTGATGATATTAGCGGTGATGTTGAGGGCGAATGTTTAATTTCTTCAGCGCTTAGTGCAATACAAGAGTAGTGAGTTGATGGTGATGTCACCTTGCATGCACCACCGCTGTTTGTCTTCGTAGCACACAGAACACTCATCGAGACGTGTTTGCTCGAATCATTGTTGTGCGCCATTGTTCCCAACCTCCGAGAAATTTGTATTGTCAGTGCCTCACACGGCACATCACATCGGGGCACAAGTGTTAAATTTTACTTGAATTATGGGACCGTACGTGCCAAACCCACAATTGGATTATAAGCTCTTACAACCGCTGCGTTTTTAAGGCGGCTAACTAGAAGTCGGTCATGAGAAACAAGAAGAATGTTACTTAAGATTTTTTCTGTGCAACATTTTTCTTGTTTACAATGACCGGCTTCATGCTAGCCGCCTTGATAACATAGTGTTCGTAAAAGCTTCCTGGTTTGTCGATGACTTTTTCTTACTTCTTGCATGTGAATGTCAAGGAGTTGAGCCCGCTGTTTCAGATGTACCTTGCCAATTCAAAGAGTGTCGCCACTTGTCCTGACGCATGAGGTACCCGTGGATGCCTGGTTGAGGTTTTTAGACGTGCGACTTAGCATCTATAGAGACTACCTGTGCTGGATGTATGAGCCCTGAGGGAACAAACCACTTTTGCCTGATCAGTCAGCCCATTCCAAGCTTGTAAAACGGGCCATTGTGAACCTTTGCTTCCCAAATGCCCTAAATAAGCCTTGCTGCCACACTTAAGAGCCCAGTATCTTTGCGCAAGCATCCCGCCTGTATCTGCTGGGTACCCAGAGCTTTTGTTGGTTTTGGTAGCCGAAACGATACTGAAGAAAATCAAGCAAAGCAGCAAAGCACCAGAAGACTGCGCTGCTAGTGAGAAGAAGCGAGTCACGGTGCTCCCTTACTTGTACAAGCTTTCGCACTGCTTGAAGATAGGCAAAAAAGGTAAATGTTAAAGTTGTTTTTTTCTCCTCTGGAGAAATAATCAGTGCTGTGCAGGTGCGTGAGCGCTCATGCCACACGACGAAGTATTTCAACTACTAAACATAGGAGGCAATTTGTAGTATGCGCAGTGGGTGTTATTTATTTATTTATTTATTTACAGTACCACAAAGACCCGAGTCAAGTTGTTTTGTATGAGTGGGCTATTTACGAATGCCTTTAATGTTATAGAATTTTTGATCGCTGTCTTGAAGTCGGTGAAGCGGGAAGGTCATTGCAATCTTGTGATGTTTTGACAAAAAATCAAAGGTGCGCAGTGCTTCGAACAGATGCCGGGTATACAACTTTTTCGTGATTGGTGCGATATGAATGATGATGGGCTGGCTTTATGGCATGAGTTCAAGGTGACACGGGATAAAACTTGAAGAATAAGCGCAGGCGTCCTATTCTGCGGCGTGATGAAAGACTTCCAATGTTTGCACGACATTTCAGTTTGGTGACACTAGAATGCTATGAGAAAATGAATCGGGCTACACAGTTTCGTACAGATTTTATAGCATTTATCAAGGTTACTTTGGTGAGGGTCCCAAACAGGGCATGCATATTCAAGTTTCGCTCTGATTAATGTCTGATAGGTGAGAGGACGGATGGAAGGAGGTGCTAGATAAAGGTTACGGCGTAGATAACCAAGATTGCGGGTAGCTTCATTAGTAACGCGCATTATCTGAAGAGAATATGTTAAATCTGACGAGAAATTAACACCTACGTACATGTATGTACTTGCATGTGAAATGTGGGAGTTATAAATCAGGTAATTTGGTGGTGGGTAATATCGCCGGCAATACAAAGAAAGTAGCGATGTTCTGTTCGTGTTTAATGACGCGAGCCACTTGTTGCACCAGATTTCGATTCAATGGAGACTAGACTGAAGTGAGCGAAAATCAGACATGCAAATCGGACGCTGTCATCTGCGAACAGGGTGATGTTAGAAGAAATGTTACTCGGTAAATCATTAATATGTACTAGGAATAATTGTGGGCCTAGGACCGTACCCTGAGGCACGCCTGAGATGACAGGATTGTACGCAAAAGAATGATTATTGGCGTGGACGAATTGCTGGTGGTTAGTCAGGAAGTCACAAATCCATTCAAAAGCGGAGGAATCAAGTTTAAGGCATGCAAATTTTAGAAAGAAGCGTTTATGAAGAACTTTGTCAAATGCTTTCTCGAAATCTAAAAAATAGCGTCGACCGGTTTGTTTACGTGAATACTAAAGATCATGTTCATATGACTCCCCTGACTTGGCGGAAAGAAGTACCTTGGCCAACGGGCAGATGTTTAAATTAGCGTTTGAAAGATCATTGTTACAATGTGCACGCAGCCGTTCAAGGTCATCTTGGCGTTCACTGCAGAGATTGCGGTTGAGTGCCTGAATTTGATAAATCTGTCGTAATTTCGGAACACCAAGAAAAGCTTACCTGCGAATTTATGGAGGCTGACAAGATACAGCGGCGGGGTGACATTTGCATCAGCATGCCATCTATTGCTCTCACCAAAAACGAAGTTAAATACCTGGCTGTGATGCGATAGGGGATCATGAGAAGTTTGACGTCATGCAAAAGTCTTATTTTCATTTTTTTTCATGTCTAAAGTATATATTTCTTGCGGTTTCGTAAATGAAGCTTAGCTGAAGTCAGCGCCTGCGCTGTGTCCTTTCTTTTGTCCTCGTCTTTTGCGCTGTGCAGTCATGTCGATGTTGAATCTCTAACTCGCCCAAGCTTCCGCTTTATCCTGCAATACTCCTCGAATAAGCATTTAACCTGAAGTTATAGAAAGTGCATCTCAATATGGGCCTCTATGGCGTGCTTATAGTGACCTCAATGAACGATGTTTCACATTCAATCATCTGCTACCAACACAGAGGTAGGTGCTAGGCTGGAAGCATTAGAGGACGTTCTAGAAGAGGAAAACCCATTTATTCACTGAGCTGCGTCACACGAAGTGAGAAGGACTCTCTCATTCTGTGTCCATTATGAAAGGCTCTGGCACAGCCCATGTCATTTACGGTTATGCAGCAAACATGTTCAGGGTTCGAATATACTTAAGACTGTAACTGAAGCTACAGCTTCAGTTATCAGTGAAGTGGAGCTACCACTAGTTTCAGTCTGCGTGGAGGCTTTCTACAGGACTTGTCCTGAATGCACCTGTGGCTAGGCGAATTCCTAATTGATGGACGGGATCAAGCACCTTTAATGCGCTCGGTGCTGCAGAGTGGTAGACAACGCCGTAATCCAAGCGGGATCGTACAAGGCTTTTGCAGAGGTTTGTTAGGCAGTATCTGTCACTGCCCCATGTTGTATGCTATCAAATTTTGAGTATGTTCATTGTTTTCGGACATTTAGCCTTGGGGTACTTGATGTGGGTGATGGAAGATAATTTCGAGTCAAATATGACGCCTAAGTACTTGTGCTCCGCGTTCGGAGGTAAGCGCTGTTCGTCAAATTTGGTATTGGGGTCTGGGACCAGGCTACTATTCCTTGCGAAAAGGACGCAAAAGCTCTTCTGAGATTTAGGCTTACGCCCATTCTCATAAGCCCATTTTGTTACATTTGAATGTGTCGCTAACAGACATCGTATAACACATACTCCGTGGAATTGATAAACGTAAAGAATTAATTTTTCTAATAGAAAGGCTACAGCTAGGTAAGTACACTATAGTGCGATACCACAGTTTTCTGTATAAATGGCCTGGATAAAACATTACCGATTCGAACACGGAATGTCCGGTTTGATAAGTAGCTCTCTATAAGGGTGGAACATGTTTCCACAAATGCCCATTTGAGACAGGACCCGCAGGATCCCGTAGTGCCACATGGTGTCGCATAGGCCTTTTCCACCTCAAGGAACATAGACATAAAGTATTGTTTATGAAGAAATGCATCACGAGTAATAGAATCGACACGCCCGAGAAGGTTGGTTGTCAACCTCCCTTCTCGGAAGCCACATTGGTACGGATCAGGTAATTTGTTCGATTCAAAGAAATGTAAGAGACGGCGATCCAGCATTTTTTCGAATAGCTTGTTCAGGCAACTGGCAAGAGATGTCGGGCGAAAACTTATTAACGGAGATGGGTCTTTACCCTGATTCGAAATTGGGACTACCTACGATAGCTTCTACTCAGACAGATGGAAGGAACCCGGCCGCCCATCTGTTGTTAAAAAGCACGAGCAGTGTTATTTGTGTGTCAGGATGAAGGCTATTGATAATCTCGCACATGATCTTGTCAGCTCCAGGTGTAGAGCTCTCGCATGCGTTCAAAGCGGTTGTCAGCTCGGCCACATTGAAATGACATTTGTATGGTTCATTTCGTCTGTATTTGCGGTCGAGTGACTTATGTTCTTCTATTTGTTTGTATTTAAGGAAAGATTTGGAATAATGCATGGAGCTAGACACACCTTCGAAGGGTCCCCAAGTGCATCTGCTTCACCTATTAAGCTGTTTCCTTCGTAGTTCACTAGGGTCAACTGATGACTACGCCGCCCCTTTAGCTTTCTGAGCCCATTCCTAATTTCAGCCTCCTGGGTGTGGGAATCGATGCCTGAGATAAACCATCTCCTAGCTTTCTCTCCTAGCCTGCCGTCTCGCACACGCCTTCCTCGTGACTTCATATGTTTAAGTTCAATGAGATCTCGCACAAATGCATATCGTCGCAGTATGCCCCAAGTTTTGCTTTTTTTTTCGCGCATCTCTGAAGTCTTATTTCCACTAAGGAACACGTCTCTTACAGCAGTGGTCATTTGCGTCGTTGTACTGATCTCGCCCGTGAACTCTCCGTGTTACCTAAGTCAAAAGAAAAAGAAGAACTCTGCATTAAAATTCGAGTATCAATTGCGTTGCGTGTTTGCGAGACGAATTCCGAACTGACTAACGTGCAAGGGCCGAGTGGAGTCATTCGTGACGTGGCGCTCTTACGGATAGTGAAACAATGAAATTATGCGAGTTCAATTTTCGTAGACATTTCAGCAAGCACTGTGCCACATTACCACGCAACTTTATTGATTTATAAAACTCTATACCTATTTCTATACTGTTGGAATCGCACCGCTGGCCCGAGTTGTTGGGGTCTCGGTGCTGACGCCCGTTATTGCCAATGGGTCGCAAGCCCCAAGGGTAGCGTTGGCCTGGCGGCCTGGGGCACTGGAAGCATCCGAAGGTCCCGGCAAAGCATGAGGAGACTGGTAACAGAACAACTTGTTTATTCTAACATAGCAAAAGAGCGGCCGGTCAGGTCGACCGAAGTGGAGAGACGGGAGAGCACGTAACTCAACAGTACAAATCGGAGCCTCTCCTCTGGCGTCCGGGGGCAGCTGCTCTTATACCCTCGGCGTCGCGGTCCAAAAGGGAAGGAGGGAAGGTCACGGGATGAAGGTCACGGGACGGCGCAGCAGGGGCCCACGACGGCGCGAGCGGTTGAGCCGAGAGACCTCCAGGCCCCTCATTCGGGGAACTCCGCTCCCCGGCTGCCGCGCTTTGACAAGCGAGGGCACACACACACACACGCACACACGAAGACACGTGGCACTGAAACACGCCTGGACACGCTTGGCGGGTAGGCGTTGCGGCGTCGTTGAACGGGCCAAAATGTCCGCCGCTTTGAACAAAGCCCCGGCGTCCGTTGCATCCGCGCCGACATTACCGCGCGTTGTAGGCGAAACGTAACAGACCGCCCCGCCGGGGGAAGGAGATCCCGATGGTCAGGGGACTGCATCCGCTGTCCGGAGGGATGTCGCTCGATGATGCCCATAACCGAAGTCGGGCGTCCTTTGGCGTTTCTTGAGCGCAGTGCACAGAGAAGGCCTCGTTCTCACGTTCAGGTGCACACAGGACACTGCAAAGTGACTTCGGGAGAGTTGACATTTTTGTTCTCGTTTCCGGCAAGCGTTAGAACCACGCCAAAAGTCAACCGCTCAGTCAGCAAGCACGGCACAACCCTCACTAAGCCCTGCCAGGCTCTTTCCCCTTTTATACTGCTGCCTAGTTCCTTACAGTAGTTTAGCAGCACTCAGAACGCGTCCACAAATCGGAAAAATTGCACTAAAAAGCACATCATCACTTTGAAACACTACACAAAAGCAATAGGTTAAAAAAAATCCTGCCTCAGGAAGAAAAACATCAGTAACAAGCAATTTTGAGGCTGATTCCCACGTTAGGGGCTTCGACTTAAGCCATCGGCGTTACCGTTGAGACTCCCCTTTTTGTAACGCACCTCAAAGGAATATTGTTGCAAAGCGAGGCTCCAGCGCAGGAGGCGGCCATTTTTGGGAGAGATGGTCTGCAGCCATTGGAGAGGGCAGTGATCCGTTTCAATGATAAACCTCGAGCCAGCTAGGTAACATGACAATTTCTGAACGGCCCACACGATACACGCACACTCTTTCTCGGTGGCGCTATACGCCTGCTCACGACTCGTCAGCTTACGACTAGCATACAGGACGGGGTGTTCTACTTCTCCATTTTCCCGTTGGCACAGTACAACGCCCATGCCTCGCTCACTAGCATCACACTGAACAACGAACCCTTTTGTGTAGTCGGGCGATCGTAGCACAGGCTGGCTTGTTAGGGCGCTCTTTAGGGCGCTAAAAGCTCTTTCCTTTGTCTCGTCCCAGACGACTGTTTGCGGCTCTGTCTTTCTTAGAGCATCCGTCAAGGGAGCCGCGATATCAGAGTACCTGGGAATGTACCTCTGATAATAGCCGGCGACACCTAAGAACGACCGAATATCGGTCTTCGTGCGCGGTTGCGGGAAGTCTCGCACAGCGGCCACCTTTATTTCAGAGGGGCGGCGTCGACCCCGACCAATCACGTGTCCGAGGTAGACAACCTCGGCCTGTGCTAACTGGCACTTGGGAGCCTTGACTGTCAAGCCCGCATCGCGCAGGCGGGTTAGCACTGCCCGCAAGTGCGCCATATGTTCCGGCCAGGATGCGGAGAATATCGCTACGTCGTCTAGATACGGTAAAGCGAATTCTTGCTGTCCCCGCAACACTTTATCCATGAGGCTTGAAAAGCAGTATGGCGCGTTCTTCAAACCAAAACTCAAAACTTTAGGACGGAATGTCCCCATTGGTGAAATGAACGCCGCATACCTACTAGCCTCTTCTGTAAGTGGAACCTGCCAATAACCCCTGACAAGATCTAGGGTGGAAATAAACTGAGCGCTACTCACTCTCTCAAGGCGCTCCTCGATGTTAGGGATCGGATAAATTTGATCCTTAGTGATGGAATTAAGCCTGCGGTAGTCGACGCAAGGACGAGGTTCCTTGCCCGGTACCTCAACTAAAATCAAAGGGGAGGTATAATCACTCTCACCCGCTTCAATAACACCGAGCTGTAGCATTTTCTTTACCTCAGCCTCCATAATATCGCTCTGGCGGGGTGACACCCGGTACGCCTTGGATCGTACTGGCTCTGGGGAGGTAAGTTCTATGTCATGAGTAAGGACAGAAGTCCTACCAGGCCTCTCAGAGAACAGACCTTGAAACTCTTGTAAGAGCTGGTGTAGTTCGGTTTTCTGCTCAGGCGACAGCGATGCTTTCCTTATTAAGTCACTAATGACTTGATCGGTGTCTTTCCTGTTCGTCACTGAGCCTAGTCCCGGAAGCTCGACCGGAAGCTCTTCGGGCACGTTTACCATCATGCACACCACTGCTTCCCGTTGCTTATAGGGTTTGAGCAGATTACAGTGGTAAACTTGCTGTGCTTTCCGCTTTCCTGGCAGACTCACCACGTAGTTAACGTCCGACAGTTTTTGAACAATCCGTGCTGGGCCCTCCCACTGCACGTCGAGTTTGTTCTTTAGCGATGTGCGCAATATCATGACCTCATCGCCCACCTCAAAACGACGGGCCCTGGCTGTCCGATCATAATAAACCTTGGCCCTCTGCTGGGCCTCTGCCATTGCTTCACCTGACAACTCCTGTGCCCTTCTTAAGCGTTCGAGGAGCTTAAGCACGTACTCTACCACGACTGGGTCGTCGCCCCTGCCTTCCCATGATTCTCGAAGCATGCGAAGCGGAGATCGCAGTGAGCGACCGTACACCAGCTCAGCTGGCGAGAACCCCGTAGCCGCATGCGGCGCGGTTCTTAAAGCAAACATCACTCCAGGCAGACACAGCTCCCAGTCAGTTTGATGTTCAAAACACAATGCTCTCAACACGCGCTTCATGACGGAGTGGAGCTTCTCAACGGAATTCGACTGGGGGTGGTGCACTGAGCTGTGTAACAGCCTTACCCCGCACCTTTCGAGAAAGGCTGTCGTCAAAGCGCTAGTAAACACTGTACCCTGATCTGACTGGATTTCTGCAGGAAAACCAACTCGCGCAAATATGGACAGTAGTGCATTGACTATCTCAACTGAGCTGAGTTCTTTAAGCGGCACTGCTTCAGGGAACTTTGTCGCTGGGCAGATCACAGTCAAAATGTGTCGGTACCCCGTGGCTGTTACCGGCAGAGGTCCCACTGTATCAATAACGAGCCGTCTAAAAGGCTCCGTAATGATAGGTACCAACTTCAACGGCGCCCTCGATTTGTCCCCTGGCTTGCCCACCCGCTGACAGGTGTCGCATGTCTTCACAAAGTGGTCTGCGTCCCGAAAACACCCTGGCCAATAGTACTCTTGCAAGAGACGGTCCTTAGTTTTCTTAACTCCTAGGTGTCCGGACCACGAACCCCCATGCGACAAGCGCAACAGATCCTGACGATAGCATTGAGGCACGATCAGCTGATCGAACTCCACTCCTCTGCGGTCTAGATACTTCCGGTACAGGACCCCACCTCTTTCCACAAAGCGAGCATTTTTCTTGGCGATACCTTCCTTGATAATGCAGCGTATGTTTTCTAGGCTGCCATCCTTCTTTTGCTCGGCTATCAAAGCCGACCGGCTGACTTTTAGCAACCTGTTAAGTCCGTCTGACGTAGGCGCGATGAGCAAATCTGGAGACAGCTCTTCTAACTTTCCCGTGTCGGGAATTTCCTCTCCAGTATCTGCTGCCTCTAACGCTACAGGCTCAATTTTATCCCGTTCGGGCGTGCTCTGAATACCAGCTTGCTGTGCCTCTGACCCTTTCTCATCATTCAACAACGTCGGCCCCGCAACTACCGCCTTTGCAGCGAGCTCCCGAACCTTCGATCTGGTTAAGGCCTGAACGCTAGCCTCACCAAACAAAAGCCCCTTCTCGCGCAGGAGGTGATCGGACCTGTTCGAAAATAAGTACGGGTACTGGGGGGGCAGCATAGATGACACTGCGGCCTCCGTCTCAAGTGCTCCGAAAGGTCCTTCAATAAGCACTTTTGCTACCGGCAGACACACGCTATGAGCTTCCACTGCTTGCTTGATCCATGCGCACTCGCCCGTGAACATTTCGGGTTCTACGTAAGAGGGGTGAACTACATCCATTGTAGCTGCGGAATCGCGAAGCACTCGGCACTCTTTCCCGTTCACGAGGAGGTCTCGCATGTAAGGCTCGAGAAGCTTCATGTTCTCGTCAGTGCTGCATATAGACAAAAACACGACTTGTGTTTTTGTTTCTGGACACTGCGCCGAAAAGTGACCCGGCTTCTGGCACGTATAACAAACGCGCGCTTGCCTCATCTCGAACCGCTTTCTGCGTTCGGCTTCGGTTGCCGCCGTCTCCTTACGTTCGGTCGGACTGCTTTCACTCGCATCCGCACTACGTGTGTCCCCCTTTGCTCTCATGGGCGTGAACTTTGGCCTCTCAAACTTGGAGCCAAATTCACCCTTTTGACCGTCCTTAGCTCCACGAGCCCGACGCGTCACAAACTCCTCGGCTAACTCAGCGGCTCTAGCCACCGTACTAACGTCTGGCCTATCCAAGACCCAGTACCGCACGTTCTCAGGTAACCGACTATAAAACTGTTCCAGCCCGAAACACTGCAGAACTTTCTCGTGGTCACCAAACGCTTTCTCTTCTTTGAGCCACTCCTGCATGTTTGACATAAGCCTGTACGCAAACTCTGTATATGACTCACTTCTGCATTTCTCATTTTCCCGAAACTTCCGACGGAACGCCTCCGCTGATAGCCGGTACTTTTTTAGCAGACTCGATTTCACTTTGTCGAAATCCTCTGCCTCCTCTCTCTCCAAGCGAGCGACTACGTCGGCCGCCTCGCCGGGTAGCAAAGTGAGCAAGCGCTGTGGCCACGTTTCCCGAGAGAACCCCTGCTTCTCGCACGTTCGCTCAAAGTTGACCAGGAACAAACCAATGTCCTCTCCAAGCTTAAACGGCCGCATCAGGTCAGTCATTTTGAACAATACTCGTTCTCCTGCACCTTGTGCCTGACTTCCATTACGAGCGCGTTCCATCTCTAACTCGAGACGCTTCATTTCCAACGCGTGTTGACGGTCGCGCTCTTCTTTTTCTTTCTCTTTTTGTTCTTTAAGTTCGCGCTCCTGTTTCTCTTTTTGCTCTTTAAGTTCGCGCTCCTGTCTTTTTGCCGTCTCCCTCTCCTCAATGGTCTCAAGGCATTCCGACAGCTCGTCATCCTCAGCTTCTAACTCAAGAATAGCCCTTAGCAGTTCTGGTTTTCTGAGTTTGTCTGAGACATCCAGACCCAACTCTCTCGCAAGCTCCAGCAATTTCGGTTTGCGCAACGACTTCAAATCCATGGCTGCTCTGAATGCTGCTTTCTCTACTGCCTACTATTGTCTTGCCGCAAACTAACCCGGTAGCAACGACAACCACAATTACCAGCTCTGTTTCTAACACTAACAAAAGCCTGGCAAAACTCAGAAGAAGAAAGTCCCGCACTCACCAAACCTTGCAGCCAAGACTTCAGCGCAGTCGTTCCGCTGCAGGCAACCAGTCGTCACACAGGGCTCGTTGCACTGCTCCCGGATGGTCGTTGTGCTGCTCAGCATACAGTCAACCGCATCTCTTCGCTGCTGGCCTCCGTTGTCGCGATCTCACCGCTGGCAACCAGATGTTGGAATCGCACCGCTGGCCCGAGTTGTTGGGGTCTCGGTGCTGACGCCCGTTATTGCCAATGGGTCGCAAGCCCCAAGGGTAGCGTTGGCCTGGCGGCCTGGGGCACTGGAAGCATCCGAAGGTCCCGGCAAAGCATGAGGAGACTGGTAACAGAACAACTTGTTTATTCTAACATAGCAAAAGAGCGGCCAGTCAGGTCGACCGAAGTGGAGAGACGGGAGAGCACGTAACTCAACAGTACAAATCGGAGCCTCTCCTCTGGCGTCCGGGGGCAGCTGCTCTTATACCCTCGGCGTCGCGGTCCAAAAGGGAAGGAGGGAAGGTCACGGGATGAAGGTCACGGGACGGCGCAGCAGGGGCCCACGACGGCGCGAGCGGTTGAGCCGAGAGACCTCCAGGCCCCTCATTCGGGGAACTCCGCTCCCCGGCTGCCGCGCTTTGACAAGCGAGGGCACACACACACACACGCACACACGAAGACACGTGGCACTGAAACACGCCTGGACACGCTTGGCGGGTAGGCGTTGCGGCGTCGTTGAACGGGCCAAAATGTCCGCCGCTTTGAACAAAGCCCCGGCGTCCGTTGCATCCGCGCCGACATTACCGCGCGTTGTAGGCGAAACGTAACAATACCCCCGCATCTGATAACAGCCGATTGACGGTCAACGAGTAGTAGGCGGCAGAGAATGAAATGTAAATGGAGGCACTCCACTTGGTGGTTTGGTCACTTGTGCTTTAGGGAAACTCTGTGGTTGCAGCGAATTGAATAATATCTCCCGAAACGTTACTTTTTAGAGGAAAAACGGAGAATATTCATATTGTACCGGAAAGAGAAATGAAGCAAGGTAAGGCAGGGAGGATAACCAGACGGCATATCTGGCTTGCTGTACTTACGATTGTTGAAACGCATTGAAACGAGGACAAGTGAGTGGACAGAGACAATAGTTTACAAGCGCCTGTGTATGTCCACTTGCTTGTCCTCGTTGTCATTGTGCTTAAACAATCGTAAGTACGTCTCACCGAGGCCGAACGTCAACGCTTCCCGGTTTGCTACCCTGTATGGGGGTATGGAATAAATGGGCAAAAATAAACAAATACGGGAAGAGTAAGAGCATTAGTAGCACAGGACCTGGGACCAGGCCCTCAGCCAGGCAATGTTTCTCACGCATTTTAAGTTTCTTAGCACGTTCTGCTGGCATCGTGCGTGACCATTCAACACTGTGGATGTGACACTTACTCTACCTAACGCTACAGTTTACAATTAACGTCACATTTTGCTACATTGCTGCTAGAGGACACAGTAATAATGCATCGAAACGCCTGCTTAATTTCTTGGAAACGGCATCAAATGCCTTCAGAAATGTTCTTAAGGAAGTGGGAGACAACAAAATTTAAATGTTTGTGCACTGCAGAGCGTGCCGTAGACCCCACAGGGCGCATTGGACACAAATGTTAGATTTCTCTCAGCGCAGAGACGGCAGCGCAACATCAGTTGCTGCTGTCCAGTGTCAAAAAAGAAGGGGCAGACAAGCTGTTTCAACCACCTGAACTAATCGCGGAAGAAATTATTTGCAAGATAAACACGCCATACGCGCACGGGCGCAAACTGAAGGCTAGCAATGGCTTCGAGGTGTAGTTCATACTTCCGACGGCCTGCCAGGCGGTGACTGCCGCCTCTAGAGCTCGCGTGTACTAGTGTACTAGTATTAAGATACAGTGTACTATAAGAGTGTACTAGAATGTACTATGCCCTGTATTGCAGCCTAAATATTCACGAGGTTTTGAAAACTCAAGGAAGGGAGATCGACCAACCACGTCAAGCAACCCCTTCACAATGGGAGCTTTCGCATGGCACGGCAGCGCAGTCCCCCAGTAACACCACAAGCGAGAGGGCGCCACTCAAACTTCTATGGCCTAATACCTACCATTTCGGCATACTTCTACTGATACAAAAATTTACATTAGGAAAAATTGGAATTAATAGCGCGGACTCGTTTCCCCAGGAGGAGCAGCCAAGCACGTAATTAGCTGCGGAAAGGATTGACAAAGTCAAATTGAGGTTTAAATGAACTTCATGAGGGAGGAGGAGGGGAAACCTTGAGAGGTTGCCAACCTTTGGACTACTCGGTCGCAAACTTTGTTAACCTGTTCCTCCAATCCGTGTCCACGCTTTTGAGGTAGCGATATTTATGTGTTGTAACCCTCCTTTCCGATTCATTCATGTTCCTGAGTCTTTCTCGAAACTCACTTCTGCTCAGCGCTTCTCTGACTTCAAAAGATATCCAACCCGTGTCACCTAGCATTGCCGCGTGATGAATAGCGCAACGCCGTAGCCAATGAGCGACAAAGCCGTTTAAAACATTGCCTTCGTTTTGTTTTCACGTTAGAAAGGAAGGCAGAAATATTTATCTCACTGGTTTCATCCATAAGAAATCAGAGTTTAAATGTCGTGTTTCCTGCTTTCGACATAGCTTTGCTGGCCGGGATAGGAATCGCCCGCCGCCAAACAGTGTGCATAAGGCGGCGGCAGTAAATAGCAGCTAACCATTCTTGCTGTTTAAACTTCCTCTTTGAAGCTACCAACTTGCCGGCTTATTTTGCAGGACACGCGGGAGCCAGGTAGTAACGTTCCCAGCGACGCAGCTCAGGAGGCCGACGCCAAGCAGCGTACCCGGAAGACCTCCGTTCGATGTGAGTATATTCTCGGCCACTCGACGTGTGCGAAGTTCGTGCGGTTGGGTTCTATTCGAAGCTATTAAAAAAAGTCGCAGTTTCGCCCGAAAGGCGCAGCATCGATTGCTATAGCAAATTATTAGACAGTTATACGAAGTAAGGACAGTAGTTTCATCGGCCGTTACAACTAGGAAACATTCGCTTACCAACCGAATTAACAAGCATGGTGTCAGCACCCACAGGCAAACATGAACACGTCGCACTCGATGACCGGGGATACTCGCTGTCAAAAGGCTGGCGTGCGCAAGCTCGACAGCAGCAACGAGCGAAGTGGCCTTCGTGCTGTCTATCGCTTCAACACAAACAGTGGCGAGGATACAGCACGCACAATGGTATGAGCCGTCTGCAGATAGCTTTTAAGCTACGGCGTGCGCGAACGTGCGCTGCCGCGCAAAGTGCGCAGTTCCTGCCGGAGCCCAACGCGGCCGCATCCCTCCCTTCTATCCTCCACGTCCTTTATCGCGAAGGGAGCCAGCGCGCTTCCTCTCCGTCTTCGTCTCTCTCGCTCGCGAGATTGAGCCGCGATCGTCAGCTCCCCTCGCGGGCTTTCACTCTCACACACAGCATACGGCGCGCGGTGACGGTGCTGTCGCCTTTGGCTTTTATACGGAGCATCACGGTGACACCGACGGGGATGGCAAAATGCTCCTGGAGTGTCCGTATAATTGCTATCGCAATAAAATATGGAGAACGATCACATTGAAGAAACTGATAGAACTGTTCACGTTGAAATTTTTAATCATCACTCGGGCGAATCCACTGGCACGACGGTTAGATGGTCCTTAGAAAAACATGGTTGAACTCGCCAAGAATGCTTCACATTAAAAATTCAGTGGCGAGTTAGCATAAATGCGAGAGAAATGCGCTAGCATCACGTAGTAGTAGTCCGGATTGATGATATAAACGGTGTTCACCACATTGCAAACTGTTGCTCAGGAGCTCACTTTAGACACCTCCTGCCTCTTAGAGGAGCGAAGTGCGTTGGACGGTGGTCAGGTGTGGGCCAGCATCAGTTGCACTATCTATCTATCTATCTATCTATCTATCTATCTATCTATCTATCTATCTATCTATCTATCTATCTATCTATCTATCTATCTATCTATCTATCTATCTATCTATCTATCTATCTGTCTGTCTATCTATCTATCTATTGTTAGATACGACACCTTTTCCGGAGCCTCCTTCGAGTTCACCAGACCACATCGAATCGCGTCACACCTAATTAAGGAGCGCAGAAGCACATCTACCACGTTCCCGAGTCGCGGCACGTCCAAAAAAGTTGGCGTCCCCCACCTTGTGCGCCGCATGCGGAGCTATTGTCCCACTGCTTGACTCTTCCCAAAAGTGTAGCGGGAGCCTGGCACGGTTCCAGGTAACCTGGGCCCCGAGCAGTGGCGTAGCTAGGTCGTCTGGCACCCGGGGCCCATAGGTCTTCTGTCACCCCCCTCCCCGGGTGTAGCCGGCGGAAAGAGGGGTGTCTTCAGACGTATATGACACCCCCCCCCGCCCCTCACTGGCCCCTTGCACCCGGGGCCCAGGGCCCCCCGGCCCCCCCTGTTGCTACGCCACTGGCCCCGAGGAAAGCTGCTTTGCAGCTCTGAAATGTCGCTCGAAGACAACCCGTCTCCCCCCCCCCCCCCCCCATCCGCCTATTGCGACGGCGCTTGCAAGCCGCGAGGCAACGACGGCCCTAATGCAGTGCGAAGCCCTGGGAGCAATCCCCCCCCCCGTCCGCCTTTGTGACGGCAGTTGCAAACCAGGAAGGCAATACCGCAGACAAGTAATTCCTCGGACAATTGGAGCCCAAGGAGCGACCCTCTGCGCCGGGTGTGACTTACATTCGCACGGGCGCCTAGCATTGGCTAAAAATGACACCACCTGAGCGGGCTCGCCGATTGGCTAAAAATGACGCCATCTGAGCGGGATCGCCGATCGGCCGAACGTGACGTGACTTCGAGACACCGAAGGGGTTAAAAGCCAGAGACCGGGAGCAGCAAGAGAGCATTCTTTCATTCATCTCTTTCGAGCTTGTTGCCACGGGCCGCAGCGTCCGAGTTGCTGCCGGGCCGCAATGACTTTATGACTGTTAATTTATTTGTACTCTCACTGTAAATAATGTAAATAAACCTCCAGTTTTCATCTCAAAGTCCTCCTCAACCTCGGCAAACTCCCGCACCCAACGGCAAGGTCCAAAATCTGGGGGACAGCAATTGGGATCGTCCTCCAGATCCAACACTATCTATCTATCTATCTATCTATCTATCTATCTATCTATCTATCTATCTATCTATCTATCTATCTATCTATCTATCTATCTATCTATCTATCTATCTATCTATCTATCTGTCTATCTGTCTATCTATCTATCTATCTATCTATCTATCTATCTATCTATCTACTGTGACGAAGAAGACGCGTCTCGCGGCACAGCCGCATCGCCAAAGCACGGCTCGGCTCGGCTCGCGCTGTTGATTGTTGGCGTCTTTTTGGACAGGCTTCGGGCTGTCTCGCCGTTCCCGGTCGCTGTGCCTTTGCATTAGGAGCCGCCAGTAAACCCCTTCTCCATTGGTGGAGGTGCCAGGACTAAAACCCCGTCGCTTGAAACCCTGGAGCTGCAATCAAGAACGCTACCGCCCGCCATGACCGACAGCTCATCCCAAACGGCGCCGACACCACAGCCCGTCATCTGCACCGGCGTTCCACGACAACGTGATCCCAAAATCTTCAGCGGTGCCGACGACGAAGAGGTAGATGACTGGTTTGCGTCATATGAACGGGTGAGCGCACACAAGTGGGATGATCCAGTGAAGTTAACCCATGTCATCTTTTATCTGGCTGGTGTTGCCCAACTCTGGTTTCACAACAACGAAAATGACGTACCCACATGGTCAGTCTTCAAGACAACCTTTACGGAAGTGTTTGACCGACCCGCTGTTCGCAAGCTGCGCGCTAAACAACGCTTGCGTGTCCGACCACAGCAGACGGCAGAAACGTTCGCGAGCTACATTGAAGACGTCCTGGACTGTTGTAAACGAGTCAACGCAGCAATGCCTGAAGCTGAGCGAATTCACCATATACTGAAAGGCATCGATGACGGCACATTCCAGATGCTCCTAGCCAGGAATCCGCGCACGGTGTACGAAGTCGTCAGCCTATGTCAAAGTTACTATGAGTTAAGGAAGCAACTAGCTTCGATTCGGCATGCCGTGGGAAGCGACGACTTGTTGGCGAGCCTTGACAGCATGTACGACCCATCCTCATTCTTTCAGTGGGTCAAGGACTTCGTGCGTGAGGAAGTTGCCCGCCAACTTTCTTTAGTCTCCTTCACTCAGGAGCCCACCTCCCGTCTTCCAAACACGCTCCGCACCTTCATTTCCGAAGAGGTCGCTCAAGCTGTTCCTTCCGCACACCATCAGCCGCCTGCAGCCGCTAATCTCAACTGTGCGCTGGCAGTGCAGCCTGTCGCCACGCCTCTCACCTATGCGCAGCCAGTCCTGCCTGTGGCCGCGCCTCTTACGTACGCGCAGGCAGTACGCAGGCCTCCGCCGGCGTCTTTCACGACCCAGTCCCAACCGTTGCCACCGGAAGCCCATGCTTCATCTTGGACCGCACGGAGAGCTAATCCTTGGAGGACGCCTGACAATCGTCCCATCTTATATTCGTGCTGCACTCGCGGACAGATCGCCCGATATTGCCGCCGTCGCCCTCAAGCGTTCGGCGACGCCTCTCGGCCGTACGGCAGCCAGCCCTTTCGCCAATACGCCGCTCCGTCCCCCAAACCGTATGCTCGTGCTGACCTCTCAGAATTTCCTTCGCGTCGCTTGCCATCCCCTCGCCGACGTTCGCTCTCCCCAATGCGTCGGCGACTCGCACCACCTGACCAGGAAAACTGAACGTCTCAGTTCAAGAGGCAAGAACTGCGCCCTATTCAAACTGTCTAAGTCCTCGCGCCTGTCCTGCTAACGTGGTCGAAATTTGTGTAGAAGGTGTTCCTGCATTCGCTCTTGTGCATACCGGCGTAGCCGTTTCTGTGATAGCCGCCAAACTGTGCCGTTCGCTGCGTAAGGTGACCACGCTGCTTTCTGGACTGTCGCTTCGTACGGCGAGCGCGCAGCCCGTCACTCCGCATGCAGCCTGTACTGTACGTGTGCTTATTCACGACATTGTTTACATTGTCAAGTGTTTTGTTCTTTCCACCTGCTCGCATGACGTCATCCTCGGATGGGACTTCTTATCCCGTCATAATGCCGTGATCGACTGCGCACGCGCCGAAGTTGAATTTTCCCCTTGTGACGCACCCTTGGACGAAGATTGTGACCGCCCTTCTAAACTTACCGTGCGCCAGGACACAGATATTTCACCTGTCTCCTTCGCCCTCGTACCCGTCTCTTGCGATGCCATTACTGATGCAACGGTCCTCTTCACACCGTCCGACGTCTTCAAGAGCCGTAACTCTCTCTCACTACCCTTCGCAACGCTCGACAAGGCCAACGGATGCAGCAATATATACTTTTACAATCCCCCCTGTGCGTCTATTAGGCTGCTCGTTGGTGAATGCCCTGGCTTCGTGGAACTCCTCGACTCTTCGTCTTTGGTTGACGTCCCCGGAGACTCTTTTGATGTCGACTCCGGCCAGTCATTTTCGATTTCCACGCTTGAGGAGACGTCCAGAGATGCGTTCTCGAGTGCCATCGCCGATACCCTCACACCTGCCGAACGCGCCGACCTTCTTGATCTCCTGCACCACTTTAGAAGTTCATTCAACGTTTCACAACCTCACCTGGGCCGCACGTCGGAAGTGCAGCGCTACATTGACACCGCTTCTCATCAGCCGTTACGTCAACGACCGTACCGCGTCTCTGCCGAAGAGCGTCGTGTCATTACCACCGAAGTCGAAGATATGCTGCGCCGTGACGTTATTCAACCTTCGCACAGTCCCTGGGCATCACCTGTCGTTCTCGTTTGCAAGAAGGACGGGTCTATTCGCTTTTGCGTCCACTACCGTCGGTTAAATAAGGTAACGCGCAAAAACATCTATCATTTACCGCGCATCGACGACGCCCTCGACAGTCTTCAGGGAGCAGAATTCTTCTCGTCCCTTGACTTCAGTTCAGGGTACTGGCAGGTCCCGATGGCTGCGGCCGATCGCCAGAAAACCGCATTCTTTGCGGCTAACGGCTTATATGAATTTAACGTGATACCTTTCGGGCTTTGTAACACTTCTGCCACCTTTGAACGACTCATGGACAACGCGCTGCGTGGCCTCAAGTGGTCTATATGTCTGTGCTACCTCGACGATGCCGTGGTTTTCTCGCCTGATTTTCCGACTCACCTGCTCCCCCTCAGACATGTTTTGACCTGTCTAACGAACGCTGGCCTCCAACACAACCTCAAGAAGTGCCGCTTCGCCACGCGAGAGCTCACCATATTAGGTCACGTTGTGTTCAAGCACGGCGTTCTACCCGATCCTGCAAAACTTCGAGCAGTCGCTGAGTTTCCGAAGCCTCAGACAATCAAAGAACTTCGAAGCTTTGTGGGCCTATGCTCATATTTCCGGCGCTTTGTTCGGAATTTCGCATCTATCATGGCGCCATTGTCTCAGCTTCTACGCGACGACGCCGCCCTCTCCTCCTGGTCCCCTGCATGCGACTCCGTCTTTGCTACGCTGCGTCTTCTCACCTCCCCACCTATTCTTCGCCATTTCAACCCGTCAGCTGTAACTGAGGTACATACAGATGCTAGCGGGGTCGGTCTCGGCGCCGTCCTCGCCAAACGACAGCCCGGCTACCCCGAATACGTAGTCGCATATGCGGGTCGCACTCTTACGAAGCCTGAGGCCTAGTTACAGCGTCACGGAAAAAGAGCACTTGGCCTTGGTATGGGCACTTGGCAAGTTCCGACCATACCTGTACGGTCGCCCATTCGACTTGGTCGCAGATCACCACGCGCTTTGTGGGCTCGCCAACTTGAAAGATCCCACTGGCCGCCTAGCCCGTTGGGCACTACGCATCCAAGAGTACGGTATTCGCGTCGTATACCGCAGCGGACGCACACACTCACACGCAGACGCCCTGTCTCGTTCACCTTTACCTCCAGACTCGGCCTGCGTAACAACTTCCGCACACTCCGTGTCATCTCTCGACATAAACTCCTTTGCCACCGCACAACGTCGTCACCCCTGGATCGCTTCTCTTTTCAACTATCTATCTGGATCATCGACCATCCCTGTATCCCGAACCCTCCGACGCCAAGTACTTAATTTCGCCATTCGCGAGCAGCTGCTCTACCGACGCAATTACACTCTTGAAGGCCGTCGGTGGCTTCTGGTGATTCCCCACAGCTTAAGGTCACAAATATGTGCCGCTTTCCACAACGATCCGTAGTGTGGCCACGCCGGAGTGTTCAAGACGTACGAACGAATTCACCACCGCTACTACTGGCGCGGCACGTACAATTTTGTACAAAAGTGTGTTCGGTGCTGTCTTGACCGTCAACGCCGGATATCACCGCCTTTACGCCCGTCTGGTGCCTTGCAGCCGCTCCCGTGCCCTGCCACGCCCTTCGATCGCATCGGCATCGACCTATACGGCCCGCTTCCTATGACGCCAGACGGCAATCGGTGGATCGTAGTTGCTATTGACCATATGACACGCTACGCCTTAATTGCTGCTTTACCAAGTGCGACAGCGCGGGATGTAGCCTCTTTCGTCCTACATCGCTTCGTGCTTCGACACGGCGCACCTCGAGAACTCCTCAGCGATCGAGGTCGCGCCTGCCCCTCCGAAATCGTCGAAAGTTTGCTTTCGGAAAGCCATATTATTCATCGGACAAGCACGGCATACCATCCCCAGTCTAACGGGCTCACAGAGCGATTTAACCGCACACTTGGTGATATGCTCTTGATGTAGGTGGCATCTGATCATGGTAACTGGGACCGCATCCTTCCATTCACCACGTTCGCGTACAACACCGCCATCCAGGCAACTACGGAATTTCCACCTTTCTTCCTCCTGTATGGCCGCGAGCCTACGCATACCATCGACACGCTCCTTCCATACCGTCCTGACGCCTCCGAGTGTCTGTGTCCGACGTCGCCCAACAAGCCGAAGAATGCAGTCAGCTAGCGCGCTCCTTTACGGCAGAGTAACATCAGCGCCAGAAACGAAACCGCACCGACACGCTTCCAAACACCACCCACGCTCCAGGCGTTCTTGTGTGGTTGTCGGTCCCTTTACAAACGCAGGAGTTTTCCTCGCAACTCGTCCCAAAATTCGAAGGGCCTTACCGAGTGTTGGAGCCAACATCCCCGGTGAATTTTCTCATTGAGCCACTGTCACCACCTGAAGACTTGCGCCGGCGTCGACGTGACATTGTCCACGTCTCGCGTCTCAAGCCCTACCACGACCCTCTGCCTCCCGATTCTTAAGGTGCCAGGATGGCTCTTTTTGTCCGAGGGGGACATTGTGAAACAGAAGACGCGTCTCGCGGCGCAGCCGCATCGCCAACGCACGGCTCAGCTCGGCTCTCGCTGTTTATTGCTGGCGTCTTTTTGGGCAGTGCTTCGGGCTGTCTCGCCGCTCCCGGTCGCTTTGCCTTTGCATTAGGAGCCGCCAGTAAACCTCTTCTCAATATATATATATATATATATATATATATATATATATATATATATATATATATATATATATATCCTGCGTCCCACACTTCACGTACATACACTTTTTGTAGCCTTTTTCCACTTCGACACTCCTAATACCAAGGAATTGAAAATTTTTTCGTGTGATAAAGTCCTCGATATGTCTTCTCGCGCCCAACATCATGACGGTTGTCATCTTTAGTAATGGCGGTTCAGCAAAGGTTCGAGAGGCCGAAGTTTTAAAACGAATCGTGCATTTATCCATTCTTCCTTTCACCGTGAATTTGCAGAGCTACGCTACAGCTATAGCCGCGATTGTACGCGCGTCGAGATGGATGTTAAAGAATTGAATCCATGGAACGACCATCAAGCAGGGGCGTAGCCAGAGGGGGGGGGGGGGGGGGGGGCATTGGGGCTTCAGCCCCCCCACCCCCCTGAAATTTTTTCGTACTGTGCATGCACCGCCGACCAAAGCAACCCCCGGCGCCGGAAATCATTCTGAATTTCGTCTAAAATGTCTTTTTCCCGCTCGAAAAAACATTTCACCGCGAACATTCCGAACTCGGGCTGTATTTCGCGGCAACGATCATGCACCGGGAGTCACATAACGCAAGCAGCCCCATCCGAGCACAAAGTTTCAAGGGCGTTTTGGCGAACGGGGTCGCCGCGGCATCTCGCGGAGTCCGCGGAACTTAGGGAGCGCATGGATGTCAATTCGGAAACCTTATGGGTATAAAATTCTCATAAACTTTTGATGTGAAAGGTGCATTGGCATTTCCAAAGTTGTGCTTTAGATTTTCAATTGCGGAACTTTGGGCGTTTAATGTTGTTATAAACATTTGACGCCAAAGGTGCATTGACTTTTCTAAAGTCGTACATCGGAACACACAACGAGACAAGCCAAATCAACACACTATCAGACAAGTTGCCAAAGCACGCAGCGAGGTGCGATGAGATGAAGCGTTGCGGTGGTTCATTTGTGCCGTCATGTCACACAAAAAAATATCAAATTTTTTTTTTTACCGACGCCAAAGCCTCCATGTCAAGACACTAAAGCCAGCAAAGGTAACTATGTTCTTATTTATTTTTTCTGCTTTGACTTTTATTCGCGAGAGGACATTGAGCCACTTCAATTTTTTTTGTTCTCGCTACCCTACCCGCGGGCTGCCAGAGCAAACTAGAGCGCATGCGCTTTTCTCGTGTTGCCCCAACCACTGCGCGGCGTACTTTGGTGCGCGTTCGGTTTTCTCTGGCCGAGTGGATTTTCGCCTGGCAGAGTTTTGGACGCTTTCTTACTAGCATACGAGACAAAGAAACAATGGTCGCTCGCCGCCGTCACTGTGTGGACTCAACGGATTGCACCGCGTTCGCTGGAGTGCCACCTCTCTGGAAAGTCTTGTATCGCCGGTGCAGGATACCGAGCAGTATGCATAAGGTTTTCGGTGGACCAAGCTTCTCATGTTTTCTTTGATACGTTTATGGAATTATCATGCACCGGATGCACCCCACCAAATTCTCATACTTATGCAGATATTGTGATGTGCCAGACACCCTCCAACACATGGTGCTGGTGTGCCCACACCGCGAGAAAACCAGTCAAGATGATACCTCAGAACCGCTACAAGCGATCGAAGAAACGTGGGAGGCAATGTTAAAAGCACAGAGCCAAGAAGATCAGTGAGGTCTAGTTCACCGGGCCCGGGCTGCGGCATTAGGCAACGGCCTTCTGGACTAAGAGAGCCGCCCACCTAGGGCGAAGAAAGAACACTTTCTCGCTGTCTCTCACAATAAACGTTCATCCCTCCCCATTCCTCCTTCGGTAGCCACATTAGGTGCCCAAAGTAGGCATTCAATTGGGGCCAAGATACTTTCCTTTGCGTTTTTTATTTTGGTGCCCCCGCCCCACAAAAGGGGAAACAAAGAACACATTCTTGCGGCCCAGATAAATGTCGCATGGTAAAATATCGATTTTGTTACTTCTTATGCAGAAAGTAATGGGCCACGGGACGCTTCAATTGGTGGATACTCTTACTATATTATTCCGATAGCAATTATATGGACACTCCAAGCGCATTCCTGTCGTCGCCCTAATGTTCTGTGTAAAGTCCCAGGGCAATACCATCGTGACCGCGCGCCGCATGCTGTATCTGCGAGTGAAAGCGTGGAGGGGGGGGGGGGGAGGGAGGAGTGCATGGTTGAGTCGACGATGGTGGCTCAGTCTTGTGTGCGCAAAGGAGAAAAGCGGGGAGGAAGCGCGCCGCCTTCCGTCGCACGCGATACATTGGGGGGAGTGGATGGAATGGGGGCGGGATCTAGGATTCTGTGAATCTGATTGCGCAACATGTTTATTTGCCTTGTTAGACGCATTATATACAGTGACTTTTTCCTAGATACGTAGATTTATTGGAGACTTATACGTATATTTAAATATCTTGTTGCGAGGTTTTGTGTATATGGGCAGTGAACTTTGTTTCCAGCGACACATTTTTGGCCCTTTATCAAGCTGTATCTTCGCATTTGTATATTCCATTGTATCTTCGCATTTCTAATGTACGAGGGCGAGTCAAATGAAAGTGAGCCTACCCACCCCGCTGAATAATGGTTCGGTTCATTATCTACGAGGCATGCGCGTAGCACCCAGGCATCTCTAATTTACAAAGGTGACACGCAGGTGTGAGGATAAATGTTCTTTAATGCTCTCATACACTGGGTTGAACATGATTGCGTGACGTAATGCAAGCTCCAGAAGTTGAGGGGCGTGGTGTGGGGATGTTTTTGACAGCTGAAGGTGTTTTCTAAAAAGAAAGCAGTCGCCGTATTGCTGCCATGTACGTTGAACATTGCATTTCATTGGCCACTGTGAAGTGTTGTAGCAAACGGTTGAAAGAAGGACGAGAAAGTTACAAAGACGATCCAAGACCGGGCCAAAGCCACTGTGCAATCACCGCCAACAAAATTGCAAAGGTTGATGAGTTGATGAAACAAGAACGGAGGATAAGCATCAATGAACTGGCAGAGCGTGTGAACATAAGTCACGGTTCGGTTCACGCCATAATTTATTAACATCTCGGTTATCGGCTCTCGTGTGCGCAATGGATGCCCAAGATTTTGAACCACCGCCAGAAGACGGAGAAGTTCGGCGCTGCCTTGACTCATCTGATCCGGTGTGAGAATGAGGGTGACGATTTTTTGTCTGCAATCGTGATCGGAGATGAACCATGGTGCCACTTCTGCGAGCCTGAAACACGACGGCAAAGCTTACAGTGGAAACATTCAAATTCACCCCCCTCCCCCAATAAAGCAAAGGCCGTCATTTCAGCCGGAAAGGTGCTGACATTTTTTTTTCGATCGCCAGGCGCCATTGCTGACAGATTTTGCTAAATCTTGAGAGGCTATCAATTATTTCTGATATTGTGAAACATCGGATCGGCTGCGTCTCGCAATCAAGAACAAACTACGTGGAAAATTGACGAACAGTGTCATCTTGTTCCACGACAATTCCCGTCCCCGTGTCGCTGATGTGGTTAATACAAAACGGGAAAAGTGGGAGACGCTGCAACATCCGCCATACACCTCAGGCCTGTCGCCTTACGACTTCCACATTCTTGGCCACCTCAAGAAACAGCTCAGGGAACCAGATTCGTGTCGGACGATGACGTGAAAGAGTCAGTTGCAGACTTTTTGAAGCAGCAACTCAAGGAGTTTTATGAGACGGGAATCACGACACTCGTTAGTCGATGAGACAAATGTCCAAATGCTCATGGAGACTACTTTTAAATAAAGTACCCCGTTTGTCATATATTCGCATTGGCTCACTTTCATTTGACTCGCCCTCGTATATTATGCAGAACTGCTTTGTATACGGGCTCTTTGTTGCAACTATAATTTCGGTGCAATTACTCACGATACACGACTGGCGACAGCTGCTCCTACGTAATACATTGGAACAAATGACAGCGTCATTGAGATTTGTCACTGGCCGTTGCATGCGTACAAGAATGTAAACAAGGTTCTTCAATGACAGTCTCATTAACATATTTGTCCTCAACTCATTCATTTCATGGCCTTTACATTTTTCGTATCAGCGGCATGCACTGCTTAGCTGGTTTCGAACTGGTATAGTTCTAAAGTTTGTGTGATATTTTCTTTACTTATTAAATAGACAGAAACATGGAAGCATTGATATCAGTTATTTCGGGCACAATTTTTGGGACATACGGGTATATTCTTTTATGCGAAAAATACACATTTTACTTGCTTTGACAGTGCGTAGCCTTCAACCATTCGTTTGCAGCATCTTTGGCAATGGCAATGCAGTTATTATTTATGTAACTGATCTCTCGACAAATTGTTTAAGAGGAAGCTTTAGCTCGGGTCCAACTCTGACGCGGCCTATTCAAATACATGTAAAACGCAGAAACGCTTTTCTGAGATAACCTCTGGATCGCTTTTAATAAGATTTCTTGTATTTGAGAGTGAAAGTTGAATTCTAGTGCCTGTTGAAAGCGGAAATTCGATTTAGGGCCTGAATTTTGTTGAAAATATCTTGAAAAATTTGAAAGTTAGAAAATAATGGAATCATGACGTTCACAAACTAATAGCTCTGCATCAAGAACACATATCGCGCTTCTGTAAATGCCATCTACTATAACAGTCAAAGCGGACAAATTTGGTGTGTCAATTTGTATCTTACGTGAATTGGTTACGTTGTGCGCAAGGGTGCTGCGAAAGCCGTATTTCCATAATACTAATTTTTTTTAGATTCATGTGTAACATATTAATTTGTTCCGCTGTATATGTACTATTAGAGGCAATTCACAGGATTGTGCTATAATTTTTCATTGTTGAGTTACAGAGTGTTAAACTTGATAGTATTGTTTACTGAAAATTGGCGATTTTATCAAACTTTTAACACAGAATTGACAACCTAAATGAAAAATTCAAAACAGTCACTAGAATTTGTTTTTTTAATGCAACAAACCTCGTCAAATTTGGCGCAGTGGTTGCCGAGAAAAACGAATTCTATTTCTACATGTATTTAGATAGGAGCACCCGAGCTAAAGCTTCCCCTTAAGGAGGAGGCCGAGCTGCAAGTGAGACCCCCACCCCCCGAACGAGGTTTCTGGCTACGCCACTGCCGTCAAGGATGCTCCTTAGCATTTTATAGGCTGCGTGCTAAAGACCCAGTTTAAAGGTGCGGCTATATAAGACGCGGGGTATCTTATTGTAGTTTTTATGATTTGTGGGATTAGTTCCCAGCCAGAACAAAAGCAAGAGCACTATATTTGGCACGTTAGCCGCTTATTTAGAAAGGAAATATGATCACCGAAAGTATGCAGGAATCAACGTTTCCATTAGTTAATGTGCACAATGATAAATATGATAGATATAAAAATATGATTAAAGAAAGAAAATACTTATGTGCTCTGCCTGAGCCTGGGGCTCGCTATCAGCCCCAGCTCGCCTTCTCTTCCAATTTCTTTGTAGCAATTAATTCATTGCAAATTTGAAAAAAAATATGAAACTGGCACTGTTAGCTCACCATTGTGACCAGTGAGTTCACGACTGCTTCGATGGAGTAATCTCACGGGGATTGCAGATCACTAGTGAAAGACCTTGACAAATTTTCCAATATCTGCGGAAACCTTTTTTGAAAACCTACTATTTTAGCCTAGGCATCTGGAGCCGCGTTCAGAAAGCTTTTCGTTCGTAAATCCTATTTTATTCCCACTATTATGATTTGCTGAAAATTTCTCTTACGAACTATTCTCGCTGAATAGGTTATTGTGAATGCACGTTCTGCTTTGCTTCTGCCGTAGCAGACGTACTGACGTCGAACATCTAGACTGGATAGTGGCACGACGGAAATCGCGGCACTGGAGGTGAATAGCAAGTAGAGAAACTTAAACACGCTGCAGAAGGCATTCAATGGAAGGAGCAGGTTCAACTTCAACTTTATTAATTCTTCTACTATACACTAGAGACGTCCTCCTGGGCTAAAAGCTGCCATAAGCAGCTTGACTGGACCCAAGAGACGTTGTTGTACATGGCAGGGCGATAGCAGAGAGTACTTTGTAACACCAAACAGTTCAAAAGCACTTCAACCCGCACAAGAACAATTGTAACATCTTCAAGTATAAGCCTATTGACAGGATAATTGTCGTGCGATACAGAAAGAAACAACTTTCAAATATATTTGATAAGAGTAGCAGAAAAACTCATCAAAGGGCACCATACAATTAGAATCATTATACATGAAATATATATGTTTACATGTGAAGAAAACACATCTTCAATTCCCTGCGAGAAAAAATAGCAGTGTCAGCGTAATTATTAAGGATTCCTGGTAAATTTTTTTAATAGATTGTAGTTTGTATTTAGTGCGAAAACGTGGTACATACCAAGGATCAGAGTTTCTGAAATGTACTGGTATTTTATGGCTCTGCAAGGCCGCTATTGATATAAGCCAATTCCTTAATTGTTCTTTTGCAAAATAAAACATGTAAAACGCGATATTCGTAATAGTGGTCTGCCCATATAACTTGGTATTTCTCTGACAAAGCTTTTGTCGTCGATAGGAGATTGGTACTGGAAATGTGCCGGAGGAGTGCCTTTTGTAATGTAATTATTTTATTCATGTTTATTTGCGAAAGAATGACAGACGGCAGCTGTAACTGAATTCTGACCAATCAACCTCTAAAATCTTGAACACAGACAACGTAACCGCGACGAACACTGTTGGGCAACAGGGTGCGCACTATCTCTTTCTCCATGATGATCGCCACATCGAGCTTGCCACTGAATAAGCTGGCATGCGTGCCACGGTTCAAAATGATATTCCTTAATGATCCGTCATTGTTGCGCTTAACTAATTTCAAACATGGGCGAGGTTCTGCAACAATATTTTTGGCCGCATCAGAACTTTCCTCACAGCTGGGAAGCTTCCTCTATTCATCGAGTCGCTTTCGTCGTCAGAATGAACTGCGCTTTTCACGAAAAGAATAATTGTGAAATAAACTCTTTCAATTCAGTGCTTATGCGAAATCAGTTCTAGGACGCGTTTGTTCTCACTGATAATGGACACTAGGGCTAACGATGTTGCGCAAATATTTAAATTGACCAATAGCCCTTTTGTGTTTAGTCCAAAACGCTGACTTCGGCTACATTCTCCTGGCTTGCAGTTGGCGAAACCACGATCCGGAAATTTTCGTCAACATCCGAATCACTCATCAGCCAGACCAGGCTCATCTGTTCGTCGATCGCACTGCTGCTGACGGCTGCAATCATCGCTGCGGGAATCCTATTTGTCCTCGCTCGGAGCACGGCGTACGGCCCACGTCTTGCAGAGTGCAGCACCGCCTCTTGCAAGCAAGCCGTCCACGACATTGAAACGCTGATCGACTACAGCGTAGAACCGTGCAAGGACTTTTACCGCCACGTCTGCCACCGTTGGGAGGGGAGTCACGGGACAGGCGTTGATCGGGATTCCGCCAGCTTCCTCCGCAGCGGCGTCGAACGTGTTCTGCGATACGTGAATACCAGCCTCAAAAGCGCGGGGAGAGAAAAGCCAGCCTCGACTGACTTCTTATACGCGGCAAAGTTCTACAGCTCGTGTGAACGCTTTTTGAGCTCGCCGAACGTGTCCTTGAGCGAAGTGCTGCTATCCTTTCGAGAATACGGCGAAGAAGTTCTAAGGCGTTCCTCGTTCACGAGTGTTGGACGCTACATCGTAGAACTCTCGCTTGCCCGCGGGATCACCACGGTTCTCGACGTACGGCTCAGCAGATTCCCAGATGGAGTGTTCCTACGCATCTTGCGTGGCCAGACGCTTTCGCAGAAGTTGGGCGTCGAGCAAGCGTTGCCTCTGCAGGAATATCTGGAGGAAGTACTGAGGGAGTCATCCATCATCCACGGCCGTGAGTTCAACCTGACCTATGTCCTTGAAATTGAGCGTCGCTTGCAGAACTACATGGTGGGGGAGATTCACGAGCAGCGTCAGGGTGCAGCCGTCCTGCAGCACTTGAGCACTGTCATTCGTAGTTGGGAATGGCTGGATGCTCTAAACTCCCACTTGCCGGACACGCACCAACTTAGCAGCCGGTCCGTAATATCCATAGGCAACATCGACGCGATTCGAAAGTTGATGTACTTCTTCAGGGAACTCGTCGACTACGGCGTAGTCTACCTGTACGTCCAGGTGTTGTTCGACGCGCTGCGTTTTGATTATCTGCGCCGGCTGAACACAAGTGACACAGAGCGTGTCGTGTTGTCTTGTCTCCAGGCGACTCGACTAACGATGCGGAAGGCCACAACCGCCATTTTCAGCGAGCTTTTCTCGGAACAAAGCACCGACGTCGTTATCAGTCGCATTTTCCAGCATGTGCGCGAGGTCGTCGCAGATGGCAGCGCGTTCACGTGGATGAGCGAGTTCAGGAGAGAAGAGGCTCGAAGGAGGCTTCAAGACGTCGGTGTACATCAATTTCGCATTCGGTCTCTTAACGAGAAACCACACGCATACAATCTTACAGAAGTGTCTGTAGGCAGCAAGTTTCCGAGCCTGTTTATTAGACTGAAGAAGCTGCAGCAACAGAGCCTGCTCGAAGACCCTTCTGCTGTGCACCAATCCAACATCGACGACGTTTTCCTTCGCGGCACCGAGGTGTTTTACGACAAGGTGTCGAACACAGTCATCATTCCAGCATTCATGCGACGGGAACCCATCGTGTATGTGGACGATGTTCCACCCGAATTCACCATGGGAACCCTAGGCGTGTTGCTCGCTAGAGCTCTCCTGCAGACGACACTGCCTCAAAATACCGGGGGATCATGGGCGTATTTTGAAAAAACTTTATTGAACCGCTTCGAGCACTGCGTAGACACATGGGCGGCTTCAGTTTTAAATTTAACCCTTCGTTACGCACTCGACGATAATCATCCAGAGTTCTACGTCTGGTCCCATAGTACTCGGAGCGCTTACGAAGCTCTTAGGGAAACATACCACCGAAGCGTAACGATCAGGAATTGGAAAAGCCAGTGGCAATCGGCGCAGGAGACGTTCTTCAGACGATTCTGCCTCCTGTCGTGCCATGTTAGAAGCGAGCTGCAACCAGCCTCTGAGATCTTCTGCTTCCTACCGCAGATAAACATGAAAGAGTTTTCAAAGGTATTTGGCTGCCAGTACTCGCCATCACTGTACACCCAACACTACTGTGTGTTGTAACGAATGCAGTCCACATTGACTTTATTCAAGTTCTGCAGCTTTTCGGACTTTTTTTTTTTGAAAAGTGCACATATGTGCGCGTAATGTAGGTTTAACTCGCCGCCCTCTTGGCTGCGTAAACTCTTTTGTGGCGTGATCCTTTAAATTGCCGCACATCATGGAAGCATGCTAGATGACGTCTAGATGGAATTAAAGTGTCATGCAGAACATGTCAAGTGGTTGCCCCAATTTTGAAGTAGTAAGTGTGATTTTATATTGGTACTATTAATTCTTTGTTGACAGTTTCGAAAGCCCGCGTTATTTTAATCGGGAGCCGTTGTTCTTTAAATTTGCGTTAACAGTGCATAGAAACAACAAACTGCGTAACTTGCTGTCGTGTATCTGGATTTTATTTGCATATTTCTGTTCAATACCGATGCCATTGTGAATACACTACGCTCTACTCTTACGAAACACGTGACAGGATCCCGCTGTTCCTTATTCCGGGATCCTCTGAAGCCAGCAGTTAAATTTAATGTTCAGTGTACCAGCCATCCCACCATAGGGTAGGTTCATCGTTTATTCATGTTTGACGAAACTTTGTTCGCGCTTCAATTCGAATACACATTTGTTAGACAAAGTAATGTCATACAAAGAATGTGTTGAGCAGCATCTGGATCCGTTATATAACACTAGTATGAATCCATGCAGGAAAACTTGGAGGACGCTTAAGCTTCGCCTTTAGGAGTTGAACGCGTTGGCATAGAGAAAGAAATTTCAACAAGAGCGGACACTCCCATAGATCCCAGCGGCTGAATTGACTGTAGCGCACCAAGTGGATGGTATTAACACTTTCCGGTTTCGGTTCTTGGCACGCGCGTTTTTAACACCAGTTGGTACACGCTACACCGGCTCCGCTGATCGGCGCAGCATTTTTTTTTTTTTTTCGTTTCTACTGCTGAACCACGCAAGGCCTTTTCGCGGAATTCTTTTATAATTTAGTAAAAATCATTGCGAACGATCTTTACAAGCCTCCACCGAATCTGTGTCACGTGCAATTTCATAAACAAAACGCAAGACGTCATCTGAAATGATGAAATGTTTATTTTGCTCTGTATAAATGCTCGTTCCGGGCTTCTTGTGCATTCATCCAAATTTGTGGCACCAGATAAGGAGCAGTCGTTGCCGTTCGAAGCTCCACTGGATGCCATCAGCTGAAAAAGTGAATTACAAACATCTATCATTTTGGTATATTTACCTAACAGGAATACTGTGTGTAGAGGCGAAACGTGCGTAAGTGGTGAATAAGCGGCATTACAGATAAATTCACCTTTACATACATTTCATAGCACATTGACTCTTCCCAAACAATGCCATAAAATCTGAAGAAAACATCCGATTTTCGAGCATCCCTCCCTTCCCGGGCATTATTTCCTGCACTTTAAGAGCACAAATACACAGGTGACTGCGCGTTTACAAAACAACATGGCCTCAGTCGACGCGATGGTATGCCAAGTACACAGAGGTGGGTATACAACACAGGCTCTCAGCCAGACCATGTTACACGCTCGCAGAATGCCTTGTAATCACACTCAAGACAAATTCGGGTGTGCATAGTCTGTTCTCAGTCGCTCAGAAGACAGAAATGTCAAGTTCTTGAGCTCTTCGGCGTTATCTTTTACGCGTTCTGCCGGCGCAAGCAACACACTCACGTGTTATCACTCTCGGCAATCGCTCGTCGCATTATCGACAAGCGTGAGTACCAAAATAAGGTATATGTTGTTGGAGGGCCATAAGAAGCGTCACAAACTTGTCCTACTAAAATTTAGTACACGCAAAACTAACTCACCACGGCCGGCTTGCTTTGTTGCTAACAACTTGACAACCCCAGGCGCGGCGAGCATGCCTCAAAAGTATCCCAAAATTTACGAAATTAATTACAATAATTTTTGGTGTGAGAATGCATCACGAACTTCTATCAGTAAGAATCAGTACACGCGAAACTGCGGCACACAGCCGAGCTGCCTTTCGCTAACTGTGCCACTACCCGAGCGCAGCCACTGTGCTTGTAAGGTATCCCCAAAAGTAGCGAAATTAGTTACAATAATGTCTGGGGTCAGAGAAAGCGCCAAAACTTGTCCCGGTAAGATTCGGTACACGCGAAACTGCGTCACACGGCCGAGGTGCTTTTCGTCACAAAGCCAGGTGCGGCGTGCGTGCCCAAAAACTAACGAAATAAGTTATAATAATGCTTGGGCTCATAGAAAGCGTCGCAAACATCTCCCAGTACAAGTATACAGTTAACTGAAATTAACTAGGCCTTAACGGCGGAGCTGTTCTTTGATAACTGCGTCTCTCTCTCTCTCTCTCTATATATATATATATATATATATATATATATATATATATATGTGTGTAGGTTCAGTTTGTGCAGTAAGCCTAAATTTGCTTGAAGTGCGTCGCAGACTGCCAAACAACGTTCCTCACCTTGCTGTAGTCCAGTAGTTCAGTGGTGCCGTGTCGAAATGCAGACGGAACACAAGAGAACGCCGGGAGCCCACGAAAACGGGCTACATCCAAAACAGACGTGTCGCCGAGCACGCGAGCATGCCACAGGAGCGAGCACGACTCGTTCGCTTCGGTGGTACGTCTGGCGCATGACGTATGCACGCGCGTCTGGCGTGCCGCTAGCTTGTTGCTAGGCAACGCAAGAAAAATTAGTCGCAAAGTATAAGTTCATTTACACCCAAAATTTCTTTAGTTTTAGTGGGAAAGAATTAAAAAAAAATGAAACGTTGTCTGTAAGGTAATTTCAAGTTCTTTTTTTCTGATGCTCGCGTCAACTAACGGATGGAGTTGACACTAGCCATGACGTGTTTCCTGCTGCCAATTTTTGCCGGGTGTCCCCCTCTTGTTGAAGTTATTTGCGTTGGCGTTATCGGGCCCCGTTTAGGCCGACACAGACACCAGATATTGTCACGTGGTAGTGACGGCGAAGAAAGCAGCAAGGCTGTGAATGGTGAAACGAGTGGTTTACTGGGCGAACCTGTGCCCTCAAAACAGACTACACGCAAAGCACAACGATAGTAGCGAACGCAGTCCGCGATCGTCGAAAATCTGATCAGCGGGTCTCAAGAGCGTTGGCTTTTATAATGAGCCATCGGACGTTCCAGAGCAATCGCTTGTGCCCGCGTGTCTTCCAGAAAGTTGTACACCACTCGCGTCATGTGTACATGCAATCATACTGCACAAGGTTCGGAGACTCATTTTTTATGCACTGCGGTTGTGGATAGTTGCAGAGTGCCTGTATCATGGTCGTGCACCTCTTGGCTCAGCTGCAATAATCAATTTTTATTTTTTTATTTTCACTTTACTGGATAGCAATATTCCCGCAAACAATTGCTCGTCTCACACCAGCATGTTGGTCCACCTGGCAACGTGTTGCAGAACCAGAAACGATGCTGGATAGCCAGCTACCTGAAAAAAAAAATTTTTTTTCGCATGCCCGCAATTATGCGGACCCCACAGCACGTGGGGTCTGCACAATGTCTTTTATCGGAGAGTCCCGAAGCGAGTTTATGAATGGGAACCTACACACCCACCACGAAGTGCCTCGTATGAGGCAAAGAATGGTTCGCTTTAAAGGTCTCCGTCCGTTGTTTTGTGCTTTTTTTTTCTTATTTGCCGTTGTTACGGAAACGTGTACATCGGTTTCGTTCGTCTGCGATGTCAAGAGAGCACTGTGCAAGACACCACGGCCCATGTCACCCAGAGAAGCCCGACCAGCAGTGACACGGGCTTTGGCGCAGTGGCGACGTTGCAGTGGTGCCTGTCGGCGCACAGGCACACCTCCTTTGTGAAGTGCATGGGCACGTGCTCCAGGAAGCAGCCCGTCTGTCGGCTGTTCACGCACATCCACGTCACGTTCGCCGGCTTACCTGCCGTAACGCAAAAAGTAAAAGAAAAGAAAGAAAAACGAGGGGACGTGGTTACTTCTGACAACTTCACCTTCTCTCTGAGAACGAACGGAAGAATGCGGTTAGCCAATTCCTTATTCTGCGATACTGTAATACAGTACTGCATGCAGCCCGCGCAACACGCCCAACGCGCCTAGCATATCCTATTTAAATTTAATTGACCCCTAGCTTTAGATATCTACTCTCTATAAGTGTTTTTGGAATTTGTAGCGACACTATAGGAGTAAACGTTCCAGAGTAAAAATTTTCCTCCCCATCTAGAAGCAACAAGAGGTCGCTGCAAAAGAGAAGGTATAATGGAAACACGTTTCGCGCTATGCGACGCTGGGTACAGGCGTTCCAAACAGACGATGTATCTATCAAGCACTCAGTCATTGGCGATCACGCGTTGCGTCCGGATATCAAACCGCTCAGCAGAATCTATGCTGAATGTGGGCAATAGCCGCGCTGACAATAGGCAAACGTTGACAATTCAACGATGCATCTGCCTTTCTAACTTATGCTGCAAGATAAAACACTTTCCCCGTCGATCTGCGGTCACCCCTGTCTTGCCTTCACCGACTTCATCATGTAACTAATTTTAACGCGACAGCCTTAAGGGTCCGTCGGTGTCCGGCGTCGCATTCCCAACGAAATTTTAAACAACGCATACCCAACCACTCTTGTACCACCAAAGTTGCTCACACCTTGTCTTTCATTCTTTACCATGTTATTCCTCGGAATTTTGAGAACGGCAGCCCACAAACAAATGTAATGAAAAAAAACAACACCGACAGCGCATATCTTTCATTTTAGCTCATCTCAGACTGAAATATTAGAAGTGCGAAACAATAACGGGAGATCGACCCACGCAAGAGGACACGTGAAGCTTAAGCGTCCTCCAAATTTATTTTTCTAATGATATTTCACTTAATTCTTTGTAGCCTTCCTAAAATGCGTTTTTTACCCCTCGGATACAGTTTGTCGGTCTAACAAACCACCAATTTCCTTCTCTACTGATTACACTATCTCCGCTAGTTGACTTTTGATGGCGAAGCTTTTCTTGCCTCTTCCTCTCGGTTTGGCGTTCGTCGTTAGATTCCTCGCCGAACGTATTTGTGGACATATATAGACAACTTGGACCCCTGGGTATGTGCTAGTGGGTATGTGTATGAAAAGACAATTACGGCAGGTAGTGTTGTGTCACTGTGTATGTTCCAATATGGGTCTGCGCCCGAACAGACAACTTGCCTCTGGCTGCTGCCCGGTCTAGTAGACAGCTTGGGTCGCTGGGGGTACGTGTCAGTGGGTGTGTTCTCGAACAGACCACTCCCGCACTGGGTATGTGCCAGTGGGCACGTGCGCAGTCTTAGCCAACCCTACAGAATAATGTGCCACTGTGACACAAGATGTACGAGGCCTTAAGTGCATTTAGATACGTGTCGTACCAAGCGTCTGAAGGCACTGGCATGCCCGCGATAAATTCATAAGGGCGTTTCATTCGCTTGTCAATACATGTATCCGTGGCTTAATGGTTCCAATATCAGGGGCCGTATAACGTAACAATATGTTTTTATTCCAACCTCCAGACGTCAAAGTTGCGTAACCGCGACGCAAGCATCTGGCGGTCACCCGCAGGGTTGTCTGAACAAACCAATCAAATTCTCGCCTCGTTCGTAGGAGGCCACTTTTGTTTGCTTGAAAAACGAATAACATTGCCTGCACTGAGCGGCTTGTCTTATCTAATTCGCTCACAAGAGGCGAGCAGCATGCTCAAGTGGAGAGGGACTCGATGGGGCCGAGCCACTGCACTGAATATAAATAACCAGATGAAGAGGGTGGTGCCAATGTCTGCGATTGGTCCGCTTTCTCTTACTTAGATTGCGGTGGCTCGTCGACAATCGCGGCGGCGTGCAACGGAAGCTTAAGAATAACGCTTAAACGGATTCTCAGCAAAGAGGAGTTGGCAAAACGAGGACGTAAACGTGCCAAAAGTTCTCGAAAGCGTTACATGGCCCCGCAAAAGTTTTATTACACGCAAATAAACCCATGCTCTCCGGCGGGGGCGAGTAGCGAGTGCCGGAGCGATCGGCGGCAGCTATCTTTTATTCCTTTCGGAACGGGGCAGCCTGCAGCCAGCAGTTCTCGTCTTCGTAGCGCTCTTTTCTTCAAGTATGCAAAACCAACTCGCCCACATCAAGCTTCTGCTATTCAGAAGAAAATTCAGTTTTGCTCGGCATATTAATGCATCTTTAACGCGTACGCGTCACTTGGACGCGGTAAGTTCTTGCGGTTTTGTGACGTCGCGTGAGAGGCAGGTGAAGTGGGTGCAGCACAAAAACTTTTGAGGAATAGCCGAGGGCTAATCGCAAAAAGGCGTCGAATCAGAAAGAACTATTTTTGTTTTGTTCGGTCAAATTATGCATAATCAGTGTGTACACGTCATATCAGATGGGGAGCTATCGCGGTTTTCGTGACGTCGCGTGACAGAGAGGTGAAGTGGGGGTGGTCCAAAATGTTTTTGACCAATCGCGGTGGGCCGATTGCAGAATTGGAATAGAAAAGTTTGGAATAGTTTTACGTTATAGCGCCCCAGGCTTCTGTGCTAGGGTTCCTGTGTTCGAATTCTGCCGTTGGACAGTTTTAACGATGTTTATTTAATTACGTATTACGCAGCTGGTACATCGTTGAAAATGACGAGTTTACAAAGTCACAATGCCGTTTGAAGCCAAAAGGACGAAGTTTAGGCAAATCCATGTACTTACAATAATTCCCATGCTGGAACAACCGTTCTCATTGCAGCTCCCGTAGAAACTAGCGCCAGAGTTCCCTCTAGTAATTACTGCATGAAACTCTATGCCCTGGAGGACATACCATGGCGCCACCTGCTAGAATTTTTCCATGAAGCAGAAAGCAACATCACCTAATAGCGGCTGCGAAGTGTTCAAGATTTCCGGCAGCTCAGCCCCGGTTATAATTTCGAATGCTTGCATGATTTAAGCGTTGTGTGTGAGGCTTCTTGTCTGCAGAACTACCCAGCGCATCCGTCCCAGTCTAGTGTGTAAGCAGCGAATGATTTTAGCGAGCGAGAAACCTGGTGCCTTCATTTTGATTATCAGTTCGCATAGTTCTTTCATAAAGCGTCAGTACTGTTAAGTGGTACTGTTACGCGCTTTCGCCGCAGTAACAGTACTGTTCCCACTATTCTTCATGGGGAGTGGGGCTTTGCCACTTTCGCCAGAATTATCGCGGAACTGGTCTCTTAAAATACGTAGACCGTCAACCGCTTATATGTTTGTCTCATCAATCCAAGCTTTCGCCGTGTACGCGCATAGGCAAGTCGCATGGCAGTAAGCACCCAATCGTAAGCCATTGCTACGATTGGGTGAATGTCTCATTTTCCCTCAATTAATTACTTCTCTCCACCTTGCAGGTTTCCGCAGCACTGTTAAGTCAAACCCTGTGTGCACTGCCTGCTCGACTCTTACGATCACCATATCATATTGTTTTCAGTTATTTTATCAACCAAGCATTTCGTTGCCACTTCGTTTTGGTGCACATGTGAAAACTCACCCGGGACTCAGTTGAATACACCCAGCACTACGGCACCGAGCACTAGACTATACTAAAAAGCGAGCAACTAATGTGCTGCCTTGGGAATGAAAGACGTCATCTACAAACCGACAATCAAGACTTCAATCGCCCAGCCAGCGAGCTGTGTTGGCTGCGGCAAACACGCGAAGGCGCTAACACGAGTCGCGTAATTCCACGTTCTACGACATAGTGATAGCAGCGCCGGTTTCCCCAGTGGTGTTGGAATACAGAGGTTCGATCACACCTCTGGTCACGCATTTCTTTTCAAGCGAAGCGTGTATTGGCTAAGAAGTTTCGGTGGTATTGTCGTGGTCACGCAAAAAAACCCAGTTGTTCCTAGAGCCCCTTAAACTTCGTAAAGTAGCGGCACGCTTTGAACAATGCAGCATCCTTCTCGCGCGCTCTGGCCGAGGCCGACGCCGCGTCGCTATTGGCCTAATAGCATCAAGTGGGCCCTCGCACCGTGCATCAGCGCCATTTTTGCTCGAGAAGCGTCTACGGAGGGGCGAGGAGTGCATGTTGGCGCCGTTGCTACGCTCGAGCAGTGTAGGCGGCCCCACGGTCGAAGAGAGAGCGTAAAAGAGAGGAGAAACGAGGAGGAGTGAAGGCGGAGGAATAGATTGTAGCTACTTTACGAAGTTTAAGGGACTTTAGTTGTTCCCAGAGTAGAGCAGCTGCGGGAAAGGGCGGTTTCATGAGTTGACAGCTGCGCGTGCGCCGGAGCGTGAGCCATGAGCAAGGATTTGTGGGGGCTGCGTAGCCCATTTCGTTGCAGCGCCATAGCGCAGCACGTTTTGGGCATAGGAGCCGCAGCGCGGCGAGGTCGCTTTCGAACTTCGCGCGCGCGGTCCATCGCTTTCCCTCTCTCTCGTTCCTCCGAGGGCATCGAACGGCAGCGGGACCGTAAAACACTTGCTGCTGTCCGCCCCCGAACGGTCCAGGGGCTCACCCGATTGGTCTGTTTGGGTGGGAACCCGCGTTCCCTCTCTCCTGGCGACTCAAGTCGACGGAGGAGCGGCAACGCGGGGAGAAGCTCTCGGACAGCGAAACGGTGCGTACTGACTTCCGATTCTCCCGGTCATCCCTTTGGTTGACCGGTCTCGCCGAAGGTCCTCGACCCGAGGCAGTTGCGTACCTATTCGCTGCTCCTGTTCTGAAGGCTACGCCAAAGAGACGCGGCTCACTTGACGTGCGCGGTCGTACTGCGCCGAGTCGCCCTCGCAGGCTACCCCGAGCTGAAAGAACGTTGCCCTAGTAGCACAGTCGTTGGGAGCCATCCTCCCGTATAGCGGCGTGCTACCGCGCGTTTGAGATACCGAGTGTCACCCCTTGACTTGCGGGAGCTTCGGCTCACGAGCCCCGCGCCGAAACGGGTGTATACAGATATCCTGGACGCCAAGGTGGTCGTACAATAAACGCCTTCCTTGTACTCTGGGCCTTCTCCTTGCGGCGCTCTGTTTCGCTCCCAGAGGAGACCGAACGAGCGTCCGCTTAGGGAAAACGCTACACACGCGGCTGAGCTGATCGTCCCCCTCTGAGGGGCTCGGACCCTCGGACCCGCGCGGTGGTCTAGGTGACTCCCGGCGGAGCACCGCTATATAGGCAGAGACCACAGATTCTAGCTGCATAAAGCCTGTTTCACATGATGCGATTTTCGTCGCACCGGAAGTGCGATTTCCGTCGTTTGCGATGAAAATCGCAGTCGCAGTGCCGACCCCCCGATTTTCGGCTGCGACCAACCGGTTGGTCGCACCGTCGCACCGATCGCTGCGATTTTCCGTCGAAATTGCGCGGAGAGCTGTCAACGGAGCTATTTCGCCGGTTTGTTTTCGAAAATGGCGTCTCGTACGACAAGTGCAATGCGCGGAGACGTGGATCGTCGAATTCGGTACGTACGCGAAGGGAGAATAAAAAAACTTGTACCGCAGATTGCATTCTCCGATTGCTATGCGTTTGTTGACACGCTACACAGCAAATGAAGTGCATTTTCACGTTTGCTTCGTACGCCTTTGAGAGTTGTCAGTGCTAGGAGGTGTTCGATCCCCAGCAGACGACGAGGTCGTCACAATGTTCTTTTGTAAAATCGCGCTTACGGAGCAGCTTGAATTATTTCAACCTCGGCAAGGGCAAATGACAAGACAGCAAAGTACCCAAAGTTTCAACTTTGCGCTGAACGCGGTACCGTTCAGTTGCATTTTCTTGTCGGTTTTCAAGCATGAATTTCCCGATGCATCTTGAAAGCTTATCTTGCCTCTTATTAAATTTGACAGAGCAAAAGTGTAGGCTATCGTAATGAATTTGCTACGATAGCATTAAATCCGTGGCTTGAATAAAATATTACATGCACGTTAAGTTGCACCTCTTCTCTGGAGAATTTTTTTTTCTTGCACAGAAACCAATAAACATAGACTATGTTGCGGACTTTGTATCCTTACTGCATCTGTATGAACACTTGCTCTGCAAGGTAATTAACTGTACAGCTAGTAGATTAATTAAATTGCTTGCTATAGTGGCAAAGTGACGACGTACCCTCCTGCACAATTATGTAGAACTCGTGCAACAATGCGAAAAGCAGGCAAACGGCCTGTTCTTGTGGGGATAAACCAGTATAGAACGACACGCTGAAGAAAAGTAAATCAAAACTGTGCAGTGAAGTCAGCCAGTACAAGCAGTTCTTGCATGTTCACAGCTGATCAAGTGTGCAGAAACATTCATGCCTTACATGTTTCTAGTAAGTTTCTAATAAGTTTGTGATCACATATATTAGTGTGTAAACCCATATAACGATATCCGCTGCGATTACTATCTTTAGAAGTAATGAAATACCATGCTACTTGCAAGAACATACATCACCCGAGGATTTTAGAGCAAATTTCTGCATTTCAACTATACACAATATGTTGTTTATTCAATAAAAGACCACAAACTGGGCTTTTTTTGCAATGACAAACTTATTCCAAACTTTACTTACATATAGGGAAGAAAAAAAATTATAGACAGAAATATTGTTCTTCAATTTGTTCACCTGCCACTGTGGCTATAGCAATCTGCTGCTAACACAAGGCGAGGGGTTGATTTGCCAGCCATGGAAGTCGCATTTCGATGGGAGTCGTAGGTGAGAAAAAAAGCTCTTGCACTTAGGTTTAGTTCACCTTTTATTGAACCCTTACACTTCAAAATGCTATTGCATAGGGGGGCATGCTTACGCAAAATCTAACACCAATAGAAAGCAAAGGGCAGAATTGTAAAACAACCATCTTTCGTGATAATTCGAGTGTGTAAATATTCATTGCATCCATATGTATTGTTCAACAGCACTGCACAAATAAGCATGATCAGGTATAGAAAGTACTCTGTCAGGAAGCTGGTTCTACAGATGTATAAATGTCAAGGCATGAATGCTCATACTACGTCGCACACATAGCACAAAAAAAACCTTTTTCAAGAGTTGTCCCTTCTGGCAGATATGAGTGGGCCATAAGCAGCAGAAACTTTATTGCAGGACATTGTGTAATACCGCTTATGAAAGAATGAAGAGAGTGAAGAGGCTTTTAACAGCAGTAGCTCATGCTGCTCTAATAAGAGGAACGATGCGCAAAAACATTTCTGGTAGAACACTTAAACGGTAACTTTCTGAAAGACAGAAAATTCCAGGTGAGAGTTGGAGGTACATTAGGCCCACACACACCAACAACACAGGCATACTACAAGAAACACTACAGCCTATGGTGTATTACAGTCTGTGGGAAAGCTATCTTATACAGAAATCAAGAATGATGCAACAAGCCCTCAACAACACTGCAGACTTTCTTGGCCAGTCTGGCCTCTCGCTTTCTGATAAGTCAGCTCATATCGACGTTGGAAAAAAAAGAAAGACTAGAATCAAGAACTACCCCAGATTGCACATTGTGATCCACATAGCTGGACAAATATGCCCGCAAGTCAACATCCACAAATCCTCAGCTAGTGTAAGCCCATGACGGCAGAGCCAGCACGTGGGTGAAACAATTATGCAATGCCTGGGCGCAACTTTCTCACCTGGTGAAAAGAATAATCTCGAAATAATGGGGGTGGACGAGTGGATACTATAGAAAATCGCAGATGCTGTGCTTGTGTCCAAGGTGTGGTACGGTATGCATTACCAGCAGCACACAAAAAAGACAACTCATCGAATACAGGCATCGGGTAGTAATAACAGGTCTTTCCAACTGTACCATGCTTGAAGACCTCTATGAGAAAGAGCTAACGAACAAGCACCTAGACAGAGTAGAGTTGCAGCCTGCAGCACAAATTCTTTGTCTCAAGAGCTCAGAACCTCGTCCCAAGATACTATGCCAGCTAGCATATGAGATGCAAAGACGACTACCCCTCCCTTCAGAGACACAACCTCGGGAGTACCTGAACTTGAAACATAACAGGCCCATACCGTGGAATATGGGGGCAAACAATTAGGCCAGGAGACTGTATGCAACTGCCAAACACACAGAGGAGGTTGCTAATCATGAAGATGCAAGCAAACATAAGGCACATATAGTACACTGATCTGGCAATAGCAGTGTAACAGTAGTATGACACTACATAAACTTAAACCCCATATAACGTTTCGACAAGTGGACTTGTCTTCTTCAAGGTCCACGTGTGTAAATGTTGGCTCCTACTTTCACCTTGTTCTCATGTTGCTCATCCTCTTGAATTTCCATCTCCTGCCTTCCCCGAGTTTTCCCCAGAAAAAGAAAGACATCTTTGAAGGATAGATAAAAATTGGTGCTTGATGCAGCCAAACATAAATAAATATGCTACAGAAAGAAAATAGAGAAAAATTCCAAGTGCAGGAAAAAATCATTACAATTGCCAATCCTGCATGCCGGCACCTTTCAAGAAACACTGTTGTTATTCCAATAGACAGACTGACAGCTTGCATATGCAAGCACATTCTTCCAGTTCCATGCCATTGGGAAAAAAATGAGTTTCCTGGAGGGTAGCCCCATGCACACTTGGTGATCACAATGTTTTTTTCCCCTGGACTTGTATATCTATATGTATTTTCTCCTTTTCCCACTTTTATGTTTGGTTTCATCAAGCACTAGTCTTTATCAGGTTTTATTGCTGTACTACTTTGTCGTAACCTTTATAGATCACTGCATTTTCACAATAAACCTTTTAATTAGAAGTTAGCATACCCTGTTCTTACTGCTTCACACTGTACATTCTGGCTACATTGGCCAAATAAAAGATTTTATAAGGTATCATGAGGGCCATTAAAGTGACTTGTTGCAGTCTAAAAAAAAAAAATGAATAGCCTGGCTGCAAATGGCACCAGAGAACACATAGGACAAACAAGAAAACCGAGATGATCTAACAACCAAAAGTTTAATGTACACACCGAGTAAATGCTCGCTAACAAGCAATAGACTGAACATACACAAGAAGGAGAAGCAAAAATTCATGTGCGTTTCCTAACAGGAAATGCATCCATTTCTAACAGAGGCCGTGCTGACAAGATTAACCCAGCATTTTTAGATTTACAGCTTCCGTAATTTCTCTAGGCAGCCGATCTGCACAGAATGCTAGCTTCTTCCTCTACAATGCACGCTCAGATGTGGAGAGTGCATTGTAGAGGAAGAAGCTAGCATTCTGTGGAGATCGGCTGCCTAGAGAAATTATGGATGCTGTAGATGCAAATACACTGGGAGAATCTTGTGTCAGCATGGCCGCTGTTACACTTTCAGAGATGGATGCGTTTCCTGTTGGGATCTGTATGGACACACATCAGATCTTGCTTCTGCTTTTTGTGTAAATTCGATTTATTGCTTGTCGAACAGCATTTACTCGGCATGTTCAATAAACTTTCATTTGTTAATACACCTCATGATTGTCTTGGTCTCTAGCAGAAAGGCGTTCATTCTTTTTACAGTGAAGCTGTATATGCCTAGGCGAAACACTCATGGTCCGATCCCGAAAACCCTAGTGTAGGGGTATGAGCCATTGCATTCGTCTTGCATGATGGATGGAGACATTTCTTGTTGGGTAGACATAGAAATGCTTATGCATTTCAAACATACATTATATCTGCGTATTATTGCAGGGAAGGGACACAGAGGGGGATGGGGTTAAGACAAGATCATGATGTCATTATTATCACAGCAAAGGTGTGGTGGGCCATTGGCTAGACAGATAGTGACGTCGTTTCTCTCTAGCAGCAGAGCGCGCGTGCAGCAGTCTCTCCGACTTCCCAATAGGTTCGAAAATGTGTCCCTGTATTTAATTAAATGAAATGTGCAGCCCCAGTGTGTCACTTCGTAACTACAGTGCATAACTGAGTCATAAACATTATGATTAACGCATTACAAAACACAAGTGCGTAACATAATTCAGAAAGACTTTGATGGACCCGCTGGATTAACACAATGAACCACTCCATTGCACTTTCTATGATGGTGATCTTGCAAAGTGCAATGTGTGGCATTCCAAATAAAGAATGTGATAAACCCAAGTCAAACATGTGCATAACCTCATTAAGAAACGCAGACATAACCAATAATATAGAAAGACTTGAATAAACCATTGGAATTAACCCGGTGATAAACACCGGGGCTGCACATTTCAGCTTTGCTGGTTCACCGTCTCTACAGGGTGCATGGGCAGTAACTTTTTCTGTTATTGTTTGTTAAGTATGGTATAATGTTGTGCCAGTAAAACACGTTGGGCTAGTTGGTGCAATGTATTGGTACTGCTTTTTTTGCTGGTTTTTTCCTAATGTTGTGCCCTTCTTCCTTTTGTAACAACTTTTTTATTCCCCCTTGCATAATACTCCAACTTTGCAGCCTGCGAGGTATATAAATAAATAAGTACATAAGCACGTCATGCATTCATTTTGTGCGTGGAACAAAAACGCATTGATAAGCTTAGACATATAGTCATTGCTTCACACTTTCGAAATGAATAATTATAGCTTGCTATCGACATTGAAGCAGCCTTTCGACAGCTAGAAAAGGAATCAGTTTTTCCAGCTCTGAACATTGAATTGCAGGAAATGCAAGCAGGCATAAAATTCTGCCAATATAATCTGTTTAGGAATACCAAATTGGAATAACCATTGAGGCTTGCATTTGTACTTTCTCTGGCTGAGCAATCTAGTTTGAAATGACTCCCATAAGCATGTTGTAACAATGTTGATCTAATACAGGTTAAATGCATGACTAGCTTAAGAAATCTGGATGATTGCTATATATTACAGTAAAGAAACTATAATATCTAATAACATTAATAATATAATAATAATATTTATTTCCACAAAACAGGCTAACCGTGAGAGGCGTGCGAGGCTGAGCAGAAAGCTGAAAAATTCTACGGCAAGTGCGCCTGCCGTGGGCCTACGATCCTGCATTACGAATAGCGCGTATTGATATGGTCTTCTTGTTAGAAGTTCCGAGTATACTACCAGCGCGAGACACGGGACAACAAAGTGGACGAGAAGCGTGTCTTTTAGAATGCTATGTTACAACGTACAGGTTTCTACAAAAGTGACGGTAACTGCTCGAAACATTTGATGCGTCGGCTTTTGCGCCTTTAGAAATATTTAGAGAGGGCTCCCACATATATATTCGCAGCGCAAGCACGGCGATGGACGAACCAGGCTAGCGCTAAGGTTGAATTTCACAACACGATTTTCATTCCACGTCGTAATCACACAGATCGTTTGAGGCTTCGTTCAGGTTGGTGCTTCTTGTTGCGTTTGGCGTAAGAATATGGCTAGGAGCAGGCACCACATATGCGCAATGACGGGCAATATACACGCATCATTTCTCCAGAAGCTGACGCCGAGCACGGGTAGCGCGAGGATCTTGTTGGGCTCACACGACAACTTCGTGGCAGCCGAATTCCGAATACTGCATATACGGCGAGGGTAGCTACATGAACTTGTCGATAGGTCATCTTGTAGATTGTTGTAGCGCAGGCAGAACGAAACGGTCATAGAATATAGATAAGACAACACACAGCGCTGAACCACCTGCGAACAGCTGTTTACGTGCGCGATGTCGCACTGAACTACAGAAACCGCCGTCGCGCACCCCAAGACAAATCTTAACTAACGTTTTTAAATTAGTAAACGTACATATTATTTGCTTCTAATCAAGAGCAGTCAATAATATTATAGTGTAAACGTTTTATTCACTACAATAAAAGAATTATGCAGCGTGTGCCACGAAGCCTGGCAGTAAGCAACCCTGGGCGTCGCACCAGTCGCATTGTTGAAATCGCAATCATGTGAAATGAGCCCTCAAAAAATCGCATTGCGACGCGTGCGACAGCACCGATTTTCGTCGTTGCAGTCGCAGCATGTGAAACAGCCTTAAGCGCGCGCTCACGCCGCGCGCGCAACCAATCAGAGCCGTTTCGCTTCCGCCGGGGAGCAAAAGGACAGGAAAGGGCGTCGCGCGCGCTCCGCCGGCTTCGTTTCCGTTCACTTCAATCTCAGAAAACGGATGGGACGGCCACGCATTGTGCGTTCCCCCGAAGAACAGGCAGCCTTCGACGAGCGGAGGCGAGAACTAGCCCGTGAAAGAGCTCACCGTCGGCGCGCCGATCCAGCCGTTGGAGCCGCCCGAGCTCAGGCAATCCGACAGCAACGAAAAGAAAATCCCGAGCTGAGGGAGCACGAAGCCGAAGCGATCTGGCACTGTTACCTGTGGGTTACTTGACCATGACGAAGGTCAGGTGCACGCAGGACAAGCTTCGCTTACTCCCATTTAAAAAGACCCAATACAAAGAGAAACGTACGCCTACACCTACCCGTGTTTCCGTAATATGTCCAGCGGGCGCACACGCCGCCTATCTTGCTGCAGTTGCTGCAACGTGCCGCCAGCTGGGCCTTGGTGGGCATTTGGGCGAACGTCTCGGCACCCAGCAGAGGCGACTTGAACGGGTTGTGGATGGTTTTCTCCGAGTCCGCGTACGCGGCCTTCCAGCGCTTGGCGAATCCCTGGCTCCGGACAGGCCGCCATTGGAATATGAACCTGGCAACGTTTAACGCAAGAACATTATCTAGTGAGGCGAGTCTAGCAGTGCTATTGGAAGAATTAGAGGGCAGTAAATGGGATATAATAGGGCTCAGTGAAGTTAGGAGGCCAAAAGAAGCATATACAGTGTTAAGGAGCGGGCACGTCCTGTGCTACCGGGGCTTAGCGGAGAGACGAGAACTAGGAGTCGGATTCCTGATTAATAAGAATATAGCTGGTAACATACAGGAATTCTATAGCATTAACGAGAGGGTGGCATGTCTTGTTGTGAAACTTAATAAGAGGTACAAGATGAAGGTTGTACAGGTCTACGCCCCTACATCCAGTCATGATGACCAGGAAGTCGAAAGCTTCTACGAAGACGTGGAATCGGCGATGGGTAGAGTGAAAACAAAATACACTATACTGATGGGCGATTTCAATGCCAAGGTAGGCAAGAAGCATGCTGGAGACAAGGCAGTAGGGGAATATGGCATAGGCACTAGGAATAGCAGGGGGGAGGTATTAGTAGAGTTTGCAGAACAGAATAATATGAGGATAATGAATACCTTCTTCCGCAAGCGGAATAACCGAAAGTGGACATGGAGGAGCCCGAACGGCGAGACTAGAAATGAAATAGATTTCATACTCTGCGCTAACCCTGGCATCATACAAGATGTGGACGTGCTCGGTAAGGTGCGCTGCAGTGACCACAGGATGGTAAGAACTCGAATTAGCCTAGACCTGAGGAGGGAACGGAGGAAACTGGTACATAAGAAGCCGATCAATGAGTTAGCGCTAAGAGGGAAAATAGAGGAATTCCAGATCAAGCTACAGAACAGGTATTCGGCTTTAAGCCACGAAGAGGATCTTAGTGTTGAAGCAATGAACGACAATCTTGTGGGCATCATTAAGGAGTGTGCAATAGAAGTCGGTGGTAACTCCGTTAGACAGGATACCAGTAAGCTATCGCAGGAGACGAAAGATCTGATCAAGAAACGCCAATGTATGAAAGCCTCTAACCCTACAGCTAGAATAGAACTGGCAGAACTTTCGAAGTTAATCAACAAGCGTAAGACAGCTGACATAAGGAAGTATAACATGGATAGAATTGAACAAGCTCTCAGGAACGGAGGAAGCCTAAAAGCAGTGAAGAAGAAACTAGGAATTGGCAAGAATCAGATGTATGCGCTAAGAGACAAAGCCGGCAATATCATTACTAATATGGATGAGATAGTTCAAGTGGCTGAGGAGTTCTATAGAGATTTATACAGTACGAGTGGCACCCACGATGATAATGGAAGAGAGAATAATCTAGAGGAATTCGATATCCCAGAAGTAACGCCGGAAGAAGTAAAGAAAGCCTTGGGAGCTATGCAAAGGGGGAAGGCAGCTGGGGAGGATCAGGTAACAGCAGATTTGCTGAAGGATGGTGGGCAGATTGTTCTAGAAAAACTGGCCAGCCTCTATACGCAATGCCTCAAGACCTCGAGCGTACCGGAATCTTGGAAGAACGCTAACATAATCCTAATCCATAAGAAAGGCGACGCCAAAGACTTGAAAAATTATAGACCGATCAGCTTACTGTCCGTTGCCTACAAAGTATTTACTAAGGTAATTGCAAATAGAATCCGGAACACCTTAGACTTCCGTCAACCAAAGGACCAGGCAGGATTCCGTAAAGGCTACTCAACAATAGATCATATTCACACTATCAATCAGGTGATAGAGAAATGTGCGGAATATAACCAACCATTATATATAGCTTTCATTGATTACGAGAAAGCGTTTGATTCAGTCGAAACCTCAGCAGTCATGGAGGCATTGCGGAATCAGGGTGTAGACGAGCCGTATGTAAAAATACTGAAAGATATCTATAGCGGCTCCACAGCCACTGTACTCCTCCATAAAGAAAGCAACAAAATCCCAATAAAGAAAGGCGTCAGGCAGGGAGATACGATCTCTCCAATGCTATTCACAGCGTGTTTACAGGAGGTATTCAGAGACCTGGATTGGGAAGAATTGGGGATAAGAGTAAATGGAGAATACCTTAATAACTTGCGCTTCGCTGATGATATTGCCTTGCTTAGTAACTCAGGGGACCAACTGCAATGCATGCTCACTGATCTGGAGAGGCAGAGCAGAAGGGTGGGACTAAAAATGAATCTGCAGAAAACTAAAGTAATGTTTAACAGTCTCGGAAGGGAACAGCAGTTTACGATAGGTAGCGAGGCACTGGAAGTGGTAAGAGAATACATCTACTTAGGACAGGTAGTGACTGCTGATCCAGATCATGAGAGTGAAATAATCAGAAGAATAAGAATGGGCTGGGGTGCGTTTGGCAGGCATTCGCAGATCATGAACAGCAGGTTGCCATTATCCCTCAAGAGAAAAGTGTATAACAGCTGTGTCTTACCAGTACTCACGTACGGGGCAGAAACCTGGAGGCTTACGAAAAGGGTTCTACTTAAATTGAGGACGACGCAACGAGCTATGGAAAGAAAAATGATAGGTGTAACGTTAAGGGATAAGAAAAGAGCAGATTGGGTGAGGGAACAAACGCGCGTTAATGACATCTTAGTTGAAATCAAGAAAAAGAAATGGGCATGGGCAGGACATGTAATGAGGAGGGAAGATAACCGATGGTCATTAAGGGTTACGGACTGGATTCCGAGGGAAGGGAAGCGTAGCAGGGGGCGACAGAAAGTTAGGTGGGCAGATGAGATTAGGAAGTTTGGAGGGTCAACATGGCCACAATTAGTACATGACCGGGGTAGTTGGAGAAGTATGGGAGAGGCCTTTGCCCTGCAGTGGGCGTAATCAGGATGATGATGATGATGATGATGCGGCGCTCATCGTCCACCGATTGCTCGGACAGCCAGCTGCACTGGAAGCAGCTCACATTGCGGTGGCTCCGACTTGGTCGATTGTATTGGCCCGTCTCGGATAAACACGACACTGCGAAACAGGTTGCGGGATTCAGTTAAAATGGGAGCTCGGATCGCCTATCTGAGGAGAATGGGTACAGGATGCATTCATACACTGGGGGGAATATGGTAGCTTTTACAGGAGGTGAACATCTTCAAATTTTTATTGCGATAGAAATTACACGGACACTCCTGGCGAATTCTTTCCGTCGGCGTCGCCGTGAGGTTCTGTATAAAGTCCAAGTGCGGTAACATCACGGCTGCGCGCTGTATGCTGTAGGTGCGAGGGAAAGCATGCGAGGGTGAGCCGAGATGGATGGTGACTTAGTGCGGCAGCATCTTCTCGTTCGCGCAAGGGAGAAGGACGGGGAGGGCGCGTGCCGACTTTTCGCGCGCGCCGGAAAGGGGTAGCAGGAGACTTCCGCGCGCTAAGAAGGGGAAGGGAGGTTAGCGTGTCACTGCTTCTACTGCGGCCACAGCTGCACATGACGCGGCTGAGTGCGAGTGCCTTTTCTTGAAGGTCATCTGCGGTGGGTGCGAGGGCTGGCCGACCCGAGATAACTGATGGCTTCGCGTGCGCTGTGTTCTCGCGCGTCTGGTTCGCGTTGAAGCGAGAGGCAGCACGCAGGGGAATTCGATCGCCGCTGTTGCCGCTCTTCTTCACGCCAGAGTTCTGAAAGCGAGTGTCCAGGGTCGTCGAGTGAGGTGTGTTCGTGTTCGGCTGTGCGTGCGCGACACTATGCTTGTTAATTTAGTTAGTAAGGGGATGTTTAGAGCAGTTTATACAGCTAATAAAGCTACCAACCTTACTGCGCAGAGCTAACATTTTGCTATCGCAATCAGTGCTTTACTTTTCGGGCGAAACTGCGACTATTTATTTGTTACCGGCGCTTCTTCTCCATCAATACACATTTAATAAATGGTCCTTTTTTGCCTCAAAATAATCATAATAATAGGGCAAGCGCTGCGGTCTACTTATTATTAATTTATTTATTTGGGCTATACTGATGGCTTATTAGCGTTGTAAGCATTTTACACCTGCCACGGCGCTTCAGCGACTATGGTGTTCTGTTGCTCAGCAAAAAATTCGGGTTTGACTCCCGGCCACGACAGTCACTACGGTGTCGCTCGTGGCCCACTGTGATGTTTCAGGACGCTAAATCCTACAATATTAACTTAAGTATTTTACAGTGGAGCGGCTACATTCTTGCTGAAGTACGTATTGTATAAGGCACTTGAACAAAGAGACATATTTTGAACAAGTACGCTGTTAGGTAAAAGCGAGGTTGGAGAAACTGCTTAACTGTTGCATTTTTCCTACATTTAAGGCATTTCGAACGCATCTTCTGAAACGCCCTTCACATCTTTCACATACTGTCGTTGAGACATCGTACTTGCCCTCTCACGCAGTGTCCAGGTTCAATGTTCGGAAAAGTGGCCAACGGACACGGGTCACTTCGATTACTACTAAGCGGACATTGTTTGACCCTTCAACAGTTTGTACTCGGCAACTGTGACGTGCGCCCTAAGTAAATAATTAGAAAGGAAATTTCAGTTAAATGTTAAACTGCCATTAGCGCAAGCCTCTAATGCACAGTTGTGACGAGGTACACGTGCTGTACGTTGCAAAGGAAAGGCGAAGACGACGACGACGAAGACACGAGTATGATGCAAGGTTTGAATTAAAGAAAAGCTTCTTGGTATGATCGTGCAATGGCACCGGAAGAAGCTGTAGAAGAGAAAGAAGAATCGCTGGAGAGCCTCGTGGCACGCGCAAGGAAGGTGGGAGCGGCGCCATTGTGAAAATGGAACAGGAATGAAGTCTATGTCTTCTATGTCTGGCGCCCCTGAGCTCAGGACTCAACGCCTGAAGCTGGTGTATGTCTACGGGGTGTCCAACGCAGCCCCGACCACAGCCACTCTATGCTCATGGCCTACCTTCCTGGCCTTAGGGTCCTATACTCAGTCTTGTACCCACGTACGGCTGCCTGTCGCCCGTGAAATGCTTTAACCGCAGCGGATACTCGTCACCTGCATCATTCCAGCCTCTGATGTGCTCCGACACCTCTAACCAGGGTAGCATGCGAACTTTGATGTTTCATTTACATAGTTTGAGGACTAATTTGTGACTGTATAGTTAGTGTGTTTCTAGTTGCTGTTTAGTTAACTTTTGTGTGCTGGAAGCCTTATATAGTACGCGTGTGCGTGCGACAGAGAGCGTACGCTTCGTTGCATTTTTCCCGAAATGTGTTCTAACCTTCACAAGCTTAAGAACTTGCAGTGGTGAACGTAACTACACCGTGACAACAGCATAACGCAAACAATGCACCTCGCAAGAAAAAAGAAAGAAAAAATTCTCCTTTGTAATTCTGCTATGATTTTACTGTACTGCCTGATAAGTTTAGTGGAATACGACGTGAGTGTTCATTAAGTACGACGTTCGAAAAAGAGTGGGACCTCGCTTGCGATACCGTACGAGTGTTTCATCATTGTCCTCCGATCAGGTGGCCACCACTAACGATAGCGAGCCCTCTGACGACACGATAGCCAAGTGACTCGCAAACAGGTGATAGCGCTTACGCAAGGGAAGCTTCTTTTTCAATACTGGCCTCGACCTTCAGGAAACAGAAAGTAGAGAAAGAGAGAACTTGCGCGGGCATTTATTTCATAACAAACGCCGGAGATAAGTGCGTCAGTGGCTCAGAGAGGTTTAACTTCATTCGTTAAACAGAAATTACGAGATCACGTGAAATGATAACGAATACCAGACGCGGAGAGCTATACTTGAGACGCGGAGAGCCAGCTTCGTCACCTGGTAAACACATCCCCGTTAGCCGAGTGGAACACCGCAAATACGAAGGACACTAGACTGCACAAGCTTGCACTAGTGTATAATTGTGTGTCCTATTTACAGTAAATCGGTTTGTATCTTTTCTGCTTTCATGGAACTTTCACGTTCCTGTATCGCGAGCTTCAGCAAGAGAAACACTCGTTTTTTTTATTTGCCTCTTTTGTAGCCCTGTGCGCTGAGCATGACTTCACTCTTGAATGACTATTGACATTTCTATGGACGAGAAGAAAGTGAAACCAAGGGGCCCGATTTTATTAATCATATCATACTAAGCTACAAACAAAGGCACCAAGGACAACATAGAGGAAATTACGTGTATTTACTGATTGACTTTAAAAAAAAAGATAAATGAATGGAAATGAAAGTGGATAAAAAACAACCGGCCACAGGTGGGATACGAACCCACGCATTCGCATTACGCGTTCGATGCTCTCACCAATTGAGCTACCGCGGCGCGATTTCCCATACACTTTCTGGGGTGTTTATGTTTTACTACTAGAACTAAACCTGGGAATGTTAGTCAGCATGCCACCACTCAAAAACCTTGGCGGGGGATGTAGAACATTCTTTCTGCCGCAGACTTCACGAGTACGTCATCTATTTTGGTGACGGCAACTGGCCAGTAAACCGACACATGCTACCTGAAGGCATCACTGTTGGCGGATCGGGACCCTCGTAATGTAGTGATCGATAAGAAAGGGAACTGAGGGGCCCGATTGTATTAATCATATCTAAGAAGCCAACAAACAAACACACCAAGGACAACACAGGGGAAATTCCTTGTACTTACTAATTGAGTTAAAATATATAAATTAATTTATTTCTATTTTTTAAATAGTACATTTCGGCCATTTCAGGAATGCTCTTAACGGCCTTTAAATTTAGCGGCGAAATGTACTATAGCCGGGTACAACTTTAGAAGGCAGAGGTATTTGCCGCTCAAAGGAGGATGCACACGAGCGTCCACCAATGGGAGCGCACTCTAGACTGACGTCATGAACGGGACGGCCAGTGACTCCGCCGACGTAGAACATGGTCGGCCGTGCTTTGAACTGACCAGGACTTTTGAGCCACACTATTTCTTTAGTCGTGGAGGCAATTGGCTGCCGTACTTCGGTTATCTGAGCGGAGCCTCTCCTGCCTTATTAAGGTGTACCCGACTATACAATAGACAATTGAAACATAAGCTCTGCCATAATTACAAAAATTGACAAAAGTACAACGGAATATAACAAAGCACTACAAGTTCTCTTTATAGAACAGAGCAATGTTTCTGGTGTTAATATAATGTTTCAATGAAAACAATACTAAAATAACATAATGCACAATACTAATCGCGAGAAACATTGCATAAATACGTGTTCTTCAAGGTTAAACTGAAAGTAATTTAATAAATATACGATGCTGTCTTCGCAAAATACGCTTGTACAGGCGGTTTATGCTCTTTGGTGGGCACAACTTTCGCGAACAACTGCGGTCATCAAATGCATAATTATCAAGTGCCCTAATTAAGGTTTTGCTGTGACAAATATGCTTTATGTTTATATTTGGAATATCTATACAATCGTATAGGAAGAAAACTTCATTTTGCTGGAGTCTCCTAGAGGGCTTCTTTTCCGAGATATTGATCATGAAATGTCCCACTCAGTCAGGTAATTTCGCATTCAATGGGCATGTATCCCGACACAGCCTTAAGTAGTGAGGGAGCTTCAACGCCAGGGAAAAAGAAACAGTCAGTCGTTGCTTGTTTTCGCCAGACGATAGCAAGAGTGCAGCTGTTATCAACTTCTCCCAACTTGCAAACGATATGCCCCACGTAGTAAGCTACGTCAATACGAGGGTTTGACCTTGTGTTAACATCCATGCCCCTGAATGGGCTAAATAAGCTGAAAGAGTCTCAAATTTCATGATGAATATTCCGGAACACAGGCGCACCAGAAGAATCAAACAAACGGAAGTTGCCTTCAGGTACGGCTGTTTTAAAGTTTCAAATCTAAACATATTTCACAATCGCGGTAGCAAAAAAGAAAATTGCAGTGATAAACGTCGTCTGTAAGCACGATAAGCCCTGCCGTGTGGAGGTTGTCACATATCAACTGCAACAACGTGGAAACTTTGGCTCCCTAATAGCCCGCTATCCCAAAACCGTAGCTAAGCACAAACGACAAACAATAGATGTACATAATTAAAGTGGTCACGCAACAATGTCTCAACGCTACCACTTCTAGGAAACGTATGGTATTCCAAGCGGCAGCGCACTTGGCTCATTGTTTGACAGGGCATCGTGGGACATGTTGCCAAGGCGCCAACCAAACTAACACAGTGAAAGGGCTGGCAGGATCTCAAGAAAGAACGTAAATATCTTAAGTTAGTTGTACCTGCCGTGGTGGCTTAACGGCTGTGGTGTTGCGCTGTAAAGCTCGAGCTCGCGGGCTCGAATCCCGCCCGTGGCAACCACATTTCGCTGCGGGCGAAATGCAAAAACGCCCGTGGTCCCGTGCAATCGGGGCACGTTAAACGTCCCCTGACGGTCACAATTAATCCGGAGCCCCCAATACGGCGGGCCTCATAACGAAATCGTTGTTTTGGCACGTAAGACCCCAGAATTAGAAGTTCGTTGTGGGCTTGCAGAAGCTAGAGTGAGGGCACTTCATGCAATGTTCACGCAATGTATTTTGCTAAGCTTTTATTCTGTATAAAAGTTCATTCAATTTTCTCGCGCAAGCGAGGCCGGCATTGTTATCCAGAGTGAAAGCTTTCGACCATCACAAAAGAACATGCGCGATGAAAAGGACACCGCAGATTAAGACTGGCAACTGCGTTAATACCAAGCAAGTGCTACGGATAGCAACCCCACTCCTGCGTGCCTTTTTCCCCTACTCCTTTTTTTTTTCCTTCACCTTTCTCATCAGTCAGTCATTGAAGCAAGCAAAAGCAAACTATAAAGGAACGAGGGGTTTGAAGCATGGTGCAGTGGTAGGTGACGTGATGCACCCTGCGAAGGTTTTCAGTGTATGTTATAGCTGCCACGACAATGTGTTGTCCACCACGCATGCTCGTTCTGTAGCAAAAAATAGCTTTTTTAAAGAACATTACAAACAACGATTCGCAAACATGGTATCAAGACTTTAGACGCACTGAATGAAAAATGGCGTATATATTCCGAACTGGTTTGTGCTACCGGGCAAGTGATTCATTTTGGCCGTTTGGCGAACGTAATGAACGCACTGGTTATCACAGACTTTTCACGTATATGTGGATGTACATGAAAACGCTGCATACCAACAAGCATGGTTGATATTGTACCACGATGTCACAATACGAAGCATGCACTTGTTGGGCCACAATATAAATTATAGCGGTTATACATAGCATTGTTAAAAAGGCCTCACCCTCAGCGGAATCCTTTAGAGCTCTTTCTGATTATGTAGAGCTATTCTGTACACCTTATAATGCCAAACGCTCGGGCACATTTCATACGCTGTATACTTCGCTACCAAAAGTGCCATCGCGATTCTCCCGACACAGCTGCTAACCTTCAATGTTTCAGTTTCTGGGTGAGAAGCACGGTACCAGTAAATAGCGCCTTTCTCGTGTGGTAGTTAGGCACATCATGTTTGCAAAACAGCGCGCGATCGATTGACAACTTTACATAAACTGGACTCACCGCAACAGCGGAGCAGCACCAGCAGCACAAGAAGAAGCGCAGCTAGATCGAGTCGCCACATTGTTGTGAGCTCCACCAATTTGGCAAGGACTCGCGCAGAGGATCGCTCTACTTTTCAGTGGCAAGGAACCGCTTATGGAGTGATAACGCTGGCATTGCATATCTCGACAACGATAAGGTGAGCCGCTGTAGAAAGAAAAGATATAATCTCAGACAATGCCAGCAGCATGTAGGCTACGGATGAGTGGCCTTAAGATTAACATTCTCTTATCGCATTGGTGAAACGGAACGGGCACAGAGGGAGGGCAGCTGAAGCAGATTTTTTTTTTCACGAAAGTTACCTCGATGTGTCTCTCCGGCGACATGTACTAGATAATCCAACCCAATAATCCAATTAAAGTTTAACGCTTCTGCCACAATGCAATGACCTGTTTGAGGCAATGATAATGCTCAACCCTCTCAGAGACTATGAACATTGGCGCACAACAACGCCTCAAGCAGACACGTCTCCCTGCGTGTTCTATGTACTACGCAGACAGACAGCAGTGGAGCACGCAAGGTAACGTTTAACATCAACTCACCACGCTCGTACTGGACTAAACGCTGAAGAAATTACAGATTCACCGTCAACATCACCGTTAATTATCGTCAATCAGAGCAGACAGCATAGAAAGCTTCGCTTACATCGATTCCTTCCCACTGTGCATGTAATCCGCATACCTCGCTTAAACAAAAAAAAAAAAATGATGCGTTCAAGTTTCTGGATTTCTTTCAAAGTCCTGAAAGAAATCCTGTAGAGTCCTGAAAAACCACCGAAAAAAATACTCTATACCGAGAATATTCCATCACCTGTCCTGCACCAACGGCGGAATTGAACCCAGACAAGTTTTCGACGAAATCTCGCTCAACAGAAGAACATGCAAAGAGTCAAGAGTGATAAAACTAAATCTCCTTATGAACAATTGTTATGGAGCAAATGAACCGAACCTCACTTTAATAACATTTTCCCGTTTGCATCTTTATAAGAGACGCATTAAAAACATACACGGCGTGGTTTAGTAGGAGAATGATGAAGATGTAATTTTAATATCTCTAAATCATATTGGGAGCTCCCAGGACTGCTCTCAGAATAAGCGTAAGAACCGAAAACAAAGCTGAAATACGTTTTCTGCTTGCCAGGAAACCTATGCGCATTTTCACACCTTTTCCATCGCCGAGATATAGTTGTTGTATTGTTGGTATGTGCTCTTTTTTCGAGCTTCCTTGACTTAACGGTACATGTACAGCGTTGGAGTTACTGGCACATATCCGCTCCGGGGTATTGGCCAAGAACCGGGTAAATAAAATAAAGAAGAAATGTAAAATAATTACAACTAAATTTGACAATAGTTAGATTAGAAGCAAGATGTAGATTGGTAGATGATGATTTGATAATAATGAAATATTCGATGGAAGGAAAAATAGAACTATAACCAAGAAAATGAAACATTAAGATCTGCCATCCAGGATTTTCGTGTATGGTCAATGAAATTTAGAATATAAGTCTCATTCACCCTACAAGTAAATCCTGAACGGCAGCGCAAACGTTCACGTCACGGTGTGCAAGAGTCAACCCCCAAGGATAGTAAATCGGAACAGATAAATCTAATCCAGGAAAGCTTCCTTGGCGAAAGCCTGTTGTGGTTCTTGCTTTTTCTGTTTCCTTTCGTTCGAAGCGAAGCTTCCTTTGAGGACTTGAGGCGACGCCTTGCGTATTACGTTCGTCGTAACGAAGCGTACTCACTTCTGGTAAAATCAGGCTACTGAGACATGCGCATTCAAACCGTTCACACACTCAGATGAAATATTTTAATGCGTTAGCATTAGATGCATTACATGTGTCAAAGTAAAGAAAAGTGCGTAGGTGCGTGTGTGAAGCATGGGAAGCCGGCCACCTGGTAGAGGTAGAGAGGAAATGAGAGAACTTAGAAGAGCGTATAAATATGTATATTGCAACTGAGAGTGGTCTGCTCCAGACCACCAGCGATCAGCCCACCTAGACCACCCACATGTGTCGAGTGAGCTCCTGAACAACAATTTCCTATGTGGTGAACGCGATTTAAATCATGGATACGGGACATCAAAGAGGTGCGACGTAATGCTAACGCATCCCTTCGCATTTGCCGCTATATTGCCCCTGATTTCTTTTTCAACGCGCCACCACACAGCGCGAAGGCTGCTGAAATATAAGCGCTCAGATTATGGAGTTTCATTCCTTTTTATCGGTAAAAAATTGTCGCTACTACTACTACCTTAGTGGGCACCGAACTTCCGTAAACGGCTGATCACTGAGACTGGCCTGTAAACAAATGCGCGTGCGCATTCCTGCAAGCAAAATCAGACGATATCACACTGCTGCTTGTCGCACAGTCCACCGTGCTCGAGGTCTGTTTTCTAAGCTAGAAGAGACGACGTCGCAGTTTTTCGTAGCTAGGTCCGCAACATCACGACAAAGGCTGCGCATTTCCAAACAAAGCCCGATCTCGACCTGCTTCATCCGCCCACCGCGTACAGCAACGTTGCCCACTTGCACAAGTATAGAAGAACCTGGCGTCCCCCTTTACAGCCTCGCCGTTTTTTCCCACGTACCTGAGCAATCCATGTCCTCTAGCGGATAGGGCTAATAACTGTGGTCGGCAAATCGCGTTCGGAGGTTCACGGAAGGAAAGCCACACATCCTCGAGGCACTGACCCGCCCCCGGCAGTGCACGACTGGCGCGCCGCCAGTTTTCCGCCAACCACACGTCCGCTGCACGTTCACCAGTGACTCAGCATCGGATAGTTCGTGGAATTGGAAACGTTTATTTCGAAGAGGTTTCCGCAGCAGAGCAGCCCCCACATTGTTCAGTCTTTCTCTACTCATGTAAACTCATGCCACACATGTGGACTGAGTCACATACAGAAGATAGGTTCCTCTTAACGGGAGGAATACTACCGAATAAGAAACAGAAAAGCTCTAAATATACCAAGGAGGCTGATCTGCAGGGTGCAGGGAGGGAAAGAAAGCTAGACGCTTATAATCTTATTCAATAAGCCAGTTTCGTCAAACAAGTTCAGAAGTTTCGTTAGGAGCGCAAGTGGGTCATCTCCTAAAGATAAAGTAAGTTGCACGCGTAATTTGAATATTTCGCAATTGTATTTCCGTCATTGTATTGCGATATGTGGACATATATTTTAGGTGTGCCGTATTGTTAAAGATTCATAGCATTTGCAGTCATCTTGGTCATATTAGAGGTTGGATTGCGTAACATTTTGACAAGACACACAGAAGAGAGACGCACACCACAGAGTGTGTATGCTCCAACAATATCGCCACCATACCACATCTTGGGCAGGCACACACCCAGGAGGGGGGGGGGGGGGGTCCCCTTCCGAATTGAAGCGCCATAACCCCCCCCTCCCCGCCCACGCCACCATTCTTCACAAACATTCCTAAAGCGCCACCAAATCAATATTGAGACTTTTTCACTTCTTTTGGATGGCGGTAGTTATCGGCATTCCTGGGGTGTGAAGGCCAGTTTTCTCATGGATTCGGTGCCCGTGCGATTAACTCGAGATGCGTTCAGTTGTCACTCTCTATTCAACGGTAACGCACATCGCCTGTTGTTTCGTTAGTTAAACGTTCTTTGTTTAGGCTAATCTAAGGACCAGGAAAGACATTCAGTTCATGGTCAGCTGGTCTGTATGCTCGTGGAACGAGTTGCGGCCGGAGAAAACGCCATCTGCGCTTAACTTGTCCTTTTGCTTCAGGATTTCATCGAGTGACGGCTCGCTGCGACGCTGGCAGATCCTCGAAACCATATACCTGCGATATGGCTTAGGTAAGATGGAAAATAAAATAATTTAATGCGAGACAGCGTCCTTCATCAACCCCTGCAATAACCCTTAACCCACAAGCAATATAACTGTCACCCCTTATACCTCGTCTGGTTTTTCCGTAATTGTACAGTACTTTCCGTTCAAAATTGGCAGCTGGAAACAAGAGTCGCAAGGAGTTGAGAAATTAAGCGATCTACTAAAGGAGAGAGCCAAGGCAACAGCCAAACAAGAAGAAAAAGTGAATATTAACAAATTTAACCGTTGTTTATGAAAATATTGCTACGAGGATGGATGAACATCTTTTCATTTAGAAAGGAAGTAGAGAAAACGCCGCCGGAAGGGGAGAACAATTCCGTGCGTTTTGAATGATGCTTCTACAGTTATCAGTCGAGCCGCCTGACGTAGCAACTTCTCTGCTGTGCTTATGTAGGTGTTTTTCTAACCTTCCGCAGTGGGCGCAGTACGTCTAGAGCCGCAGCGTCCTGCGCTCTAAGCGGTTGTACGGAACTGGCGACCACGCATCGTTACACAGCTTCCCAAATAACAATACGAGTCGGTTGTGGCACTTGGTAGAGCAGTAAACGAGGGATCCAAAAGAACTGTGATTGTTCCGAAAATATATATTTCACTATAATTCTTCCAGAGCTAATTCAAAAAACCCTACTATAGTCGGATACAACTTAAGTCTGCAGTGAAGCCCCGCCCACACCCTCATAACCGCCAGCCATTGTTCCTCCGCGAGGCTGCAAATAATTCGTACTTCAAACTTTTGCTGTTACCCAAATATGGCGCTGGCACAAAAACAAAATTATTAGTGCGTAATTTTATACGTTTTTGCTCGCCTATTGTAGTGGAATGGCGAAAGCCTAATTCTTTATTGAACTGAAATAAGATGCTTGCTTCGCTGCAACTATTTATTGTCAAGTTTCACTTCAGTTGGCAGTGAAGTTTCTTGAGTAAAACTGGCTCAGTGAAATGAACTGTACCGCAGACTTTTGAAGAGTGAAATGCTCAGACTCCATGCACTTTGTCCATGTCTGTTGTACACCTCATTGCCTCCGCCGATGAAAAGACTCTTCAAGGACAGCAGATGCTCACGAGCTATCAAGTACGACGCCATTTTGAAAAGGCCACATGATGACGATTTTCTTGCTTCTGTGATTGGCCTTCGGAGTAACATAACCCCGCGCGATCCGTGTGCCTTGGTTGGTAACTGCTGTTTTTTTTAAGTTGCATTCTACTACACTAATCTTTATTTTACACTTTCGCTTGTTTACTTGTTCTTGGCAGTCTTCTTCCTGCGCTTCTTTCCTGCGCGAGTCCATTTGACGTGGTTGCTTTCTTGCCAAGTAAAGGAGATGTGTATCGCACAGGCGTACCTGTGAGATACAGCCCATTTTAATTCTCTTTTGTGGGTTTACGCTTCTTTATGGCGAACGGTGGGCATTATTCGCATTTGTGCTAGTAAAGGTACCTCCTCCTCCCCCCCCCCGCCCGTTCATTTGCATAGAAAGGTTACCTTGGGTTGGACCCCTCCGAAAAAAAAAATCCTGGGTACGTGCCTGGACATTAGTCAGCAATGCCGTGGTTTTTGGACCAAGGTTTCTGTTTAGCTGTATCGAGATTTTATCGGATCCTGCGGCCGTGTTATTAAGGTCATTTTCTTCTGATTTCTTCCCAGTAAATGTTCTGTATGCTAAATTTTGATGTTCCACGCTTCCCCGTTGTTGCTGGATCTACTTGATTCTGAACTACGCTTTCTCTTATGCCGGAATTATCCTTAATAACATCTGTGATATACGGCAGCACATTGTCTCCTTTGAAAATGTGAACATACGTATTCATCCGTTATAGCCATTTGCGAATTTTCACATGGAGCTTCAAGTGCTTTTACATGTATCCAGAATCTTTTTGTTGTGCATTTGTCTCTTTTGCGAATCTTATCCACCCGACGTTCGCTTGTGCATTTAATTTTCTCTTGCACGAGCTTACTCGACAATTTTCTTTTATTTTCTCGGTATTTGTTCCATCTAAGGAGTATTTCTTCGTGTAATCCCAACTTTTTGGTTTCTCGGCGATCTTTATATGCCTGCTTACGATTTTTTATAACTTGGTTTGTTTCTGTGTTCTACTACTTACGTGGTTTTCACTTTCCAATCTAACAATTTTTTTTTTTGCCGTGTCTGTCTTATCTCCTGCTGCATAACGTCTACCAGTTCCTTACATTCCCAGGCTGTTGTTGGAAAAGTCTCCCTTTTCTACTGTGTGTTATCTGTTTGCAATCTCTGTTATTTGCTTTTCATTCATTTTTATAAATTATGGTGCTATTGGTTCGTGTTTTAAGTCAGTATCTCTTACAAATTTTAAGGTTAAATGTTTATGATTGCTACCCAGGTTATTTTTTCCATGTTTGTGAATCATCATTTGGTCTATTCGTTCGTAGACCGTTTCTAGGACTAAGGCGCAGTCGATACATGACTGCCTGTTTCCCACTGCCACGTTACCTGTCCATGGCACTTGTTCTCCCTGTTAACTACTATAGGTTCTGTTCATCGCACAGATCCAGCACTACAGAACCATTGTAATCAGTATATTCATCCAAATCATCCGTGTGCGCGTTCATATCTCTCACCAATACCACCTGGCCCGACTTCTTGAACTCATAATTATCGCTTCTAATGCAATCAATGAATTCCTTATTTTTGTCTTTGTTATCACTACCTGTCCATAGGTAAGCTACGTCAAGCCACGTATTTCTGCCTTACGATGTGCTGCTAACTGAACTCATAAATGTTCCTTACGTGTCTCTTTTACCCTTTTCCACTTCATGCCTCGCCTAATTAGCTTGTCTGCACCTCCGCCTTTCCTTGGCTCAATCATTCATTCTATTGCACCGCTCACATACAAAATTGTCAATAACAGGCGACTGCTCCAAATCCCGTAGACGCGTTTAGCTGAAGGCGTACACGCTAATAGATTCGTCATTAAGCTGCGTGTGAATCTCGCGCCATTTTTCCTGCTTGCAACCACACTGCATGTTTACGTAACGTATATTGCCTTCTCTATGCTTATCTTTTGCGCGTTCCTATCAACTCTTTGTTGTCTAATTCTGCCCTTTGCTTTCGTGTGTTGCTACATTCAGTACCTAATCTTTCTTCCCGATTGCCTGGGGCCTCCCTAAAAGAGCTATTGCCCGCGCCGTGAATCGATGTCCAACCGCTGTTGCTTCACTATAGCTAAAATGTATCCCGTCAAGCACAAAACACCTTCGCGGCCTGCCCGGTGCACTTCTTGGTTGATGTAAATTACCGTAAAATTCAGTGCCTTAGCTAGCGTCCGAATTTTCCTGTATACTACAAGCAGTGCCCTTTCAATTGCATATCCCTGCCTATCAATCTCTGGCACGACCACACTGCGATTTGCACTTTGAAAAATTCCGCAGATCGGTAACCCCTTTGGCTATTTGCTTCGCTATCCTGTCCCCCGTCCTTGCAGTACGTCAATCACTCCGCCCATTATCACCACTAGGTCATTCATAATTGTATATATTTTCGCAGGCTCCAATAAAGGTGTTGTTGGCAGTCAGCGCTCGTCCTGTGTCCTCCCTTGTCCGTGTTTTTTGGCGCTGTTTTAAATATGAATGATCCGTACCAACTAGCTCGCACCCAAACCCTTCTGAGTCACCACTAGGTGCCTCTCCGCCACTGTGTCCCACATGTGTTGCTTGGCTTTCGCTATCACTTCCCTAATCGGTTTCCTTGGAAGCGCGCTAATCTGGACTCACTCGCCTGCACCTACCCTCTCATGATCGGTTCTACTTTACGCATGTTTGAATCCCCAACAAAGACAACTCGGCACTTTCCCTTCTCCTCGCCACCGAAAGTTGCACGTGAGGACGCGATGCCCTCCCCTCCTGTCTTATCGTCACCCTTCCCTTCGTTGTCTTCTTTAGCGGCGTGGACGTCGGTGGCAGCGACGTCATGACCACCACTGACGTGTCCGCTACTGCTTTCAGCGTGGTGGTTTGGGATTCCTTACATGTTCTCGCTTCGGAGTGACCCCGTTCGTGGTGCTCGAACCGAAGCGTTCACCTTTGTTTTGCGGAACGATAGCCCTCAGCTTCATTTCTACATTGGCTATCTGATCTTCTACCACCTTCCTCTGCTTCTGCTTACACTTGAGTTCCTTTTCTAGCTTCTCAACTCACTTAGCTAGGTTATCCTTCTCCAGATATAGACAGTCTGTTCGCGGCGCTCGCGCACACATCCTACAGAAAAAAAAAAACGTGGAGGACACTTAAGCTTCGCCTTCAAGAGTAGAACGCGATAGCGTTATCGCACCCCATTCGCACCGCCCACTCATTCGCTCGGCATGCTCTTGAGTCACACAAAGACGAAACGTGCGCCTGAGCAAGCGGAAGCTTCTATGAAGACGTGGAATCGGCGATGGGTAAAGTCAAAACAGTATACAGTATACTGATGGACGATTTCAATGCCAAGGTAGGCAAGAAGCAAGCTGGAGACAAGGCAGTGGAGGAATATGGCATGGCACTAGGAATAGCAGGGGAGAGTTATTAGTAGAGTTTGCGGAACAGAATAATATGCGGATAATGAATACCTTCTTCTGCAAGCGAGATAGCCGAAAGTGGACGTGGAGGAGCCCGAACGGCGAGACTAGAAATGAAATAGACTTCATACTCTGCGCTAACCATGGCATCATACAAGATGTGGACGTGCTCAGCAAGGTGCGCTGCAGTGACCATAGGATGGTAAGAACTCGAATTAGCCTAGACCTGAAGAGGGAACGGAAGCAACTGGTACATAAGAAGCCGATCAATGAGTTAGCGGTAAGAGGGAAAATAGAGGAATTCCAGATCAAGCTACAGAACAGGTATTCGGCTTTGACTCAGGAAGAGGACCTTAGTGTTGAAGCAATGAACGACAATCTTGTGGGCATCATTAAGGAGTGTGCAATAGAACTCGGTGGTAACTCCGTTAGACAGGATACCAGTAAGCTATCGCAGGAGACGAAAGATCTGATCAAGAAACGCCAATGTATGAAAGCCTCTAACCCTACAGCTAGAATAGAACTGGCAGAACTTTCGAAGTTAATCAACAAGCGTAAGACAGCTGACATAAGGAGGTATAATATGGATAGAATTGAACATGCTCTCAGGAACGGAGGAAGCCTAAAAGCAGTGAAGAAGAAACTAGGAATTGGCAAGAATCAGATGCATGCGTTAAGAGACAAAGACGGCAATATCATTACTAATATGGATGAGATAGTTCAAGTGGCTGAGGAGTTCTATAGAGATTTATACAGTACCAGTGGCAGCCACGACGATAATGGAAGAGAGAATAGTCTAGAGGAATTCGAAATCCCACAGGTAACACCGGAAGAAATAAAGAAAGCCTTGGGAGCTATGCAAAGGGGGAAGGCTGCTGGGGAGGATCAGGAAACAGCAGATTTGTTGAAGGATGGTGGGCACATTCTTCTAGAGAAACTGGCGACCCTGTATACGCAATGCCTCAGGACTTCGAGCGTACCGGAATCTTGGAAAAACGCTAACATAAACCTAATCCATAAGAAAGGGGACGCCAAAGACTTCAAAAATTACAGACTGATCAGTTTACTGTCCGTTGCCTACGAAGTATTTACTAAGGTAATTGCAAATAGAATCAGGAACACCTTAGACTTCCGTCAACCAAAGGACCAGGCAGGATTCCGTAAAGGCTACTCAACAATAGACCATATTCACACTATCAATCAGGTGATAGAAAAATGTGCGGAATATAACCAACCTTTATATATAGCTTTCATTGACTACGAGAACGCGTTTGATTCAGTCGAAACCTCAGCCGTCATGGAGGCATTGCGGAATCAGGGTGTAGACGAGCCGTATGTAAAATACTGAAAGATATCTATATCGGCTCCACAGCCACTGTAGTCCTCCCTAAAGAAAGCAAAAAAAATCCCAATAAAGAAAGGCGTCAGGCAGGGAGATACGATCTCTCCGATGCTATTCACAGCGTGTTTACAGGAGGTATTCAGAGACCTGGATTGGGAAGAATTGGGGATAAGAGTTAATGGAGAATACCTTAGTAACTTGCGATTCGCTGATGATATTGCCTTGCTTAGTAACTGAGGGGACCAACTGCAATGCATGCTCACTGACCTGGAGACGCAAAGCCGAAAGGTGGGTCTAAAGATTAATCTGCAGAAAACTAAAGTAATGTTTAACAGTCTCGAAAGGGAACAGCAGTTTACAATAGGTAGTGAGGCACTGGAAGTGGTAAGGGAATACATCTACTTAGGACAGGTAGTGACTGCGGATCCGGATCGTGAGACTGAAATAATCAGAAGAATAAGAATGGGCTGGGGTAAGTTTGGCAGGCATTCTCAGATCATGAACAGCAGGTTGCCATTATCCCTCAAGAGAAAAGTTTATAACAGCTGCGTCTTACCAGTACTCACGTACGGGGCAGAAACCTGGAGGCTTACGAAAAGGGTTCTACTTAAATTGAGGACGACGCAACGAGCTATGGAAAGAAGAATGATAGGTGTAACGTTAAGGGATAAGAAAAGAGCAGATTGGGTGAGGGAACAAACGGGAGGTAATGATATCTTAGTTGAAATCAAGAAAAAGAAATGGGCATGGGCAGGACACGTAATGGGGAGGGAAGATAACCGATGGTCATTAAGAGTTACGGAATGGATTCCAAGGGAAGGAAAGCGTAGCAGAGGGCGGCGGAAAGTTAGGTGGGCGGATGAGATTAAGAAGTTAAGAAGGGACAACATGGCGACAATTAGTACATGACCGGGGTTGTTGGAGGAGTATGGGAGAGGCCTTTGCCCTGCAGTGGGCATAACCAGGCTGATGATGATGATGATGAGCAAGCGAAACGAACCAAAGAACTCGGTGTCTCGGAGGGAGAAACGACCTACGCGAGCCAAACGTCATGATCGGCACGGAAAGCCTGGCCGCGACGCGCCATGAAGGCGGACGCATAACTCCTCGGCAGCAGCACGGCACACATCGCAGGGGACGCTTTCCCACCAGACGCGCTACGGCGCAGCGATCACGTCAGAGGCGTACCGCATCGGACGCTGCACCTAGGAATTGCGCTTTGAGCGGAAAGAGGAGCCGCGTCGCCTAAACACGAGGGTTCGAGTAACGCACGCTGGAAGTTGGAGTGGGAGAGAGCGAGAAAACTAATTAAACGCAAGGGTGTTGGGGCATCCTAGCACTGGTCCCCACACGGCCCCAATCCGCTCAAACGAGACGAAGGGGAGAAGCGGGCGAGTGGCGCACCACCTGTCGGGGCAGCGCCGTACTATGCGAGGAGGGGGTCTTCAGTGTTTCCCGCAAGGTGGCTCTGCTTGTGCGCCAAGCGCAGAAGAGATGTAGCGGAAACGTACTTCGCTACTCGTTTAACTGCGACAGTAAGGTTAGGAGGACTAATGAAGCACATGCAGTGCTAGAAAGCGAGCACGTCCTGTGCTACCGGGGCTTAGCGGAGAGACGAGAACTATGAGTGGGATTCCTGATAAGGATATAGCTGGTAACATACAGGAACTCTATAGCATTAACGAGAGGGTGGCAGGTCTTGTAGTTAAACTTAATAAGAGAAACAAATTGATGGTCGTACAGGTCTACGCGCCTACATCCAGTCATGATGACCAGGAAAAAAAAATTATGGGGTTTTACGTGCCAAAACCACTTTCTGATTATGAGGCACGCCGTAGTGGGGGACTCCGGAAATTTTGACCACCTGGGGTTCTTTAACGTGCACCTAAATCTAAGTACACGGGTGTTTTCGCATTTCGCCCCCATCGAAATGCGGCCGCCGTGGCCGGGATTCGATCCCGCGACCTCGTGCTCAGCAGCCTAACACCATAGCCACTGAGCATGATGACCAGGAAGTCGAAAGCTTCTATGAAGACGTAGAATCGGCGATGGGTAAAGTCAACACAAAACACTATAGTGATGGGCGACTTCAATGTCAGGGTAGGCAAGAAGCAGGCTGGAGAGAAGGACAAGGACTGCGATAGGCTAGTCCTTCGCGCTGTGCGTTATTTTTGATCATGAATTACCAACTAGCTCAAGCAACTACCCTAGTTCACTTCCTTTCTAGTACAATGGGCCCTTTCTCTTCGTCTTTTTCCTGTTCCTCAGAAAGTTCGTGTTTTGGTCAGCGCTGTGTATGTCGTCTATCGCAGTCCTTGTCCTTCGCGCTGTACGTTATTTTTGATCATGAATTACCAACTAGCTCAAGCAACCACCCTAGTTCACTTCCTTTCTAGTACAATGGGCCCTTTCTCTTCGTCTTTTTCCTGTCCCTCAGCAAGTCCTAGTGTTTTGGTCAGCGCTGTTTATGTCGTCTATCGCAGTCCTTGTCCTTCGCGCTGTACGTTATTTTTTTCTCATGTAGGACTAGGCTATCTGTTGTGAACCTTCCTGGTCGAAAACCGGCTTGACGGGAATCCAGAATTATATTGTATTCCAAAAGTACATTAATCGGCGGTTTGTCATTTTTTCAAACATTTTACATACACAGCTTGTTAAAGCGATAGGTCTGTAGCTGTGTACACAGGAGGGGTCTTTTCCTTGCTTTAATATTCGTGCTGCTATAGTTTCCCTCAAGCAGGACGGTAGTCGACCACTGGAAAAAATTTTATTGAACAGATGCAAGAGGCATTCTAGTGTTTCCTCAGGTAGGTGCTTGATTTCATAATTAATGCCGTCTAATCCTGGCGCAGAGTTTTTGCAGCTGCGCAAAGCTATCTTCAGTTCTTGCATCCTGACTGGGCGATTGTACCCATCACTATGGAATTTTCTGAAGGAGAAAGGTACTGACTCAACTAATTTTTTATGTTAGGAATGTTTCTGTGTAATTCGCAGAGCTCGATATGTATATAAAGTGCTCGCCCAAACAGTCTGATTGCCCTTCTAGTGTAGCAGCACAGTTATTTACCACGGGTAGGGGCAGTATGCTATGCCCCTTCAGCCTTCGAACCCTACTGTACACTTTCTGGCTGTCTTTGTATAAGTTTATTGAGCTGATATAATTTCTTCTACTAGCCCTCTTGGCTGCCTAACGAACGCGCCTCCCATTTGCTTTTGCACGTTGGAAATTTGTAAGGTTTCCTGTTGTTGGATATTTGGAGAATATACGCCATGCTTTCTTTTGTTGTTTTCACGCCTGCTTGCACTCTTAATTCTACCAGGGTTTAGGATTCACAATTTCACCAGAGATTTTTGGCATTGTTTTGCGGCATGAATGATGTGTTCAGTTACATAGGCAGTCATTTCTTCATTACCAAGCTGTCTTACGGGTTCATGGGAAATACACACGAGCTCTTTGAACTCTACCCAGTTTGCAGCATTTAGCTTCCACTTCTTTGGATTTACAAGTCAGTCATGCGGCTGTATCGCCTCGAAGGCTATTGGAAAATGGTCGACTCCAAAGGATCTAAGAACTCTCAATTCAAGCCATGGTAGAAGTGTTGGAGAACCAACCGCCAGACCTATTGAGGAGTAGGTGTTATTGAGGACTAGGCATTTGCTCTGCGGTGATAGTGGCGAGCCGCATCGCAGAAAGTGTAACCAAGTTCTTGGATACTTGCAGTTGCGGCTATCCTTCCCTGGAAACATCGCCCACGTGGCACCGGCGCTGACAGAGCAATCCTTCCACGATTACATCCAGCAGTGACGTCATCGAGCTACCTTTAAAGAACAAGGCTCCCCTGGCATCGGTGCATTTGCTCTGCGGTGATAGTGGCGAGCCGCATCGCAGAAAGTGTAACCAAGTCCTTCGATACTTGCAGGTTGGTGCTGGTGCAAACTGTACCTTTTAGTAGAAGTCTTGCTTGCTCCCTGCCACCACCACTGCTGCTTCTAATGTTACTTTGATGCACTTTTTTTATTAGAAATACCTGTCTGTACTTTGTCTAGTCTTCAATGACACCCTTCCAGAATCAGGCTTGTACCCTATGTGCATAGAATGCGGCTTTGGTTACCACCTCGGCGCATGTTCAGGCGTGACTAAGTCCGCGTTTAAGGCACAAGATGACGCGACGAAGAATAATTGGAAATGTCAGACGTGTGTTGTATTAGCAGCCCGAATGGCCGCTGACGTGCGAAAAGAGAAACACGAACAAGCTTCAGGAGTTGAACGGATGCTGTCTGAAATTAACAAGCAATTGATGCAACTACCTGCCATTCTGAATAAAGTTGAAGAACTCATGCTGCTGAAGCACACAGTAGGCAAATTAGAGCAAACTGTGCAACATTTCTAGGATGTGTACGATCAAGTGCTGGCTACAATGAAAACACATTCTTCAAAGATAGCTGCTTGAAAAAAAAAGGTCGGAGAAGCTGAGGAAAACAACGGCAAAGAAGAAATTCCTAAACTGCGACAGCAAATTAACCAACTTAAGCAGTATAGTAGCTACCAAAATTTGGAAATTCATGGACTTCCGCACAGTGACAATCAAGTACTGCTTGACGAAGTAAACAACTTAGCGAAAACACTGCAACTTGCCGAACTGTCTCGAGCAGATGTTGAACGTATGCATAGGCTTCCACCTAAACCAGACAGAGAACCTGTAGTGCTCATTAGTTTTGTGTCCCGTGTCACGCGGGACGAATGGATTACAAAAAAGAGTGATTTGAAAGCAAGGAAATCGAATGTTTACTTCCTTGATAATCTGACGCCAGAAAACAACAAGCTTCTGTGGGAAATGGAGCTACGATGTCAGGAAAAGCTTTACCAATTCGCTTGGCACAGGGACGGCAAGCTGTTCGTGCGCAGGGCTTAGGGCGAGCGCGCAATCCGTATTGCATGCGAAGCTGATTTGAGTCTAATACGCCGACTTTCTCGTGCCTTCTGGGCGTTATAGATTACTTTATTTTCTCATGGTGGGTACATGCGCATCGGCTTACTATGACAGTTCTTTATTTACTTCTGCCGTAAATGCTTCATTTTTTCTAAAAGATAACAAGCTATCTTTCATTTAAATGCCAGGAGCCTGAAAAATAAGTATATGGAAACAAACTTATTTGGAACTTTAAGAATATGAATTCGAAGTTCTTGCTTTTTACCGAGACGCGGTTCACAAGCGCAGATGATATTATTCATTTTGATGGCTACAAATGTGAAGGTGTTTATCATAAACACTGCCGTGGTGAGGGTACTTCACTTTATTTGAAAAACGATCTGTCCAACGAGTTGATGTCTGAATTATCGTGCGTTACTGATTCCTATGAATGTGTTGCTGTAAAATGTTGTAAATACCTAATTGCATCAGTGTTCCGTCCCCCTTCAGGTGATCTTGATGACTTCTTCAATTGGTTATCAAAATATTGGAATGTGCCTCTGATATGAGTCTCCCGGTTGTTTTGGTTGGCGATATGAACATTAACTTATTATTACCTACTGCCCCCACTCAACAATTCATTTCAACAATTCAATGCGTGTTTGAAATTTTGGCATGCAAGAGTCTGGTATTATTATTGCCACACCACATGATGCACCACCTGATGTAGCAAACGTTTGGTTGCAAGGGAATGTAAGTCGCTTTCTTGCTTCAGAGAATGTTATGTTTTCATTAATCTTAAGAGCAACAATTTCTTTATCTTTCTTCCAGATTGGGCATGACTGCGAAAAGTCTGGGTGATCCCCCTCACATTTCGTGCAGTGTGATTCAGCATTACTATTATCAGATGGATGATCGTTAGAACTGCATTTGGCACATGTTAGCTTTCCTCTGCATGTCTGAGAGCTGTGCCCGAACCTCTGGCATTTGAAACAACGTTTAGCATTGGGGATATAGGGCTTCACACAGACTTTCACGTAGCCTGCTTCGACTGAGTCTGGTAGTGTGCAGGAGCCGAATGTAAGGATTACATGCGTTGTGGGAATTTCAGTGTCATGCCGACAGATCATGATTGTTTGAACTTTGGTTACGTTTTGTTCTGCAAAACCTTCAAGCAGTTCTTCATCACTGAGGTCATGGAAGTCTTCATCAGAGATTACCCCACGAGCACTGTTCATCGAGCGGTACGCCGTAATCGTTACTGTGATGACACTAATGCTTGTGAGACCTTAAAGCTTTTTCAGTAGCTCTTTGTCCTTCAGTTCCAGAAGAATGTCGCAACTAGCCATTATTGTAGCTTTGTATCCTATGCTTAATGTGTCCATTAAACATATCAAAACTTTCAAGGGAGATAGCTTTCTGGCTGTTATATTGCGTTCACTGTGCATCACGTGGTGCTAAAGTTGTTGTCATAGGTCTTGAAGAAAAATCGACTGGTTGTTTCGTTGCGCCTCTTTTTTAGAAAACGATCAGTTAGGGAAATGGAAGGACTAGCCATAAAAAAGTAGTTGTCGTCGGCATAGGCGTCAGCCGCCCACCACTGAGCCCAACATGGGGAGGCCACAAGGCTTGTATCACAAGACTTGCGCACGCCAGCTGTACGCCACCACTATAACCGTACATGGTGTAACCAAGGCTGGTTATCCACACAACGTTAGCCCTCGCCACCAGGAAACTTAAAGTGGAAAAAACAAGGTAAGGAGAGGAGTGGAAAGAAGGAAAGCTGCATAAGAAAGATAATAGATGGAGATGGGGACAGGAAAAGGCAACTACCGATTTTCCCCGGGTGGGTCAGTCCGGCGGTGCCGACTGCGTGAAGCTGAGACCAGAAAGGTGTGTTGCCGCCGCCGAGGAGCCATAAGGTCCAAACACGCAGCATTAGCTCCACCCCCAGGATCCCAATTTTCCCGGCCCACGCTTAGACGGGGGAGGGTCCAACCCTCGTGTGCTCGGGTGCTCGGTGCACGCCTCTGCGGGGGTCCAGTCACTTGAACCACCATGTACAATCGTCATCAATGTGAATGGCAATACCGAATTTCTTTTTCAGACGCGCGTAGGGGCTAAACGCACACGCCCTCCATGAAAGTATTAATGAGAGAAAACGTTCAACAGGAAAATTTATTGTGAATCAATATCCCAGATTTCAAACCATGCATCACGAGTTACCGCGTATTAAAAAATTCTCTGTTCCCTCTCATATTGATGACAATAGTACATCGACTTTGTCTTCAGCGTCGACAGTTCGCTGAATCTGTCTTTTTTCCCTTTTTCTTTCGGAGTGTGAGCCGCTAAACAGATTAGTCAGAAGCGCTAGTGGTTCACATAGACTGTCACGCAGCAAAGCATCGACTAGACCGTACAATGTCGCCCAAATATTCCATTTCAGACCTCAATTGACTGCAGTAGGTATCCGTGCGACCGGCCAAGTCTCAGAGATAGCAGGAGGCATGTGTGCTCTCAACCAAACAACCACGGATACCCGTTGAATGCCCTATTGATATTCGTTTCTGATATAACGGATATCCGGTGGACGTCCACAACTCTCCGACAGACGTGCATCGGACATCCGATGGGTGTCTAAAAACAAACTTGTGCATCCATCGGACATCCGGAATGGGATGCTGCGGCGGACGTATTTAGGATAATACGTGTATCGTGCCCCAGTTTGTTTACACAATGTACAACAATTTGGTTTATTATATATCTGCGTGCGTGCGTGTGTGTGTGTGTGTGTGTGTGTGTGTGTGTGTGTGTGTGTGTGTGTGTGTGTGTGTGTGTGTGTGTGTGTGTGCGCGTGTGTGTGCGTGCGTGCGTGTGTGTGTGCGTGCGTGTGTGTGTGTGTGTGTGTGTGTGTGTGTGTGTGTGTGTGTGTGTGTGTGTGTGTGTGTGTGTGTGTGTATGCGTGTGCGCGCGCGTGCGCACCTTGAAGCAGCGATAGTGGAAGCAATGCATACAAGCATCCAACCAATGTTATATGTGCTAGGGACGTTCCAAAAGTAAGTCGTCATTTATTTTCGCACGATATCTTTATTGCGCAAAAATACACCATGGAATCATGAACTACACATCTTGCACTATTTTTCCACGTAGTCGCCACCGGCATTGAGACATTCGTCGTAGCGTGGAGTCAGTTTGAAGAAACCACTCTGGTAAAACTCGGTACCCTGCGATGCAAGGCTTGAGACATGACTCCTTCACCATACACGATCTGTAGGCGTTCATGGATGACGGACACACTAGTCCCACGTGCCCATTCATACCGGATAAAACCACGAACTTCTATTGGCAACCACGTTGCCAGCAAACGTCTGTCTGCTACCGTGATTTGTACTCGCATAACTTCGGGGCACGCCAGTATTCTGCTACTCTCTCTTCTTCGGCGCTCCGTGCATGTGTGATTCCTCCTCCGCTGACGCTTCTTGCGTCCTTGAACCAGCAACGGGCGTGCATTCTTCTGGCGATTGTTTCACCTGGTGTAACATCTTCTCTTAAAAAAAAATGACGAAGCTTACTTTCGGAACGTCCCTCGTATAACAACTGGTCCTGTGCCTTAATGCATTTCTCTGTCTCAGCTCTGCTCTAAATAAACCTAACAAAATGGCCCACACTAGCTTTAAAATAGCAATAAATATTTTATTTTCACCTAATGTATAAATTCCAAAACGCACTCATGAATACTGGCCATTGCAAAAAATACGCATGCTGATAAAAATAAAGAAAACTTGCAGATCCAGATATCATGACTGAAGTTAGAACAGCGCGAAGATATAAAAAATGCTGGCTCTCCCGTAATCGAGAGTAGATGTAAGCATGAAATGGCTACCCGCAAAGCAGATTTGTTATTACGACGATTACTCAGAGCCATCTCACAACCATCCGCGGCGAGCCAGACGCTGCCGGTCTTTATGCCGGCCTGTCCACGCAGCGCGGCGCCATCTCTCGAAGGAGGCGGCGCAGAACCCGCGCCGCTGAACTCACGGACAGCTGGCGTTGAACAGAGCACAGGAAACCCTGTCTCAGCGCCGAAAGATGACAATCAAGCGTATGGTGCACTCTATACGACTTTTGAACGTCGCTATTGGAAATGCCAAATAAAAACTCAGCGTAATAGCAGTTACAGCTTGAGTCATGTTGTGCACAAACATTAGGAAAAACTCGGAAGCAATATTTTTCTAACTTGCTTGGGTAATAACTACCGTATGTAATGCGGTCCTGTACAAAAGGGTTGGGGGCCAGAGACTCCACTTTCTTGAGTTATGACTGGTTGCTCGGATGGTCTCCTTTTGTTCTCGCAACGATGTCCGGACGTTCTCGTCCGAGTGCCCGGATAACGGCTCTCGCTTTTGACTCAAGGCGACTTGAAGGTCGCCGAGAACTGGAGCAAAAATTATGCTTATAAAACAAGAATACAGGTGTCGTGTGGTTATCATGTTTATTTTACTTTTTTGTTTTACTGGGATGGCCTCGTTGGTCACCGTAGTCAACGTGGCGCAACCGATGTGCCGTCTGCAGTGGAGATCCAGTGCCGCGTCGTATAGCAAGCTATATATATACATATATATACCCCGCACCTCCACCAAATATTACGGTGTGTGCGAGCTACGATGGAATATTTATAAACGCCGCAGCAGAAAACGCAACGCGCGCGCGCTTCAATATGCAGTCGGCTTTCGTCTTCTTCTTTTCGGCATCCCGGCACAAACTACGCCGTGAGGATATCGCGCAAGAAATGAGCGGTTGTGAGTTACTATGCTAGTGTGGACAAAGCAGATAACCGAATTATGGAATCGTTTATTTGCTTAATGAACCATCGCGAGCAGTCGCGGTGGCTCGGTGCGTATAGGCAATCCGCTGTTTAGCACAAACCCACCGGATGTATTCTTGGCCGCGAAGCCGCGGCTTTCCGTATGCGAAAAACCAGCATGCGCTTAGATTTAAGTGCGTTTTCATACACCGGATATGGTCAAAATTTACCCGGAGCCCAAAACTATAGACGGCATTTCTCACGGCTCAGCTGTCGCTTCGGGACGTTAAGCACCATTCAACATCGCGGTTTTGGCACGCAAAACCCCATAACTTGAAACATCATTTATCAAAATCGGAAACACAGTACAAAGATCAAAGAACTTGCGACGCATTATCAGTGACTAGAATGTACAAGTCACCCGGGACAAACAGAAACTACGTGTGTAAACTGAGGCTTTGTTTTATAACGAAGTGACCTTTACTGCGTGCAAATGACTTTCTTTCGGCTTGATCTAATCACACCTATTTGGACTATCGACGTGCGTTAAGTGGGAAGGTCTTCGACCTGCGAGTAGCCCGGTGCCTAGCGTGAGTTTGAGACCACAGCTCTGAAAGTTTGGAGCAACGTTAGTGCTGCAGAAAAAAATATGCTACCGAGAATGTAGCGGTGTCGCCAGAAAAAAAAAATGAGCTGTAATGTTCTTACGCGGTGTACGCGTCACAACCACAGCTCGGGAATTAGATCCGACAGGACGACACGATATCAGGTATCACGCAGTTCGCGCACCAACATGTTATTCTTGCACGCCAGCTGAGCGCGATATCAAGAAGACACTTTCCGAGGCACAATGATCCACACCGCGCAGAGAAGCAGAGCAACCAGGGGCGTGGGCGTTGCAACACCGGCAGCGTTGCAGTGATGTCTGTCCGCGCACAGGCACACCTCCTTGACAAAGTGGCTGGCCATGTACTCCACAAAGCAGCCCGTCTCCAGGCTGTTCACGCACATCCACGTCACGTTCACCGGCAGACCTGCGTTCGCGGCAATTAAAGAATGCGTCGAGCTACCTCGGCGACTCAACAAGAAACGCGTCTTGTTCATACAACATTTTTTGTTCTCCCGTATGTTTATTTTCTCTGTTGACCAGTGTTCTATTATAGAGTGCAAATGGTCGAAATTTTCGTACAACGAATCGAATGTTACCCAGTTACATTCGGTCATCGAATGAAATAGTTACTATTTGTAAATACGAACATTATTCAATAGTTTTCGGATAGTAAAACATGAGAAATTACGCAGAGGAGCACGCTACATTTTATTCGGGTAGTCAGAATTCGCAGGCTAAACCGTTCTACTTTCACAATTACCCACATGTCCCGAATATATATATATATATATATATATATATATATATATTCCATGCCACGTAATTTCATAAAAGAAGTTGTGAATGTACTAGGATGTGGAGATCGATGGTGGACACTTCAGAAATTATTCGAAAAAATAGTCGGTGTTCGATTCGGTGCCCTTTTGGCCCTATTCAATTCATATTCGATTCGGTCTCGAAGATTACTACTCGTAAACCCCTAATTTCTTGGTAATAAGGTTTACCTTAACTGTCCACCTAGAGGACACGTCTATTTCGTCTGCTGCTGAAGTGCTGGTTGGCTGGGGGCGTCTATCTCCTTCTGACGTGTGCCCCAGCCCAGCCAATTAGAACTTCAGCAGCAGCAGATGAAATGGACATGTCCACTAAGTGGACACTACAGAATACCCTCCCCAGGTTGCTGAGGAAGCTGCAGTAGGAAACTGCCATAAAAGATCACAGTTTCGCCATAAGGGCGATGCAGTGAATGCGATAGCAACACCTTAGAATATTACGCGAAGTGTAACACTCGTAGTTGTAGTCGCAATATGAATTAAAGTAAACGTAAGCTGACTAAGTAAACGCGAGCTGTTGTGCTAGGGGCCCTCTGTATGAATCCTGTCATCAGACCACTTCATTTGTGTTTATTAATTAACCCACTGTTGCATGGAAAAAATTGTTACGTATGCAAACGGTGGTTACTTCTGGTTTTCTATCAATGTGCACCAAGAAATTTTTTTTCTGTGTTGTCAAATGGTATTTCACAAGATACAGAATTTCCACTACAGAGGCCAACATGCGCACTAGCTCCAGTGAGTGTGCGTACCGATAGTTTCCTTTTGCTCCAACAGGCAAAGCTGCTGCCACCAAATTAACAAACGTAAGCTTGAACACAAAATATTAGATGCGGCGCACGCTACTGCGCGTTAGGGAATACGAAAATAAAATATAGTCACTATCGCCGGTATAGCGCACCTTGCAGTGGCGTAGCCAGGAATTTATTTTGGGAGGCGGGGAAGGGCGAGAGGGGCACTTGACCAGGAAGGGCGTAGATGGGCAGGCGAGGGTTCTCGCACATCGCTTCATGCCACGTATCCTGATTCGCAAAACTTCGGGGGTGGGGGAGGAGGGGGCCGAACGGGTGCACGTGCCGGTGTGCCATTTTGCGGTGCACTACTGAGACGAGCACAACGCGAGACGTGTGCCTTTGTGTCGCTTATTTCGTACCATTGTTAAACACTCGATTAAAATTTGAGCGTTTTAACGATGCGTTCACGCGTTTGTCTAAGCCCATGCATGCTTTAACTGTTTCAAGGCGCAAGCCGCGACGAACGGCGAGAACGTGCACACTGCGTTGTGGTACAGGCTAGACCTTCGTGCCCCGACATCCGAGAATCAATTTCGAGAAGAAACGCGGGGAAACGCGCTTGGTACCGGGTAGCTTCTTTCTTACATCATTAGTATGATGTGAACACTCCAGGTGAATCTTCGCCGTCGGTGTCGCCGTGATGTTCCCTATAAAGTCCAAGTGTGATAAGATCGCGCTCCGCGCGCGGTTTGTTTAGGGTACGAAGCAAAGCGTGCGAGGGTGAGCCGAGATCCGAGAAAGATGACTTGATGCGCGCAGTTTTCCCACACACCCAATCGTGGATGACACGTGATGAAGCGCACGCTAGGGGAGGAAAAAATTGGAGGACGCTTAAGCTTCGCCTTCAAGAGTTGAACGCGACAGCGTTCCCGTCAACCCGCCAAGGGGTGTAAGACGCGCTACGGCGCAGCGACTACGCGCCCCGCATCGGACGCGGTGAGCGTCGAGCAACGCAGCGTTCGGCGCGACAACGAAATGTGCGCCTGAGCAAGCGACGCACGCCTGAGCCTTAGAAACAGCTCGTTTCTAAGACAACACCGCGTTCACTAGAGGCGCTTTTGTACCGTTTTGAAGCATCGAACTCGTGTCTCAGTGGTAACGTCTCCGTCTCACACTCCGGAGACCCTGGTTCCATTCCCACCCAGCCCATCTTGCAAGTTGTTTATTTTCATGAAGTGCCTGCTGGGATTTATCGCTCACGGCCAACGCCGCCGACACCGACGCCGACGACACCGGCTTTTCTGCGACACGAGCTCCTTAACGCAGTCGCGTTGAAAGCGCGTCTCCTTCTCAAGCCTGGTCGCGGCTGCGCATGGCTGTCCGCGCGGCGGAGCACATACGAGGCCTGTACCACGTATGCGCTCTTGTGCTATTGGAGGTAATCTGCGGCGGGTGCAAAATTATGGCGAGCCGAGATAGCTGGTGGCGCGGCGTCTTCCCGCGCGCCTAGTGTTGGAGGTCGCGTAATCTCAAGTTTCGGAGGCGCGTTGAAGCGAAAGGCAGCGGGAAACGATCGCTCCCCGCTGCCGGCGCTGTTCATCCCGCCAACGTTGTGCCAGCGAGTGCTCGCTATCATATAGAGCGTTATGCTCATGCCTGTACGAAGAATGACTCTGTACATTTTACTTTATTCGGTAAGCGAATGTTTACTGCAATTTACACGGCCGATAATACTACATGTCTTCGTGTAATCGTATGATGTGTTGTTATAATTATCTATGCTTCGCCTATCGGGCGGTACTGCGAGTTTTTAAAATAAAGTATAAACTCCTTTGCTCTTAATGAGTAGCAGTCTTTGGCTAGGTGTCCGGGGTAATTTGCTGCTCCATTCCGTTCCGTCATTTCGGTTTCGTGTCCCTAAAGACCCCTAGCACCATCTAGGCTCGACTATGTGAACACGCGAACTTCTATACGCTTACCGGCACCTACTTGTGGCCCACGAGCCTCCGACGCGATATTTTGTCACAAAGCGGCCAAGTGCTCACACAAACCCGACCAAAGCCCCAACAATAGAGTTTCATACAATAACTGCTAGAGGGAACTCTGGCGCGAAGTGTCTGTAGTGTCTACAGCAGCTGCAAACGGTTTAGTTCAGCCACTATGAGAATGCTAGAAACTTTCCATTGTAAGTAGCCGCGCAAATGCGCTTATCAAGTAATTAATTAATGTATTGATCTAATTAGCGATAAAATAACAATACATAGCCTGTTTCCTTACATCTGTCGTTCCCAATTATCAGGTTTCTAAAAACTTACGTTTTTATCTTGAGTGCCCTATTTTTTTTTAGGAATTTTTGACAATATTCGCAAGAAACAGCCGGTATATACATAGTCGATGATAACCGTCACCGAAGATGGCTCTTCATTCTATTCGGAACTGACAACTGTTTATACATCGGCCGTGGGGCATGAAACGAGAAGAGCTGTAGCTTACCCAGGACCCGTATGCATATGAGCAGACTCACAGCAAGTACTTCGCCTTGGACTGGGAACATTAAGCTATACGCGTTGCCTCTCTTCAGCATCTGTTCTCAATCTTCCGGCACATGCTTCTGCGCAGAGGCTTTGAAGGTTTCTCGGGTAACTGCTTATGCGGCAGGAAAATTTCAGACATGACTCATTGTTTGCGTAACCAGGACTTAATTTAGAAGTGTAACTTCAACCTATCGTAGGTCCCTGGGGCTGTTACGACTCGGAAACGCATATCCCGGCTACGTGAATATGAAACCATGAAGACATGTAGACGTCAGTGGTAACCCTTCCCTGTGTGCCAAGCAGCATGTCCCCGCTGGCGGATCGCAAGCCATATACGCACCCGTGCTCCCGTAGAAGGTCCAGCGGGCGCACATGCCGTCCGCCCTGGTGCAGTTGTCGCAGTGTGCCGCCAGCTGCGTCCTGGTGGGCATCTCGGTGAACGTTTCGACGCCCAGTAGTGGTCGCTTGAACGGATTGTCGATTGCGTCCTCCGAGCGTTCGTACGCTTTCCTCCAACGCTTTTCGATATCAGCCTGGCGCTGGGGGTCCACCGGCTGCTCGGCCAGCCAGCTGCACTGGAAGCAGCTGAGGCTGCGACGGCGATGACCTGGGCTATCGGAGGAGGAGCCCGACACTGCGATAGAAGTTGCATTGCTACAGGTTTGAATGGTGCTTCAGTAGATTTGACCTGGCTTCGGGTACTAAGGCATATAAGGTCCGGTTACCGTAATACATCTTTCGTGATTTCTTTAGTATTTTATCCATTGAGAGGAGAGACGAAAACTACGCGGACACATACTCTCGTACAACCCCTCATGTCAACGAGATACCTGCGTTCGATAGCACTATCAGATTCTTGTGTAAAATTTCACAACAATCTCTTGTGTTGGTGCTACGTACTGCGATGTAACACATCAGTGCAGTAATATTCTTGTGCGTGGAAGAGATCTCAACCTTTAGGATGCTCTGACTAAACGCTATTGTCTATATACGACTGAGAATTTAGTGAAAGTGCTTGCCTTTCGTACGTTTGCTGTGCTCTCCACGTTCTGGTATGTTGCAAAGTTGCTGTTAAACAATTATTGCGACAGGACCTATATGAACACTTCAGGCGAATTTTCGCCGTCGTTGCCGTGATGTGCCGCGTAAATTCCGTATGCTCAAGCGAAAGCGAGGGAGGCTAGCGAGAAGGATGGCGGCTTGATACGCACCGTTCTTCCCGCCTCCACTGCCTTGGCGTACGGCTGCGCATGGCTGTCCGCGCGCCCGCATGCTCGTCACGCGGCCCATGCGCCTATCTTGCCGGTAATCTGAGGCGGGTGCGAAGTTGAAGGGCGAGCCGAGTTGGCCGGTGGCTGTGTTGTTGATCGCTGTGTTGGGGGACAACTGATCAACTTTTCCGGACGCGGTCAAGCGAGGCGGCTTGAAGCGTTTCACCTGCCGGCGCTCTTCATCACGCCCCACTGTTGTGACAGCGAGTGGAATTCGTTTCGTGGTCATCAAGTGAAACCTATTCACGCTTGCTTGTACGTGCGTGACACCGTGCTTGTTAAATTGATTAGTAAGCGAATGTTTACTGTAATTTATACAGGCGATAAAACTGATGAAGTTATTTTGTGTAGTCGTCTAATACTTCGCTATCGCTATGAATTCTTCGCCCTTTCGGGCGAAACTGCGACTTCTTTAAGTTCGCATGAAGATATTAATGCTTCGACCTCCCTTGATAACCCCACCCACAGTGCCCCCCCCCCCCCCCCCAAAGAAAAGAAAGCAGTGGTGCCAATTTCGCACAGGATTTCATACAGCCGAAAGAAAAGGTGAGAAAGGCGCTATTTCCTCCCCGTCCTTGTTGCCTTTTGTTAAGCTTTGAAAAATATGCACTCTAGCAGAAAAAAACAACTTGCAATTGAGACATTATAAAGTTTATATAGAACACAAAGAGACGAGGATATAGAAAGACGTGGTACACACAGCGCCTGTGTGTGCTACGTCTTTCTGTGTCCTCGTCGATTTTGTGCGTTATAAACTTCACCATGTCTTACCTAAAAAGCCCGAAACGCTACGTTACTAAGACAAAATTTGTCTTTGGCGTTGCACTGAAAAACTTTGTCTTTGAGACTACTATTTCTTATGGCAAATATTACGCCAAATGGCAAATGTTAAGGCGAACTCGGCGCTTCCAAACGACAGACTCGGAGACTGCCGTAGTTAAGACAATAACCTGCGCTAATTGGTTTGAGTATTCTTCATATTACCAGCATTGAAAACGGAAACACGCCACACGATGAAGGCATGATGTGCGTCAACCATGCTGTCATTGTCTGCCACAGAAATGAGCCACATCCTCCAGAATCTCGCATATACCTGCGCAGGACTATGTCTTCACTATTACCTATTACGATTAGACGAGGCGGTATGTAACTACAAGTTTGTATACCCATGGTCAAGTTGGTTTTGAACGTATAAAGAACTAGGATGGCCGATACGACGTTATGCACGCGCTACCAGCAGCCAATTTTTTATTCTTTTTCAGCTTAGCTACGCAGCTTAGTATGGCTAAAATAAGTGACATTTGAGCGCCAAAGTGAGTCATGCCACAGGGATTCCTGTGAAGCGAGTGAACAACGGTTAACAGCGCGATCCATTGGATGTCGAATTGTTGCGTTACGCCACTTGTGCTTAGCGTTTCTGTTAATGACTGGCGTAATGTCTTGCTTAGTTTAGTTTTAACAGTTTGGTATATCACTGCAGGAATGTCGGTGAAAACCCTATCTTGTATACACAGAATTGTTGTGTTACAGTTCAATTTGAATCACTGCATATGTAACAGCGACGAAAATGAAAATCAAGGAGGCCACACACATGCGCTTTGTAATCGCTCTCCATTCTGCACTGAGCCAAGCAAAATCTGTCCAGAATATTGATGCTCCCGTCACATCCGTAGATCGTCACGCACTAGGACGCCACAAGCGTCGCGCCTTGCTGACGAAAATGATTGAAGCGATTCGATAACTTTTAGCATGGAACATAACGAACCTAGTTATGTGCAGGACGATGTTCCTTCACTATATATACGCATGCCATGAAGTGTGCGTCATCTACGAAACGTTATATCCACCAATTCTACCCTTCCTAGCATTCGAACATCTACCAGATTGCGATCGCACAACTCGCGAGCCATTTTATTAAAAAAAATTATGGGGTTTTACGTGCCAAAACCACTTTCTGATTATGAGGCACGCCGTAGTGGAGGACTTCGGAAATTTCGACCACCTGGGGTTCTTTAACGTGTACCTAAATCTAAGTACACGGGTGTTTTCGCATTTTGCCCCCATCGAAATGCGGTCGCCGTGGCCGGGATTCGATCCCGCGACCTCGTGCTCAGCAGCCCAATAGCCACTGAGCAACCACGGCGGGTCCATTTTATTGCATACTACACTAGAATCCACAGAATTGGTGTGTTGCGCGGAAAGCTGTATCGCGGCTACGCTGCGACGCAAGGCTTTGCAGAAGGCCGGCATGAAGCTAGCCCAGCTACTGCATATAGCAAGCACGAGGGAGATGGCAGACCAGTCCAAAATATGTATTGAAACCGCTCTTTCCGTGATGCAGAACATCCCGTTGCACGTCAACACGGGGCAGCTATCAAAAACGAAAAGCAATATACAAAACCAGCTGCCCGGACAGCCACGACACCGTGTGTGCGGGCATCGCGGTGGCGTTTACCACCACCCTGCCTGGCAAGAAGGTAAATCTGAAGCACCTCTGGCGAAGAAACCTACTTCGTGCGAGTGGGCAAGAGGCCATCGTGACCAGCGACAAAAATTCGCCCTGGACTGCCACCGAGACACACTTTTCTTCAAATTCAATGCTTATTCTTTCTGAGAAATCCGCATTGGTTTCCTTTGCAGCGTCATGCCAGGGGAATGATAATTTTCGCCCTTCGATGACTACTGTTTTCTTCGCAATGTAAACCTACAGTACTCGGAAGATTGACAGGCGCATTTTTACGATTTTAAGCTGCACTACTGGTCTGGATCTAACAACTCTGTTGACTACTCCAGGAATCCTGTGAAGGCGCCTAAGTAGGACGCTCAACGCCTTACTGAAAAGTTTGTCTGCTACACCACTGATACCACACCATGCCACTTGGCCACACCACATGGCCAAAGCCGACACTCTATATATACTTTGTCGTCAATGTCATGACCAACACCAAGCCTACTCTTCTCAAGAAGTTATAAACCCAATCGCAAAGGTGACAAACTAGCTCATTACGCACTCAAAGGCTGTACTCCGAGGTACAAAGATCCTCGTATTTCAGCCTCTTCGCTTTGTGATGGTGCAATTCTCCCATGTCGGTTATCAGGGAGTAGTAAAGACGAAACAACTCTAACGCACAAAGGTGTGGTACCGAAAAATGAACCCCTTTCGCAAAAACGCTGTCAACAGCTGCATTCATTGTCAAGTTCATGTTGACAAATCACACCAAGATGCAGCTAAGATGACCGAACTTTCAGAACGACCCCGGTGAGAAGCGTCCACTGACTATCAGGAAAATACCTCACAGTAGTCCCAAATTAACACTCGCGCTACTTTAAGCATGTTTACGAATTGTCTATTATTGCCGGATTGCTTGTTTGTTTTTCATATCACCTCATGTTATCATCCTTTGCTCGTTGGACAATCTATTGGAGAAGTCGGCGAAACCACAGCTGCGAATATTTCCAATGCCATCATAATAAGTCACTTACTCACTCTGTGTGGTGATGGTTGGATGCAAATTTGCCAAGAAATTCTTGCTAAAGCTCCGCATTTCTCAGCGATATCAAATGACTTGCTACAGAATATAGTTTCCGCCACAGAGACGACATCAGCATACTGGCCCCTGTCAAATGACAGACTGGAAAAATTTATGAAGGCGCTTGTGATAAAATTGATATAAACGGAGATGCGTGTTTGCTTAGGGCAGTGTCAGGACCACTCCTGTGATTTCAGACCACCGAATGTATACAGTACGGTCTACATTTAGAGGGCCGTAACATGAAATTAGCGTTTCGGAACTGATTATACCTCAGTTCTAACAAGAAGGCCTCGGCAATTCGTTACCCTATTGATCTAATCTAATCGAACGTCACATCAAGCATTGTTCTCCTATAAAGATGATGCATTCGAGTTGTATTGGCATGAGTACCAATTACGGGCTCCGTTTAACCATTTAGTGATGTGCTCTAGATACTGCATACTGCTCTTCTGGTCTCAACGTTAAGGGGCGGTGCAAGATGACGAAAACAGAAAGCAGGGACACACAGGACAGCGCTGAACTCACAACTAACTTTATTCGGAGGCATACACAAACTTATATACTAATGTATGCCTTCGAATAAAGTTAGTTGTGAGTTCAGCGCAGTTCTGTGTGTTCTTGCCTTCTACTTTCGTCGTCTTGCGCCGACACTTCAAGGTGTTCAACCAGTACCAACTCGTCCAAATGCCGATCCTTCTTCTGGTCTCATAACAATAAAATATCTCTTGCTATTCGATTCGTATTTCATTTGAGGATTCATTATATCCGAAATTGTCGGATATTCTTATTTGCTCAAAAATTTATAGGATATTAACACACATGGAAGTCGATAGAGAGACTCTCCGCTGTACTTGCAGGTTGTTCCGAATGATTCTGCGGCAAGACACAATGGAGCCTCAGGTTTTGCAGAGGCACGACTTGAGCGAGCGCACGAGGCAGGTAACGTTCGTTCAACAAGAATGCTTTTTTTAAAGCAATCTACGAATTTGTTCTCTCGTTTTAGCTCATACAATGGGCGTTGCTGCAAGTGGTATCGGACTTGTCTCCAATGGACACAATGACGCTCTACGTGCATCTAATGAGGTGCTGCTTCCTTGTTTCAATACTATCATTGCCATGGTGCAGCAGAAAACTGAAAAAGCCAAACATTTACAAGCTCCTCAGTTGGCCAGATGTCCAGTTATAAAAAGATCAAATAGATGAAATCATGTAATGTTTTTTTTTTCGCTGGACAGATTCCACACAGACAATATATTTCAATTAGTTAATAAAGAATGTCCGGTACTTGATCCGATTCCAAGGTCGTTTCTCTTACGCACTCGTATTCGATTCGGAAATTCTATTCGAACGCCCCTACTTCTCAAAAATAAACGGGGCCCATCCCTCTGTGCTTATCGAGAAAATAACTAAATTCTTCCGATATGCTTCTAACAACTGTGAGCGCGTACGTTCAGTGTATCCTAACACGAAAGAGGCCAACATCCGCGAGGCAGGCCGGACGTACTTTCATAAAAAAGATCTCTGTATCCGTCTAACGTTATTCTAAGAAACTTCAAAGGATAGTTCAAATATACTTAGCCACGACTTTTATCGAAAGAAATAACTGCTAGCCACCAATCGTGTTTTTTCCTCTTTCAAAAACAGTCAACAGGGCCGGTCAAGGGAGCACAATCCAGCGTTGTATGGAGTCTTCATACGCAGTTCTCAACGCTGGCCTGGCAACCCGCATGCACGACAAAGGTACAAACAACGAAATACTATATGGCCGATCGAGCATCATAATAAGAGGCCAGGGAAGCTTTATTTCTAGGCTGCAACATGCGCGTAACAAACGCTGGCTACACCTGCTATTGTATTAAAATGTGTTTTATCATGATTATTACCTCACGGCACAACACCAAATTTTCGGATTTCTCAAGATACTGATCGCCAGCCTTCCAACGCACAGTGAAAGGTGCTCGACCCACAAGTTGCGCCTTCCTCGAGTGATGCGGAAACGTACGCACAATGCACATGGCCTCGACGCACTCATACATGTAGTAAGTGAGGAGTGATAACTTTCGATAACTTACCCTGATGGAGGAGCGGTAGCAGCAGCACGAGCAAAGGCAGCACAGCCGGAGTTGTGCGGTACATCGTTGCAAGAACCAGGTACTTTGCAAGCGCTCGGCAGGAAAGTACGGTCGCTGCCCGAGCAATTCGAACTGCTTATCGCACGACAACGCTCTGGTGGCTTCGACGATAAGGCGACGCGGTAGAAAAATGGACGGCCCTCACCTCGGAGCTGGCACACAGCCCTTCCGCCATGAAGGAGTGTCGTTGCCTTTCGCATTTCGCTTATCGTACAATAAACGACTCTGTCGCGGTGGAGACGCGGAGAAGTCGTTTCCACCTAAGCTAGGTAGGCGTCGTTTTACCTTATCGGCGGCATACAGTGCGGGCGATGTAAGGACACTGATATCACGCGAATTTCCACAAGTATAATAGAAGCGTGCTGGCACGAGTTTTTAAAGAGGAACGTCAGTAAGACGTCTGCTGAACTAGACACGATACACGCCAATGCATGAGAGCTAGTCGAGAGATAAGTGCCGACTTAGATACATGAACGCGGACATTGAACCTTAGTGTTCATCTGGTAAACAAAAAAGCAACACCTCAATTGCTTGTCTATGACGCGTAAAAATATGAATAACAAGTCGAAGTTTGTCCCGAAAGGCGAAGCAGCGATTGCGATTGCAAATTAGTGGACAGCTATACGAATTCGTAAGAATAGTAGCTTTGTCGGCCGTATAAACTTGTAAACATAGGCATACTAAATAAATTAATAAGCATGGCGTCACGCGCGCACAAGCAAACATGAACACATCTCACTTGATGGCCTCGGAAACTCGCTATCAAAACAGTGGAGTGAGGAAGCGCAGTCACCGCAGTATGCGAATTGACCTTCGTGCTGCCTCTCGCACGAATGCAAATTGAGTGGCGAAAACACAGCGCACGGCGGACTCTGCCCCCGTCGCAGATGGCTATCAAGATACAGCGGCCCGGGCACGCGCACGGCTGCCCGAAGTAGCCCCTCCCCCCATCACTACCTTCCTCCGGAGCCTTGCGCGCGACGGAAGACGGCGCGCTTCCTCTCTTGCGTGCGCGAGACTGAGCCGCGATCGCCAGTTCACCGTTGCATCCTTTCACTCGCACATACAGCATACGGCGCGCGGCGACAATTTTATCGCCATAGGAATTTATACGGTTCCTCACGTGAACGGCGACGCCGACGGCAGATATGCGCCTGAATTGCCCGTATAATTGCTGTCGCAATAAAAAGAAAGTCAGTGGGTTTCTAAACTACAACTTCTTGACCCATGATAGTGAGGAACAGAAAATGTGCGTAAGTTACGAACATAAGCGCATCAATACAATTAACTTGTGGAGGGTATATTACTTGGTACCACCGCACGTGTCCAGTTTACAGTTTTGTTTTTACTATCACGAAGCCTAAAAACACTAAAAGCCCGAAAGATGAACACAAATGCAGGAAAAGGAGCTTATGCGTGCAGCCAAGAGTTGGTTCAGTGACGCACTCTGCAGAATACTAAGGCGCTCTCCGGTTAGCTAAATAGCACAACTGGAACACTATTGCCGGTGACAAGGCGTACACCGACGAAATAAAACTTTAAAGGAAGAACATTTCTGCTTCCATACGGAAGATTTGTTCACAATGACCTAGTGAACAAGAGAACAAGGCTTTCGCACGGAAGCAGAAACGTCTTGCTTTTAAAGTTTTATTTGGTCGGTGTATGTTTTTGTTGTGTTTCATTCCGACCAGACTGGCTTCCGTCGAACGCTCGATTATACTATAGCTGGTGATCAGTACATACTAATAGAGAAGACGGGGTCCAGAATGGCATCGGCGTCTCAATATTAGGCCTTATTCAGGCAGTCTACCCTTCATGCTGCTACCGCAGAAGTTGGAGGGGCGCTTTACGGTGGTAAACAACTGAACTTTTGTTTCAAATCATATCAAAATTTATTCAAACAGTAAGATACTGAGAGCACAGACAAACAGCCAAATAGCAATGACGTGACAGTGTACATGTAATGGCGTGGTGAAGACTGAAAGCAAAAAAGAAAAGAGTAAATTACATCAGGTAGGAAAAGGTTACATTCAATGTCCTAATAACATGGCACCTCTGGCCTCCTTGATCCCATAACGTGATAAAGGAAGAATGCCGGAGAGGCACCCTCCCTCCCCCTCCCTTCAATCCTCTAAAAAACTGTGCGATTTACGTTCTGTGGGACTGCATACTGTGAAAAGTGTTCATAACTTTCCCCGTCTTCATCTGTGTGCACATCATCACATCAACATAGAGCGCGTCTTCTCTCCGGAAGGTACCACACTGAAAAAAAAAAAAAACTACAACACGAGAGCGTCAAGGGCCCTGTGTCGCAGAAAATGAGGTCTCGGCGTCGGGCACCGACCATCTTGTGAGCGAAAAATGATTCAGAACCACGCAGGTCCTCCGCGTAGCGCACAGGCGTTACTGAACTAATTGAATTTCTCAAAGTAAGACGCGTCAGAAAAGTCGTAAAGTGCGACTAACATACAACCTACAGACATGAGAGAGTCGGATTGTAATCTGAATATACGAGAAAACATACTTCTGCTACGCGGAAATTCAGACACCCCCCCCCCCCCACCCCCCCCTTTTCCAGCGTTTCTACCACTCATGGAGCAGCGCGCCTGGCTCTGAAACACCATCCAGATGGCGCTCGCCTCCGCCCATTCATACGAAGGAAATAGATATATAGAAACACAGGAAAAAATAACAGCAAAGGGGAAGAGAAATGCGGCCAAAGAGCGCTATGGGGATAGAATAGGTACGAGGTGCTCCGGGGTATGTAGAAAGGTGTAATGGTTCCAGGACTTAAATTTGGAGATGCGATTGTTTGCTTGAAATCAGGGGTACAATCAGGGCTCGATGGCAATCAAAGGACAGTGGGACGCCTCGCACTGGGCGCTCACGGAAAGAATACAAATGAAGCGGTGCAGGGTGATATGGGCCGGGTAAGCTTTGAAGTGAGAGAAGCTCACAGTAAAATTGATTATGAATAGCGACTAAGGAATATGGAAGAAAGTAAATGGGGTGGAAGAGTGTTCAGGCATTTGTACAGGAATAACACTGATTCACAGTGGAGGAAAAGAGTTAAGAAGCTTACCAGCAAGTATGTGGCCTGTATGATGAGCAACACAGCAACAAAGAACTTTAAGCGGAAAGTCAGAGAGGCTGAGATATAATCTCATGGGAGGCGGCAATGAAAAAAAAAAAACTGCCATGAGTAACTATTTCAGGGAAAAAAACGAAATCAGGAAAGAAAAAATTTATGATAACTCAAAGGGAAGCTCATTACTTTTCGAAGCGAGATCAGGATGCCTTAGAACGTGCACTTATAACGCGAGATACAACAAGGAAGAAGAAGCACGTGTTTGCTAACGTAAAGCTAGGGAAACGATGGAGCATGTTTCATTAGAATGTGAAGATATCTGCCCAGCGGGCTATTAAGACACCACTGGCCTCCTTGAAGCCCTTGGGTTCAGCGAGCAGGGAGAAAGTAAACATGTCCGCATAGAGATTAGTAAGAGGCGATTGGAAGATTGGTGAAGTAGGGAAACGAGAAAAAAAGAGACGCAGAAAAGCAAAGCTCACGGTAGGGGTTCAAAAAGTTCGGTTGTGGGAATTCATTGTGGGTTCTTTTTTTTTTTCTACTTTTAACATAAGTAGGACATTAGGCAATATAACAAGAAGAGCTTGGTGGGGCAACCCACCGCCCCGTTCCAAAGGGGACGCTCATAGCATCCATCCATCCATCCGCGGCCCACGCAAGAGGCCGCATTTCTACCAGAAAGCTCGCCTTTGTGCATAGCGTTCGCCACCAGCGTTTTCGGGTAAACATTACGGTTACATAAGCTACAGTTGCCAGGAAGCGTGAAAAGCAGTCAGGGATCTTTGAATACTATCGAGTTCCACTCTTGAAGGCGAAGCTTGAGCATCCTCAAATTTTTTTTCACAATAGAAACGATGAGAAAGAAGAGAGAAACCAGTATGGGGCCATTTGCTGGCAGGATTTGTACAAGTCCCCTTCGGGAGGCACTTGTCGCTCTACTTTTTATCTTTCACTAACTATACAGGGTCTGCACAGTTAACCATACAGTGACTTTGATAAAACCGCTGCGCTATCTACGCAAGACCAGGCACAGGCGGTTTACGTGGCTTGGCGGACACAATATTTGAGACAAATTAGCCACCAGTCACACAATTAAAAACTTCTTGTCTTGCTATCGCAATTGTGATACACGCTTATATTTCAAACGTTAAGACAATCGCATTTTAAGACAACTTAGCCTCGTTTGATTCTCCAGGAGCACTCACGTTACGAGATGAATATTCATCATAAATCATAAGACTCAGTCAACTAAATTCGCATTCAGAGGCATAGATACCGACACAACGTCAAACCCCACTGTGACGTGGCTTACTGCGTGCGACATATCGTCTGCAAGCTGGGCGAGGCGGATCATAGAGTTCGCTACAATTACTAGTAGATGCGCTAGTGTCTACGGGAGCTGCAAGCACGACGGTTCGGCCGGCGTGGGATGATGGGCGCAGTATACATGAATCTGCCTAAACTTCGTCCTTGTGACCTCGAGCGGCTTTGTGCGTTTGCAAAGTAATCATTTCCAATAAATATTGCATTAAGGGTGAATAAAAAAGCCTAAATAAAGTAATCCGACGGCTGGATACGATGAGAGGACATCTAGCACAGAAGCCCGCTGTTGTAACCCTTAGGCCACGGACGGGTGCCTCGACAAGCGGAATTGCTGCAATTAGCAGCGATTATGCATATTCAGTCTTATTGCCTCCTGCATTTAGAAAAGTGCAGATTGCTTTGAAATTTAGGCCAATAAAACAGGTAAAGCGTCGTATTCAAAGCCACAACACTGTCCGAAGCCACAAGCACGATCAGGCGAACCCGTGTACTGCTACTGCCCATCATTCCCGCGGTGGCTGAACGACCGTAGCGCCGCCACAGTTCACTCTAATAACTTTAGTAAGAAACTCTATGAAGTTGATCACAGCTGCGATCTTGCTATCGGCTGGCGAAAACAAGCAACGTCCGGCTTTTTCCGTTTCCCTCACGTTGACGTTCGCTCACAGATTGACTGTGTGTCGACATCCACGCTTCCGAATGCGAAATTAGTTGACTGAGTGTCAAATTTGCCGATGAATCAAACAAAGTGGAGTTGTCTTCTAATACGGGTGCTGTCTTGACGTTCGATACACGTGATAGCACAAAAAAAGTTTAGTTCTTAATTATGCTTTCTATGGCTAATTCTTTGCGAAAATTATGCCCGCCAAAGCGCATAAACCGCCTGCTCAAGCAGATATTAACGCGATAGCGTTAAGGAGCCCGTGTCGCAAAAAAATCCGATCTCGGCGTCCCGCGTCAGCATCCGGTGCTGAAGGTTGTTTCGGCAAAAATATTTTCGAGCCACCCATACCGAGGCCATCCATGTTACGCAAGAAATTTGCTGAACTAAGTGAATTTCTCAAGGTAAAATGCGTGGAAAAATCGTAAACTACGACATACACACAACCTACAGGCATGATAGCTCTCGGATTCTGATTTGGCTATGCGAGAAAACAATTCTGTTACGCGAAAACTCAAAGAAACTCCCTTTCTAGCGTTTCTACAATTCACAAACCGGTCTGCGGCGTCCGCCATTAGCGCGCGCTGACGTCTCGGGGGCCAAGGAGCGGCGCGCCCAGTTCCTTGCAACACCTCCAGATGGCGCTCGCCTACGCCGCATCGCGGCCCACGCAAGAGGCCGCGTTTCTGCCACAAAGCCCGCCTTCGTGCATAGCGTTCGGGGTCAGCGTTCCCTGGTAAACATTACGGTTACATACGCTCCAGTTGCCGGGAAGCGTGCGAAGCGGTCCGGGATGTTTGAATGCTATTGCGTTCCACTCTTAAACGCGAAGCTTAAGCGTACCGAGTTAGCATTGAACATTTTTATAAAATTGCTGTTTCACTTTGAAGACCGCATATAGTCAGGTGGACCGTCCAAGGCTAGTAAGGTAGTTCAACAAGGTTCCGCCGTTGCGAGTGGCCTGAAAAAAAAAAAAAAAAGGAGGGTACGGGGCTCCGCACACGGTGTGATGCATCTCAGCAAGAGCGCCTCCATAGACTTGACGCTGGTTCACGATTCCGGCTTCCACGGTTGAGGAGAGATTAGGAAACACTCACCCATCGATTACGGCTCGGTGTGGCGTACTCTCACCAATAACTTCACAGGATTGGAGAAGCGCGGGACCCTGACTGTAGCATCACACTCCCGAGACAATAACTCACGTACTTGGCGTGTGCCCTCAATATGCGGCAGAGCGAAGAACACTTGTCTAGTGTTGACTGCTTCGACACCCGCCCATTTTAGGAAGATGTTAGGCGCGTGGAGAAGAGTTGACCATGCCCAACGTGCCATAAAGTCACTCTTGAACTTTCTACGTGAGTCGGTTTAGACGATCGCCTCCAGAACCTGTGAAACGTGCAAACAGTGCAAAATGTGTCTGCGCGATAGCTTTTTGTGTGGACAAGATTATTGTATTGTGTCTACAGCGCGCATCCGCGTATTGGACAATGTGTATATAGCAGCTCATTGTACCATAACATAATCCCCTGCCACCTAACTTTCCCACTTCCTCTTTCCCCAGTGAGGAGTGGCAGGCTAGACACGCTCTCCAGGCCCGACCACTCCTTCTTTCTCTTCATTAAAACCTACTACTCCTCCTAAAGCCTTTTGCCGCGTCACCCGATTGAAAGAATAAATTAATTCGGCTGCACTTAGAATCACAGTGCTCCTTTCTCGAAGTGGCCGCTAGGTTTCATTATGGAGGCCAAGGTCAGCTGACCATGATGTTTCGGCACTCGCTCGGTCGCCTGCTGCTGCGCTGCTACATCGAGTCGCGCAATCAATAGCAGCACAACAGACCAACCAGCGAGCCGGAGGGAAAGCCAAATGTCGCGTTGTTTAGCTCCCACGTGACCACGTTTCAAGTCGTGACGTCACGACACATACGATTGCCAGAAAACGAAACTGATTCGTAAGAAAACTGTACTACAGTGAATTATTTAGGGCGCTCCGAAGCTGGGAAGTTTTGTGGTTTCAGGTTCAGGACCCTCATTTAGCGCAAAAAAAAAAATGTCGACGATTTCAGCGCTCCTTTAGGGCTAGATGAAAAGTTGAAATGTACAACCTGGCGCTGCTTACTGCTGCAACCCTGAGGTTGAAATGCGTAAGGGTTACTATCCTATTTTGTGCGAATCGTATTCTAGGAATTGTCGCGCAAGTATTTTCTGGCCATCTAACCGTTCTCGTGGGTCAATCCCGAATAATGTGCACTCCAGAAATGTGGCCCTCACCTCATTCGGAGTGGTGAGGGCCACACTGTGGTCTTCAATGAAAAAAGAGACTATCCCTTAAAATTTCTCCGATTTTCGCCTCGGAAGAATGCTATTCGCATACTTCGATAGTCACCGTAGATGAGTTCTGCCCAAATTTTCATTTTCCATTTGTTTCTTCCTTTGTCATCACTAGAATTACGTATTACCGTCTTCGCTTTCGCCGCTATCGGCCACTCTCAGCGACGGGTGATAAGAAATTAACGGAATAGTAAGAATCCTTACATAATACGGCGCCTGACCTCAAAGGGGATTTGGACGCCGTGCAAGTTGCGATATACAAAAAAAAAAGCGAAGATCATTACCGGGGATAAATTGCAGAAATGTAACGGTGATTCGATCACCATGACCTCAAGCATTTACTTTGATCTCGGCCTCTCAATTCTCACGCTATCGAAACATGACTTCCCTTCGACCTGACCGATTTGCTCCACGTCATGTCACGAGCGATCATGTTTTTATCTTACCTGCAGCTACTCATTCATCGCCGCAATTTACCCACGGGAATCGTTCGTTTATCCAGGTCGCAAGCGCCAACAAAGCCGGAAGTTATGGTAGTCATGTGCTTTATCTACGAAAAACATTCCGCAGCAGGATGGCGTACAGGGGACATACGACGGACGCAGCACAGCGGGCGCCGACCTCTTCGCGGTTTCCGCGAGCAGGCAAAACGTGTGAATTAGTTGAAGAGCCACGTAGAAGTTGAAGAGTAATCTTTGATGGCCGATAACTCCGTTCGTAAGCAATGCATTCGCATGTAGTTCCAGCCCGCGAAGTAGATTCGTGATGTGGCATTTTGTAATGTCGAATGGAATTTGAAAATTTCGTTGAAAGGCCAATCAAGGGGCCCTTTATTTCTCCCTGCAGGCAGCTGCGGAGTCATACACTTTCTCAACCTGACAAGATCCAATCCTCAAGAGAATGGAGCGTGCCATGCCACCTTTTAACTACATCCAAGGTGTAAATAACTGTGGTTTAATTAACCAAACTCAGACACATGATTGTAAAAACACACAAAGAAAGCTTTATTTGAGCGAGGTTTCACTTTCAAAACGAAGAAACAAGCATACAGATAAAACTGACAGGCTCATGAACTTACAAATGTAGCATATAAATGTACAAAGCAACTTATACCAGACTTAAAAAAGTAAGGCTAGCATGTGGCGCACAAAACAAAGTAACACAACATTAGTTATATTCACTTTGCACAACTAAGGGTATCATTATATCCTATATGTACAGCTGGTTAGAACACAATGAATAACAAGCATTTCAACTACTGAATGTTTAGGCGTGTGACAAAATTGTAAACTCTTGACCGAGTGTGCCAAATCAATAATTTTCACCACGACAACACTTTTCGCATTTTTTTAACATTAGAAGGCAGATCCCGAAAACTAAAAACAAAATACTATGCGAAGGCCGTCTGCCACAGGCCTGCAAGGCCACGCACTTGACTGCCATCTGTGGTTCTATCGTCCGCGCCATCAATCCCTGTTAGACTATATCGGACACAACAAATCAACATACAATATAACAATTTTAAGCTCCACAGTGTTGTGACGGCCAGGACCAAGACAAAACAAGTCAGACTACATTAGGCACAGTGTACAGGCACAAAAGTGTGCGTTCTCAAAGTGCGAACAGAGCAGAACAAGAAATGTTCATGCATTCGCAGAGCCGATCATCTGCTACGGCTCAGCTCGCAAAAGTGAAGAGGAAAGACCAGCGCTTCTGTAAAACTACACGGCTGCGGCACATACTTCACATCACTCGCTGCTCACGAGATGTGACTTGTGTGCGTGCCCATGCGCATTAATTACACTGCTTCATTCATCTGTACAGTTCGAGGACGAGATAAGCAGACACAAGGGAAAGTTTAATGATCTGTGACATTTCTGACCTTGATTTTCTTATGCTTGTACAACTCTTACAACACGCTATGAAGAGAATATTGGTGAATTTTAGCTGGCAGTCGCAACAGAAGCGCCGAATCCTCATATCCTATTGCACATAAAATGTTTCTTTTTTTCATTTGTCTCACTGAAAACAGGCTGTAAGACATCTAAACAGGCTTAGACATAAAATGGCATCGTAAAGTCGGCGTGAAAGGTTTACGGTGCGCGCGTATTCCGATAAAGTCTGACCCCGCTCAGTTTTTGCTTGCACCTAAAAGAAGAACGGCGCTATGTTGATCAAGTATGCGCTAGTCCAGGCTGCAGGTCGAAATTCATGGCTGCGGATTCTCTCGAAATAGCGCGCCCCACAAACTTTTGACGCCAACTGTACATATAGGTCACACTTTACTATTGTTCAAAGCATCATGGGAAATCAGACTCGTACAATACGTTCAGTTTGCACATGCTCTTTAGACGCAGTACTGACAGTCGCAGCGGCAGCTGGTGACGTCAAATTCCCGTCATATCAAGGTAACAACGTCGTAAGGATTGAACATAATACTCTGGTAAAGGGCTAAAGGTGGTAGTAGGTATTTTAACGACTCTAAATCGTTAAAAAGACACTAAAAAGACACACTGAAACAGTTTAGACTGATAAAATACTTAAAAACTATTTTTATTAATTTCGCGGCAGCAGGTTACTTAGTAGAAAAGAAATCTTAAATATCAAGGTTAACCTTTCATTTCTTCAAATTTCGCGCGTCAACCTCAGCTCTTGTACGTCAGTGTGACGTCATGAATTTCAATGTACGTTCTCGTATTCCTGCCATTGTGGCATAGTGAAATTTCTCAAAACTGTCCAGCTTCATTCTTTGGCTACTTCAGAATACAACGCAGTCCTGATCAGAAGCCGTCAAAATCCATGACGTCACGTCGAGCTGGTGCGCGAACTTCGAGGTGGCGTAGCCCTAATTTCATTTTGCATTTCTTTAGAGCGCAGCTCTTAGGCGCCCGTCCCTGCGTTGAGCGTCGGCGTAACCGGCCGAACGAACGAGCGCAGCGCAGTGGAGGATGAAAGACGTCAATAGCGAAGAGAGCGCGAGGAGGAAAACGGATGAGGGCAGCATGGCGAAAGGGTGAGGGGGAAAGCGGAGTGCCGCACGAGGCGTGCTCCACGGCGGCGACCCGCTACGAGATGGCGCCATAGCAGCCTGCGCCGTAAAGCCCCTCAATCTCCCAAAGTAGCGCCATTCGCTTCCCTCCTCCTCCGCTCGGCGCGGCCTCGACGGTGGCGCCGCCGGTGGTGGGCCTGCCGTAGCAGACGACGGCTAACACGCTACGGGAGGAAATCCACAGAAAAGTTCGTTCGAGACCTGCGGAGCAGTTTTTTCAATCGAGATCTTTCTTCGTCAGTCGGTAACTGGCCTTTAGAATTTCGTGTTAGAATTGCGGAGGAAATAGAGAAAATGACCATTATTCAAGGCGTATTTAAGGCGTAAAGCGCGCGACGTTGAGAGTTCGTGTTGCTGAAACACGACGCAAGCACGCGGTGTACTCAAACACGCGCGTAATTACCAATGTTTCAGGTGTTGACAGCGTGAAAGTATGCGTACGTGGTTTCGTAGGTTCATTCACGTACCTGCAGGACACTTTTGTTCGGTCGGCGCGTGAGACATTCCGGCTGTGTGCGGTCAGCAATGCCTGGCAACAGGGCCGTTTTTTCATTGCGGGGTGCTTTGGTAATCGTGACGATATCTTGTTTTTCTTCTTTTTTTTCACAAGTACTGCTCCAGGAGGGCACATGTAATGGCTAACGGAAGCCTCTGAAGAGCACGTAACATTACACTAATGCAGACGTCGCAGGGAGTGTTCGCATACAAAATTGGCTGTCCGCGATCTTATACCCCCGTGGCATGCACAGGCTTCGGCGAGCCCCATCTAGCGCTGGTTCTAGCTTTGGTGTTGCCGTTGCCGCTTTGGTGCCCTGACGGCGCCGTCAATAACACGAAATAATGACAAGTTGTTACACTAGTAAATAAAATTTATTGAAGAAATACAATCGCGCCGAGGCGCCAACTTCTAAAGCAGCACTAGCGCACGAGTATTATGAAACGCCAACGAGGAATTTACCGGCCCACGTACGACTCTACGATCAAAGTGCACGTTAAACATCCCTAGGCGAGCTAGATAAAGTTATCCGGAGCCATCCACTACGACCTCCATCCTAGCTTTAGTCGCTTCGGAACGTTAAAAACATTAATCACCACAAACCAAATCAATACATGCGGGCGTACATTCGAAGCTAAAAGACTGCATCGTAAGTAATAGTGAGCCTTGCAATAGCGTTGAGAATGTGCTAACTTCTGGTGGAGCTCAATACACACCCTGAATAAAGTCGCTTTTATGTCACAGGCCAGCTGCAGATGCGTGCATTTCACCGCAAGACGATACTACATGAAACAAAGAGAGCACATTCGAAAAAAGAAAGTCAAACAACGCGCTGAAAACCACGCAGAGCATGAACACCCACTTTTTAGAAGCGGAAGGCGTGAACTAGGCTCAACATAAGAGGTTGTGAGTAGCCGTGGCCCTTACTTCACTAAGCCGTGCGCTCTTTGCCACTTCCTCGAAGTCAGCCCGCCCGATCCTGCGAATCCACACTTCTTTTTGCGTTGCGCCCGCCGGACGGCAAAGCAAAAAGCTTTTTGCCCTCGCTGTGTCTGTTGCGGCAACCGAAGGTGCAGCAGCATGGCATCGCAATTAAGTTCTCGGCCCTGCACATTCTAGTACGCTAACGCACTCCGTCAGTCCGCCTGCCGTACTTTTGTCGCGCAGGCCCAACAATGGAGGTCGGCGCGCGCTGGAAAGAAAAAATATACAAAAGCGCGGCGCCTGCTCCACGCTGGAAAGAAAAAAATATACAAAAGCGCGGCGCCCGCTTCCACGTGACACAGATTGGCCAATGGGGGAGCGGAGGAGGTTGGGGCGACAGGAAGCGTGGAGGAGGACGCGCCAGGGTGAGCGGGGTGGCGGAAAGATCTAAGAATGGCGCTACTTTTGAAAGATTGAGGGGCTTTACTGCGCCGTCACGCGGTCGCCGATGACGTCATTACTGACATGCGACGAGCGCGTCCACCGATACCGTATACGGAAACAAAGCACTGGCGTGGGCTTCGGACCGACTGCGAATTCGCTACTTCGCCTGAGCCACGCGTTCCTGTGTTCACGCTTTCTTTCTGGACAATGAGCGACGCGACCGGTGGAATTCCAAACACCTAAAGAGCTGCGCTCCAATTTCGCATTAGGGAATACCGTAATCGTCGAATTTGTTTTTTCGCTTACCAATGCTCTTCTCGCAGTAGCAGTAACTTTTCCAGTATTGTATAGAAGCGTAATTTACTACGCAGTTAAACTTATTGTTCTCTTTAGTGTCCCTTCAAAGTCGGCAATGTGGAGCACGTGTCGCACCAATGAAAAAGAAACAAACAAACAAAAACAAAAGAACGCCACATCTGAAGGCCTGCAAAGTAAAACCCCTGTATGAACAAACGCAGTTTTATCCTTGGAAGAATTCCGCCGCAGGGCCATTCGTATCACGTAATACAACAAGTTATTGTTCCTTTTTCTATGTTTTATACAAAAGAAGAGTGCTTATTTTTCCTGCTGATGTTTTCGGCACCACCCGCCACGGCGCTCAGCTCAGATGAAAGAAGCCCGCGAACACACGCAGAACTGCCGCGTGACTGGCGACTCGGGGCGCTTTGCGTACGAGGGCTTCTTTCACGCTCAGAAAAACCCTTATGTATACACTCTTCAAAATTTTCACACCCATTTGGATGTAACGCGGGTGTATTTATCTTTTTACCCTTGTAAACACCCTTTTTTAACGGAAAAGAGTGTTCAATAAGAAAACATCCTTGGAACACTCCAGTCTTTCTAATTAATACCCTAATTTTACGGGAGTAAGTGAACAAGCTTACAGTATATGACAAATGAACATTGGCAGTTTACGCTTTGATATTGGCTATACATGAAATGCGCGCTGCGTATATCTGCGCTTCAATAAGATCAATAACCGTTGGACAAATAAAGTTTATTCCTATCCTCCTATCCTGGAATGATCGGGGCATCTAGGCAGCAGCGCACCGACTCCGAACAGCGGTCAAAAATGAAGTTTCCCACGAATATTGATTTCGAACGGATGACACTAACGCGCCGACTTTGCATAGCCAGATATCTGCAAAAGGCTTCGCATGATCAATGACAATATCTTTACAATGGTATCACTGAAGACTTAAAGGTGTGCAAGCAGTTAGACTAGGAATGGTTAGGCGTGAGGGATAACGGTAAATAGCTCACCAACTTATGGTTTGTAGATTACATTGGCATACTCAGCAACGCTGCAGACTATTTGTAACAAACGTTTGAGGACCTTAGCGAAGAAAGTGTAAGAGTCTCATTGAAGGTAAGTATGCAGAAGAGAAATGTAATGTTCCACAGCCTGGCGAGAGAACGAAATGTCATGATCGGCAGTCAGCCTCTAGAACCTGCGCAGAAATATGCTTATTGAGGTTAATTACTCGCAGGGGCCTCTGATCAAGGAAATTAACAAAAATAAAAGATTAGTTGGAGAGCTTACCGCAGGCATTACTAAATTATGACCATGGAGCTTACTGCTAATCATTGCTTTCTACCGTTACTTACATATGGGGCCGAAACATGGAGGTTACCAAAGAAGCCTGGGAAGACGTTGAGGACCGCGCAACGAGCGATGTAATGAAAACGTGTTAGGCGCGACGATAATAGAGGGAAGACAGCGATGTGGATTAGAGAACCACCGCCGCGCCTGACGTCACACGTGCACAAGACGCGTCGTCTTCCCACGCTCGGCTGTCAAAAGCTGATTAGTTATGGTCAGAGTGCTTTTGTGTACGGAGTGTTGACGCGACCATTTCTTGGCCCCTTAAACTCTGACGCTTATTGGATGATGTCGGCCTGCCTGATTGGTCGGAGTAACGAAATAGCCCATTGGTGAAGAAATGTGTCCCTTGGATGCTGTGTAAACTTATTTAAGGAATAGTTCAAGTAGTTTTTGAGGTGTGAGCAAGTAGAAAGCAGCAGACGGCGCAACTTCACCAGGGGAGACCAGGCCGGTCAGGCAGGCCGTCGACGAAGGGTATGACACCGTTTTGTTTGTAGATATTTTTGTACAGTGTAAACTTAACGTAAAATACCAAATGAATAAACCTAGTTGTTGGAATGCTACCTCTCGTCGTCGTAGCTGCGGATGTGGACTTGCCCCTGCCAGAGCTCATCCCCATTCATCTTCCGTCTCCCTGGTGAGCTGATGCGTCTGATATCTCACGGCTGCGTCACTTCGCTACAGTAGGGTGATGATGATGTCACGACATCCATGCCAGCTTCGTGGCATGTCATTCATGTTATATGATGCATGCGTGTCATGCACATTCTGATAGCTCGATTGCGTTGATTGCGGGTGGGGAGGGGGAAGTAGCGGAGTAGCCAAGGGGGGCAACGCCGGGCGCTTGTAACGCTTACTAACAGTAAAATTTTTGCCACTATGGCACTGGCCGAGCTCCTTCCAGCTCCACGGTCAATTGGGGCCACCCCCTCCCCTCACAGGAAAAATTTTCTGGCTGCGCCACTGTGGGGAGGGGGGCGTAAGGTTGCTCTAGACCCCTCCCCCTAACTCGTCAACGGAAGCGGGGGAGGGGAGGAGAGCTGCCGCCGGGCCGCAAACCTTGGGCAGCCCAATCACCGGCTGCATTTTCTTTTGGACGTGAATACTGCTCTAACGTCATTACACAGTAAGATTCATGGCGGTTCAAGGGCATGCCACTATAGAAAAAAAAATGCACACAGCCATCAGCAAGCCTTAGCTTGAGCAGGTCGTTGGGAGCTGGGCAAGAATCTCATAAAAAGAACACTGCTTCGCAACCCTCTTACATCTATTGTCAGCTCTGGATCGCCACCGACTGCACTTTCCCGATAAAAAAAATCACACAGAATCTTCTCTGGGAGTTGTCTAAGTATGCGTAAGCATTGTGACTCTAGCTCATCTACACGCCATCCAATGTCATTATCAATGTTATGAGACTTGATCCGACGAGTATAAAGGCGCAGATATACTCCGACGTAGCGCGCGCGGCGCGGCGACGTTACGTCGGCTGAAGCGCCACCCTCTACAGTGCGACGGCTCCCGACCGCCGACGTGACCGGCGGCGCCCGACGCGCTTGGACGTCGTCCGGCTCCGAATAGAGCCGTCTGCATAAATCAGTGTTGCCAGGTTTGGCTATATATAGCCAAATTGGGCTACAGAAAAAATGTTTTGGTGTCGACTTGGGCGAGTTGGCTATATGACGATATTTGGGCTACTGAAAATCTGCGGCTTGGCTTTGTTTGGGCTGTAAGTGGCGCCCTAATCCATGCTTCAGGGGTGGTTCTCATCCAGTAGCAACAAATCTCGAAGGCTATGCTTTAGGAGATTGGGCAGGCAGCGCGGCTGTGCGTGTGTGCTTGCGCGAAAAGCCTCCTTTCCCCGACCCTGCGCCGTTGGCGGAGCAGGTCGCTTTGATCTTTGATGCACTTAAAGCGTCTTAAAGCCGGCTTCGGCAACTCCTCGCTCCGATGCCTCAGTGGCAGCGCCATCCATCAGGCGCGCGTGAAAGCAAAACTGCCCCTCCGCTCAACTACGCTCCCCTGCCTTCTCCCCCTCGCAACTCTCTCACATCGACTGCCTCTGCGCGCGCCGGCCCGGCGCCAGCTTAGCCCGCTCCACGAAGTGTCGTTTTCAGCCAGTATTGGGAAGCGAGCGTTGGCCAGCATTCGAGATTCATCTCTATAGGTTGGGCTGAAGATCGGATCTTCCTCGCAGAAGAGAATCGAGCCATGGGGAAGCGGGCCAAGTATGCATAAAAGAAAGCATAAAAAAGAATGGAAGAAAAAAAGAAAGCATAAAAAAGAATGGAAGCAAGACCCCGAGCTCAAATGTGGGTCCTGGTGCTTTTACTTATAGCTGCTTTACCCGTAACGTCACAAATGCCGGTACTCACTGTGCTAATACCGAACATGTTTGCCACGATGACATCAGTCCGCCGCTCCACATGACATCACCCACCGTGTTAGCTTAGCAGGTGAGTTGTCGCGCTGCTGGCTCGAGGACGTAGGTTCGATTCCCGGTTACGGCGGCCAGGTTACGATTGAGGCGAAATGCAGGAAGACGCGTGTGCTAGATTTAGGCACATGTTAAACAACCCCAGGCGGTAAAAATTAATCCGGAGTCCCCCACTCCGGAAAGCCTCACAATCATATCTTGGTTTTGGCACGTAAAACCCCAGCAATAATTATTATAGCGCATGAACAGTTTGCTTTTTGACAGTAACCGGTTTTCGCAGGATTACCACTGTTATCAAATTGTCGTTTACTTTTGCTCTTTGTGCGCCGTTGCGGCTTTTACCATTTCGGGCGAGTTACGTTCGGGACGTGCTCGTTGCCGAAAACGACTGCGCGCTTCTTACACTCGTGGTGTCGTTTTGCGCAGTAATCCTTCAAAGCTTCGCTTACAGAAATTCAGAGAGTGAGTGGCATCGGTCGTCTCACTTTTTTTAACGCATATTCCTGGCGTGCTAGAGACCTAAGGTGGCGGCTAGGTTGATGCAAATGTAAACTATATAGAGTGTGTCCCAGCAATACCGGGCCAAGTTAATTGGAAAAGGAAAAGGACGATGAGACAAAGTGTGTCTTGCGACAATTTTTCGGTTACCATATTCTGTGCTTAATTCGAGAAAATGACATTATTAATTACTCGAGCAATTGCCTAAGATCTCATGTCAGGTTGTGCATCACATTCGAAAGCATCATGCCCAACTGTATGCAGTTCGCAACGTCTTAAGTTTTCCGCTTTCCAACGCCATAGCGCAGAGGGCGAACAAGGGTGCGAAGGGAGCGCGCGACGGCAGCGCTCTCGAAAAGCGCAAAAGGACTGATTATTCTCGGTGTACTATATGGCGACGGTGATGAAAAGGCAAGACAGCGATTCAAACGTTCGTTGCTGCCACGAACAAGCATCCGCACGACGCTGTACTGTCAGCCGTGCGCCTGAGGGCGACGCGTTGCATCCGCGATCACGCCGCGGGCGCGTTACGGGCGTTATTGGAGTTGTCGGACGATCCCACCGCTGTCAACCAGATGTAGGAGTCGTCGGACGATCTCGCCGCTGCCACCATTTGAAAGAGTTGAAGGTCGTAGAGAGGAACTCGATGAACAGGATTTACTTACATTATTTACATCTTAGACAAGACATACATCGACAGTCAAGCGTGACTCCCATATGGAGCACGCAAGACGACGCATACAGCAAACAGCTTACGAGCACACAGATCACTACGACGAGCACGCTCTAGCAGCCGGCAAAAGCTGCTTATAAGCACTCGGTCCCCCCTTGATTCCAAGCGGATGGAAACGTTCGTCCAGTCATCGTTCGACGTCACCGTAGACCAGCCCTTTTGGAGGAGGACGAGGGCTGTCGACTTGAAGGAGGATAAGGGCTTACATACACGTGCCGCACACACACACAGGTGTAATGGTCCGGAGCCGACGTCAGAGGGGCTTCGTAGAACTCCTTCACTCGCAACGGCGACGAGGCTAGAGGTTGGCGGTTTCAGCACAAAGCCTGCTTCGTCGAACTCCTTCACTCGCAACGGCGACGAGGCTAGAGGTTGGCGGCGGCATTCCAAGATGAGGTTACCACCGCTGGCGTAACTGGCTGGCAAACTTGCACTGCAGCTGGCCCTTCTTAACAGCGTACGTGGAAGTAGTGGAGGTTACGGACGAAGTTCTTTGAAGCCCTTAGGGTGCTGCTCTTGTGCGCGCGAGAGGCACGGGCTTGCACTCGGTGCGCCCGTTATTTTGGTTATCTGCCACAGCATTGAAATGCGGAAAAAACAAGTAGGAAATATGTGTAGCCAGCCAGAAACCAACTGAACATGACACTTTCAAATGGTATTCACAATTTGACATGCGGTCCTTGGTAATTGTGCAAGCAGTTAGATATTTGGTAATTCATTTTCCGTAATGAGGGAATCAATAATAAGAGGAAAATTCACAAGTTCGCGCAGCGCGGTTCCAAGAAACAGTGTTGGTCTGATTTAACTGGGACACACTGTATAAGATCAGGGTCTATCTTAGGTGAACAGCATACATTGTACTAAACGTTACTTTTTTTTTGTCTTATAGACTGGGTTGCACCGTCAAGTGCACATTTAAGCAACGACACCTCTGAGATGGCCTACTGAAAAAAGACAGCAAGTGCAAGTTGAGGCAGCACATGCAAGACCTTAAAGTGCACATGACAAGGCAGAAGCACATAGACAACATGAAAGCGGCAAAGGAGGTGGCAGTGAGCACAACCATTGACTCGTTGTTCAAGCCTGGACCATCAAAGCCGATGACAACCAAGATAAAGCTTGCAGAGCTGCGCCTCGTGGCTCACATAGCAGCGCACAGTTCTTTGTGCACTGCTGACCATTTGACTTCAGTCGTGAAAAACGCATTCCAAGACTCTAGTGTAGCAGGCGGGCTGACGCCTAGGACGTAAATGCAGCGCTCTGGTTTCCAAGGTGCTCGGTCCCACATTCCTCAACATGCTGGTTGAGGACATTGGAGAAAGGCAATATTCTCTTATTGTGGACGAAAGCACTGACAAATCTTGCACTAAGAAGCTGGGTATTGTTGTGCAATATTTTTCTCACAAAAGTGACAATTTGGTCGCACGATTTTTGGGGCTTGTTCCCATAACCGATGCATCTGCAAATGGTATCTTTCTGGCGCTCAAATCCTTTCTGAACTCTTGCAAGTTGAGCATTTCACAGTGTGTTGGCATTGGTACAGATGGTGCCAGTGAAATGTGCGGTAGGCATCATTCGCTGTTCTCGTTGATGAAGGCAGAGAACCCTCGTTTAATCCTTGCTAAGTGCCCATGCCACTCATTGCACTTGGCTTGCAGTGAGGCGACCAGTGCTCTACCATCGAATATTGAGTTTCTTTGTGCGTGAAAGCTATAGCTGGTTTTCGTGCTCGCCTAAGAGACAGGAGCAGTATCGATTGCTATACAGCACGGTTGTTGCATGGAATGTTTCAGGATGAAAGGAACTACCTCTACATGCTTTTCGTTCAGCCGATAGTCATGGAGTTGGACAGGGTCGACAAGCTGTTTCAGTCAGAGAATCCGGACCCGGCTAAACTCTTCGAAGACTTGGACCTCCTTGTACGGTCAATGCTGTCAAAGATAGTACTTCGTGAGCACGCGTCTCCAAGTGCTGATTGGGAATGGCACTTGCTTCATCCACGTGCGTGTGCTTTTGGTAGTGTGTTTTTGGACTATTTTCACAAGAGCTCACTCGCGGATTCTGAAAAGAACAGCATATATAGTGACATGTGTAAAATCCCTCGTAAAGACTCCCCGTGAACTTGGAGTTGTTCGAAAACTTCAAATACCTAAGCCCAAGCTATGTTCGCGACATGCCATTTTCCAAGTTTCTGAAAGTTCTCTCGGCTGCCAAACTGACAGTTGACAAACCCACCATTGAAATGGAGTACGGAGTTCTGCAGGCGAAGCTTCCATCTCTCCCTGTGAGTGAAAATGTAGTGGAATTTTGGCGCATCATTGAGAAAACGAAAAACGCTTCTGGTGAGCCTCTTTTTCCAAACCTGTCAAAATTGGCTTTTGCACTCCTTTGCCTGCCTGTGTCAAACGCTGCTGTAGAACAGGCGATAGCCTGGTCTCCGTTACTAAGACCGATCAGAGAAACAGACTAGCAACGCGAACGTTAGAAATGATCTTGCACGTTCGGTGTGGCCTCAAGGAGTGGCATGGATGCTGCGAAAACTTCGAGCCAAATGACCGCTTCATGGCCAGATTTAACACTGCCGTGATGTACGATCAGTGAAAACAATACAAGCCCAGGAAAGCTTAACTAGCTTCGACCGTTATTCGAAAATAAGCAGCGGGGGCGCATGATACTGAAGATTATTTTGCACTCACGACAGCTAAAAAGCAGAGTTCGTAGTAAATATTATTCTATATAACTAAAAATAATAATTTACTACTATCTTTCATTCAATAAAAGCCGTGTGAGGGGCTTTGTTGGTTAAATTTGCGCTTACTGCGGCGCCTCTAGCGGGCAATTGCCTGCTCACGACGGCAGCCCTGTGGAGTGGAGGTACTTGTTGCTTGCTTGGCAGCGCTAAAGTGTACTAGACCGTTGGGTAGTGAGCTGACTCTCCGGTGGCGGCGTGCGCTCCCGCGTCGCCGGAAATGTGAACATTTTTATGTTTTCCCGGGGACCCGCGCGGAGGCGCTGTCGTCGTCGTCAATGTAAACCTCCGCTGCCTCCGCCGCTGCCTTCCTGGCTTTGCGCGCCGCTGCCTCCGCTGTGCTTTCTTTCATGTGTTCCGAAGTTTACATTACCAATTCTAATGTTTATAAGAAATCATCGTAGGGAAGTATATCGTGCGTCGCTATTGCGTGTGAAATGGCACCACGCCGTTTGAACCACTGTTTTGCGCCCGGCTGTAAAACGGGCTATGTACATGTAAAAGGTGCCCCAAAGCCGTCGTTATTCAGCGTGCCCAAGGATGAAGCACTTCGAAGACTGTGGGAAAAAAACCTCCATCGAGCGGACAAGCCTCTCGAAGACACAAGTGCCGTGTGCGAACTACATTTTGAGCCGCGCTACGTAATTCGCGACTATGTACACATCATTGGTGGCAAGGAAGTGCGGATCCCACGTGGTAAGCCACTGCTTAGCAGTGATGCTGTGCCAACCATTCTTCCAAACCTACCCGCGTATTTGACGAAAAAAGCTGTGAAAGAGAGGCCTGCTCGTAAAAGGAAGTCAGAGAGTTGCGCGTCTCCGGCGAAGCGTAGACCGTGCTCGAACAGTGACACGACGGTGTCCTACACAAGCGCTGCAACGATTGCTGAGCAAGGCGCGGCCTCCTCGACTGAAGCAGGCGTGGAGCCGGACGCCGATGCAGAATTTTCATGCCCACTGGGTCAGCAGGAACCCATGCTGTTATTTGACAGTCTTCAGGTACCGTCGGAGCAGTGGACCAAGCACAGGTTTCCTGGACACGACGGTGTCGTGTACTGCACGTCTGTGTTGACATCAAGAAATGAGGTGTGCTCAGAAAAAGTGGTAATGTTCTTTCAGTCACAGACGCACAGTTACTACAAAGTGTTTGTGAGAGGAATTCTGCTAAAAGAAAGCACATTGCAAACAAGCGGGGAAGCAGAAGATGTGCTGAGAGCAACTGATTCCATGAGTGTTTGCACTGGAGTAATGCGACTTGAAGATTATGAAGAAAGGTATTTTACGAAGAACCTTAAATCCCACGTAGTGACCCTCGAGCAAATGTACTTCAGCAGCAATTGCCTGGGTCAGGTCGCTGAAAGAGGTAATTATGCTGTCCATTTTGCCTAATTTGCAACTCATTTTATGTTGCGTTCATTGATTTTTTGGCTCCGTGGGAACTCAATTCAATGCACTTTTCTTGCAGGTACGCAGTGTGTGTCTTGCCGCTACTTGAAACGAGCACTGCAGATCAGACGAGCGAGGGTCAAAAGAACTGATAAAAAGAGCGGCCGATCTGTTGTGCTTAAACTGCGAGCTGCAGCGAGAAGAAACAAGAGGCTAGTTGTTCGCCTAGGAGATGTGAAAAATGAACTTGCTAAAATGAGAGGGAAAAATGCTGCCATTCAAGCAGAAGCATTAGAAGCACAGATCTCAAAACTGCCCCCCAGACAGCAGGAAGCTGTTCGACAGTGCTTCGCAGCTTCAAAAGTGAAACCTAATGGTCTACGCTACACGAAAATGTGGGTCCTGGACTGCATAATAATGAAGATGAAAAGTCCTCGTCTGTATGAGCATCTTCGCCGTAATAGCATTCTTTCCCTACCGTGCAAATCAACCCTCAAGCGCTATGTATCTGCATATCGCACTGTGTTTGGCTTCAGCGACAAAGTTCTGAGGCAGCTAAAAGTGAAGTCAGCTGAGCTTGATGCCTGGAAAAAACATGGTGGATTAGTTATAGACGAGCTAAAGCTGTCGGAACAGTTTGCAGTTAAAACGTCTGGGGTTATTGAGGGTTTTGTAGACCTAGGCCCTTTCACAGCAGCCAAAGACAAAGGTGTCCCATGTGACCATGGCATGGTTATACTATTTGTTCCCTTTCAGGGAAAATGGAGCCAGGTAATTGGCTATTTTGCCACACATGGCAACATGAAGGGGGACATTCTTGCCAAACTTGTTATTGAGGCAACCGTATTGGCCGAAAAGAGTGGCCTTTTTGTTGATTTCATTACATGCGACGGCGCAAGCTGGAATAGAAGGATGTGGAGGATACTTGGGATACAAGCATCAGCTGAGTCTACCACCTGCAAAATTCAGCACCCCAGCGATGCATCACGAAACCTCTTTTTTATATCCGACTTCCCTCATCTTATCAAATGTCTACGCAACTCATTGTTGAAATCTGGATTCAACACTCCAGCTGGCCATGTAAGGCTCTTCTTCATCTTATTGAGGATTTTGTTGTGCTATTACTCACTCTTGAAGCTTAACAGGGTCCTCTCCAATTTCTTTTTAGGTGGATATGCAACACGTAAAGGAAGCCTACAAAATGGATTCCTGCAATGTTACCCTCAAGGTTATGCCAGGGATAACACGATGTCATATTGAGCCAAACGCATTTGAAAAGATGAGAGTCAGTTATGCGTTCCAGCTTTTCGGCACTAAAGTGCTCCAAGCTTTTCACCTGTATAAGGACACGTTAGAAGCCACTCTTGGAAGAATGGATGCAACTCAGGAATTCTTCAGGTGAAATGCCTATTTTCTCTTCTGCTACTTAATTTTAAAAGTAATGAAACCTTTGCATTATGGTTTTGTTAGCTGGAAATGATGTTTAAGTCTAACTTGGTGCAAGCAACATCTGAAGAGCTTTTTTGTGTATTTCAGCAAAATCCACCAGCTGATATCTGTGATGACCTCACGGTTCCCTGCGGAAGCCCTCCGGCCAGATTCTCGAGCAACAGCTGTGCTGCAGGATTTTTTATCCTATCTTAAAGCATGGGAGGAGCATGTAAAAGGGACAGGTGGCTTTGTGAGTGAGTCCACGGCAACAGGTCTGCGTGTAACCATTTCAAGCACATTAGGCTTGCTAGATTACCTTACAAGAAAAGTAGGTTTTAAGTACCTAATGACCTCCAAAACTAGTCAAGACCCTCTTGAAAACCTTTTTGGGATCGTTCGACAGTCTTCTGGCAGTAATGACCACCCAACACCAAGTCAATTTCTAGTTATCATTAACTGCTTGTCATTTTATGGGCTAGTAAAATGTGCCAGTCAAGGTAACTGTCAGCAGGACGAACTGGGCTCCCTCCTGGAAGTTGACAGCCTGCCAGACACTGCGCAGAATGCAGCAGACTTTCATCTGCCAATGAGTGCTGCTAAGAGCATGCACACAGCTCCATCCTCCCAAGACCATAACCAGCACATTGCCAGCAGTGACTCAAGAATAATTTTTCACATCGCTGGCTATGTTGCAAGAAAATGCGTTTTAAAAACCAATTGCCAAGACTGTCTGACCCTTCTCACTATGCCTGCCCCAGATGAAACTTTCCAGCTTGCGAGGCTGACAAAGTTTCGTGACAATGGAGGGCTCCTCTATCCAACTGGTCGCTTATTTGGTTTCATAAAGAAGCTTGAGGACTTGTTCACAGGCTGCTTCTCCCATGGACAGCTGCACTCTGACAGCATTTTAGATGTGCTGACAGTTGTCAAAGCCAGACTTGGCCAAGAGGTTGGTTGTTCCAGTCATGCTTCCACCCTTTCTCCAAAAATAATCAAATTCTATGTCACTACACGACTTCACTTCTATGTTAAAAGTATAAATACTGACAAGTCGGGGAAGCGCCAAAAGGCAAAGCACTTGAAGTTGAGCCGCTGCTCTTGAAATGTGCATGCTATCTGCATTGTCTACTTGTTGCATTGTGCTTGTCAAGATAATAAACTTTTGTTAAAGTTGTTCAACCAACATTTTGTTTGCATTTTTTTTTCTCTTTTTCTTTCATAAAATATTTCCTTAAAAATAAGTGTGGCTATACCAACATCACTCTCTGGAAAGGCAGATATAGGAAATTATGCAGTATGTTAGTGTCGGGAGAATTAAATGCGTTTTATGTTGGAATAATGTAGAGCAACGACTGATGTATAGGCGCATGTTTTCTGGCACATATGTGACAAGCTACAGCATGGAAGGTGTTTTAAACGGTTTACCTTTTGTTTCAACATTCATGTGCGATTAAAACTTCATATCTATGCTGCTTAACATTTCATTGATATACCTCTATTTTTCTTCCACAATATGCTCAGCCAGAGTCAAATAGGTGGGTATACAGGAAAGGCATTGTTCCAAAGGTGCCTGAATTGCTGTAAGGACTGCAAATAGGGTAACGCCGAAAACGAATTTCTGCACGCGCGCAACTCGATAACACCGCGACATATGGATCACTTACGTTCTAATCAAAGACAGCAGTAAAACTGCTGTCTTTGACAAGAATGTAAGTGATTCATTTGTTATGTCACGCTATTATTGAGTAAATATACCCAAACTTGCTGTCAATGGAGAGGAACCCCACAGCCTTTTACTCGGCGCAAGACGCAAGTTTTCGATACGAGTGCAAGCTCAGCAAAGCCAGCGTTACAAAAATGGTGATTAAAGAAACTTTTCCCTCATGAAAAGAAAGACGAAGTACTACTGACAAACAAGCATACTGTCCAAGCTCTTTATTTATATGAGAAACGAGCATTCAAGAAATTAGACCGTTTCTACAGCGGCGACCACGTACCTTTCGCACGGCCAAAGCGCGGCCGCTTACATTGAATACAGTGGTGGCGCCATCTAGCAGGCGAGACGTAAACCGCGACAGCGGATGGAGCTCAGTCAGCCCACTACCCAATATTCTAGTACACTTTAGCAGCGCTGTGCTCCATGGCTGTGGTCGACTTTTTTCGCGCTCTGCAATGATTCGCTGGAACTTGAGAGTCTCAGGGGCCTACCAAAAAGTACTCCGAATGCAAGCACGATGTCGCTGTTGTAGTCGCGGACATTTTGTTAGGACGAACTGTGCAAAAAAGGATTAGCAGAATTGAATGTAAAAATGTATGTACAAATTAAACTGCAAATAAAAATGGCTATTTTGGCTACAATTTTTTTTGCTATTTTTTCTGCTTGGCTACATTTGGGCTACGATTTCTCCAGGTTTGGGCTACGCCGCCTCGTCCGACCTGGCAATACTGTCTGCATTTCGCGCTGACTGCGCTACAGTGCCTAGAATACTTGAAGTGTGATTACCCTTAAGCGGCGCGTATGGGAAGCGCTGAAGCTGCTTGGCGATGTTTCCGCTAGGTGGCGTGCTTGCCTGCTTAAGCGTCAGGTCGCCGCATGAAACACATGCTTGTATCATCGACTGCGTGCGTGGTGCGGCTTTGTGCATTTTTTTTTTTTTCGTGAGAATTCTGCCTTGAAGATACACGATGAGCCGACGACAAAGACATTGTATTGTACTCGGCTGAAAAAGCGGGTACCAATCATGCAAGGATAAGTTGTCGTTTGGTGTGCCTAAAGAAGATGACGTATTTCAGCAATGGCATCGGAACATTCCAAGAGCAGACAGGCCTCTTCAGCGCAACACAGCAGTCTGCGAGCTTCACTTTGACATACAGTTCGTGTCTCGTCACTTCGAGCATACCATTGAAGGCAAAACTGTGCGCCTTGAAAGAATGAGGCCTGTCCTTCTGCCTGGCGCTGTTCCTACTATTTTTCCGAATGTGCCTTCTTACCTATCAAAACCCGTTCCCAGGAAAAGAAACCCTAAGGAGAGGGAGTGCCCACATATTCAAGAAAAGCGACAACGGATGAGCCAGGTGCTGCAGTCGCTGCCAGGTGAGGAGTCGGATGAGCCTGCTATAGCTACTCCTGAACCTCGATTTCTGTTCAATCACAAGGACATTGCTCTTCCGTCAGACAGCTGGGGAAAGCACGTGTTCAGTGGTGTGCCATTGAAGGTCGCGTACAGTGTGTGCGCACCCGGACCTGACATGAGTGTCCTGTGCGCCGAGAAGCTTGTGTTGTTTACTTTAACAGACGACACGGTGGTGCATGATGTGTTTGTGCGCGAAGTTAAACTTGGTATAGACGAGCCTGGCGACCCACCTTCGATTCTACAGGCCATTGATAGTATGCATGTATGTTCAGGGGCAGGATTTCTTGAAGAGTTCCCATTCGCGTGTTCCAGCTCTAAGTTGACAGTGTGGAATGGGAGATTTTACAACGTGAAGTGCACAGGAACCTCACTTGAGTGATGTGTAGCCTGCAAATATCTCCGAAGGATCCTGATCAATCAAAGATGCCGGAGAAAGAAAACTAAGTCAGAAACAAATGTTTCTAGAAAGCTCAAAGTGAAAACTCAAGCAGTGCGGCGCTTGAAGGCCAAAGTGAAAGCGTTAGATGAGGTAATTTCGCAAATGAAAGAGGAAAATGAGAAGATTGAGGAAGCGGCACTTCTGAGAAAGACGGATAACCTTCCTCCGAAACAGAAAGCTGCCATCCTTCAATATTTTGAAGCTGCAAACCGTAAATCACCAAAGGGCATGCGCTACAGCTCTGAGTGGGTTCTTGAATGTGTCATTATGCGTATTAAGAGCCCGAGGCTGTATGAACATGTATGCAGGGAAGAAATTCTTACACTTCCCAGCCGTACTTGTCTCAGAAAGTTTATAAGGAAATATGAGGGTAGCTTCGGTTTTAACTCCGCTGTTCTCTCAGGAATTGCAAACAAAACCGAAAAATATGGATGAGTTTCAGTGCCATGGCGGTCTTATAATAGATGAAATGAAACTCGCCGAAAACTTTGGAGTGGCACAAGGCACTGGGAAAATAGAAGGCTTTGGACCTCGGTGTGTTCACTCCTGACCACGAAAAGACCGTGCCGTGTGACCATGTTGTGGTTGTAATGTTTCAGCCTTTGTCCGGGTCCTGGCACCGAATATTAGCCGTTTTTGCGTCTGGAGGGAACGTGAAGGCCCATTTGTTGTCCAAGATTATATTGGAAGCAGTTGTATTATCAGAAAAAGCAGGGCTTAAAGTTGATTATGTCACCTGCGACGGGGCATCCTGGAACCATGCGATGTGGCATCAATTTGGTATACATGGTACGGCTGCAGCTGTCCCACCATCAGTACAACACCCTACTGGAGATGGCAGATGCCTTTTCTTTCTGTCAGACTTTCCGCATTTGGTCAAATGTGTGAGGAATGACTTCATAAAATCTGGATACATAACGCCAGATGGTCACGTTGATGTGCGGCCAATCAAAGTTGCCTGTCAATTGGAAAAGTGTGCTACGACACTTAAAGCGATGCCCAAGATAACTCATGTACACTTGAATCCAAATAATTTTGAAAAGATGAAGGTCAATTATGCTTTTCATTTCTTCAGCACCGAAGTCCTGCGTGGCCTTTTTTTATACAAAGAGGAAATTTCAGTCTTGCGCATACAGAGAACCAACAGAAAAGTTTATCTCCTTCATGCAGAAACTGATTTCTGTCATGACGTCAAGAGTGTCCTCAGCAGCACTGAGAAAGAACTCCGAAGACGAAGCCGTGCTGCAAAATGCCCTGGAATACATAAATAGGTGGGAAGCCAGCACAGTGCCCACAAAGACGTGTACACGTGTGAATATGTGAGTCAAGAAACTACCTACGTGTGGTTCCCAGTTTATATATATTTTTGTTATTTTTCCCAAAATTTTATAGGTGCTGTATGACGGTTCGAGGGTGTATATATAGCGACGAGAACGAGAAATAAATCTGTTGTTGAAAGTTAGCGCTGTGTGTGTCAGATGTGCCTTCTGTTGTCCGTGTCAAGCTTGCGCTATAACAAAATAAGATATGCCGTACCAACAAGTCCCTATTGCTATCCTCATCGATTACAAACGTTTTATTTCTTTTATTCTTTCCCGCTAGAACTAAAAAGTTTTGCGTATAAATGAACTTATACTTCGCGACTTATTTTTCTTGCGTCACCTAGCAACAAGCTAGTGGCACGCCAGACGTGCCATATGCATGCATCATTCGCCAGACATGCCACCAAAGCGAGCGAGGCCGGCTGCCCACGTGAAGCAGCTCGCGTGCTCGGCGACCCGTCCGTTTTGGATGTAGCCCGTTTGTCGAGCTCCCAGCGTTTTCTTGCGTTCCGTCTGCATTTCGACACGGCACTGCTGTACTACAGCAAGGTGAGGAATTTTCTTTGACAGTCTGCGACACACTTCAAGCACATTTAGGCTTACTGCACAAAACTGAACATATGCAGTGAGGCAGTTACCGAAAAACAGCTCCGCCGTCCAGGCCTAGTTAATTCGAGTTAATTACTCGTATACTGGGAGATGTTTGTGACCCTTTCTATGAGCCCAAGCATTATAACTTATTTCGGTAGTTTTTGGGCAAGCTCGCCGCACATGGCTGTGTGACGAAAAGCACCTCGGCCGTGTGACAGTTTCGCGTGTACTGAATCTTACCGGGACAAGTTTTGGCGCCTTCTCTAATCCCAGACATTATTGTAAATAATTTCGCTACTTTTTGGGGTACTTTTCAAGCACAGTGGCTGTGCTCGGCGTAGTGGTGCAGTTAGCAAAAAGCAGCTCGGCTGTGTGCCGCAGTTAGTTTCGCGTGTACTGAATCTGACTGGGAGAAGTTCAATACGCATTCTCTGACCCCAAAAATTATGTCAATTCATTTCGTAACTTTTTTGGATACTTTTGAGGCATGCTCGCCACGCCTGCGGCTGTGAAGCTGTTAGCAAAACAAAGCAAGCCGGCCGTGGTGAGTTAGTTTTGCGTGTACTGAATTTTAGTGGGACAAGTTTGTGACGCTTTTTATGGCCCCACAACATGTACCTTCTTTCGATACTCACGCTCGTCGAAAACGCGACGAGCGATTGCCGAGAGTGATAACACAGGAGTGTGTTGCTTGCGCCGGCAGGACGCTTAAAAGATAACGCCGAGAAGCTCAAGAACTTGACATTTCTGAGTTCTGAACGACTGAAAACAGGCTTTGCACCCACGAATCTGTTTTGAGTACGGCTAGAAGGCATTCTGCGAGCGTGTAACATGGTCTGGCAGAGAGCCTATGTTGCGGCCACCTCTGTGTACTACTTGGCATACCATCGTGTTGACTGAGGCCAAGTTGTTTTGGAAACACGCAATCACCCGTGTATTTGTGCTCTTAAAGTGCAGGAAATAATACCCGGGAAGGGAGGAATGCTTGAAAATCTGATGTTTTCTTCAGATTTTATAGCATTGTTTGGGAGGAGTCTATTTGCTATGTAATATATGTAAAAGTGAATCTATCTGTAATGCTGCTCATTCACCACTTACGCACATTTCACCTCTACACGCAATCTCCCTGTTAGGTCAATATACCAAAATGATACCTGCTTCTAATTTACTTTCTTTCAGCTGATGGCATCCGGTGGAGTTTCGTATGGCAACGATTGCTGCTTACCTGGTGCCACAACTTTGGATGAATGCACAAGAAGGCCGGAACAAGCATTTATATAGAGCAAAATGAACATTTCATCATTTCAGAAGATGTCTTCCGTTTTCATTATGAAATTGCACTTCACACAGATTCCGTGGATGCTTGTAAAGATCGTTCGCAATCATTTTTACGAAATAATAAAACAATTCCACGCCAAGGCCGCGTGCGGTTCTGCAGTAGAAGCAAAAAAATAAATGCCGCGCCGATCAGCGGAGCCAGCGTGGCGTGTACCAACTGGCGTTCAAAACGCACGCGCCCAGAACCGAAACCAGAACATGTTGTTGAACGTTTAGCACGGGTGCTCCTATCTAAATACACGTAAAGGCAGAATTCGTTTTTCTCGGCAATCACTGCACCAAACTTGACGAGGTTTGTTGCATTTAAAAGAAAAACTTAAAATCTAGTGACTGTTGGTTTCGACTTTTCAATTTAGATCGTGAAATTTTTATTAAAAGTTGGCAAATATTGAAAATTTTCTGAAGACGAAACTATCAAGTTTAGAACTCTAACTCAGCAAGCAAAAACGATATCACAATTCCATGAATTGCATCTGATAGTATGTCTAAAGCGAACAAAATTGATATGTTACACATGAATCTAAAAAAATGGAGTAATATGGAAATACAGCTTTCGCAGAATGCTTGTACACAACGTAACAAATTCACCTAAGATATAGATTGACATATTGAATTTGCCCGCTTTCAATGATATAATGTATACCATTTACAGTACGGCGATATCTGTTTTTGTTGGAGAGCTAATAATTTATAAGCTTCATGCAACAATCTTTTTTTCTAATTTTTGAAAATCCTTTTTATAGAATTCAGGCCCTAAATCGAAATTCCGCTTCCGACAGTCACTAGAATTTAACTTTCTCTCTCAAATACAACAATTTCATTATAATCTGTCCAGGGGTTACCTCAGAAAAACGTTTTTGCGTTTTACATGTATTTGAATAGGCCGCGTCAGAGTTGGGCCCGAACTAAAGCTTCCTCTTATTACCATCCGGTTGGTGCGCTACAGTCGATTTGGCCACTAGGCTCTATGGGAGTGTCCGCTCTTGTAGAAATTTCTTTCTCTATGGGCATATTATTGCCTATATACGATAAACGACACGAGCTGCTGTGGTCGCCGGCGCAAAGTGAATGAAGCAAGCAAAGTGCCGCAGGTGGCGGTACCAGGTGCGCTGATGAAGTTCCGTTCATTTTGAGCCGTTATCCCTCGTTAGCGCTTCACTCATCCGTGTCGAACCATTATCAACCGTTCTCCGGCAGTGTCTGCTTGTGGCACGGCTACGCGAACCATATCTTGACAGCGAACTGCAATGTGGACAGTGTGTGCCCACTGCTGAAAAATTCACGCGCTGTCTTGTCGCCGTTTACTTCGCTTTGAAAACAGACGCGTGTACACCTATCTTGAAAGTGATCTGCGAAAAACGCTAGTGCGGCATAAGCTGAGAGCTTCGCGAGCGTTGTGTTCTCGCCGCTTTGGCCGCGTTGAAGCGAGAACTAGCACGAAGGTGTTCACTCGCTGCTGCGGGTTTTATTTTGAAAGATATCGTGCAGTGCGGACTGACGGACGGATGGTTTTTCTTGTTGGGTAAGTATAGAAATGCTGAAGTTGTAAAAAAATCGCAGGGCCCGCGAATTTCGCGATAACAACCAACACCAACCTACTCCCCCGCCCCCCGCTGAGCGATGGCGTCTTGGTCGCCCCCTCCCCACCCCTGGGAAAAGGGACACTGCGCCTTTATCTCAGTTGAAGAAACGATGATGAAATGCTAACGACAAGGGGGAACGGCGTTTCCTTACGCGTTGTCCCATGGCCTTCTAGATTTGCGTGCGAAGCTGGCGCACGCAAATCTGGGAGGCCATAATTGACCGCTTAATCGCATAAAAATACAAACAATAATGCCAAGCGACACAGTAAAAAAAAAAATTAAACCACGAACTGACCTTAAGCATACTGTTTGGGGAAAAGAAATAAAAAAATAGCCGCAACACACGCCACTAAAGCCACCACGGCCGGCATAACGTCGGAACCAACAGTTGGCAACATTCATTCGCGCTTTTCCGCTACACCGCTGCTTCGTCTCCGCAACGAGCCGCCACCTTTTCGCCTATATCGTTTTGTTTTTGTATCGATAGCTACATTACGCCAGGTTTTCGCCTCTTCGCCGTCGCCGCACTTTGAGCTGTGGCCGCACTGTGACGTCACACCACGGCCCTCGATTCTCCAGCAACTCGGCTCGTCGCGGTCGCCGTGCGGCCACCACTCCTACAGGCGCGCGTCCGCCGTTGTCTGGCAACCGCCACAGCTGGCGCGCTCGCCGCACCCTCTGTGTAAGGTCACACCACGGGCCTCGATTCTCTAGTAACTATAGTAACCAGCGTATACATATCCCCTCAGACTAGTGCCTCAACCGCCTTGGACGTGGTGGCCAATGAATTGACAGAATGACAGAACGAGGATTAACCACTATGATGGGCAATTTCAACAAGGACCCGAAACGAGACCTTGCGTTTCATTCAAGGCCTGGAAGAACAATATCAACTTGAGGTGAGTCAGTTGCAGCCCAGTACCACTACGCAGTGGGGAAGTAGTTTGGACCTGGTTCTTCAGCTGATGAGTCTTCAGTTCTTCCGATGAGTCTAACTACGCCATTGACGATGTCACCACAAAAGCCCATTACTTTACGGATCACAGAAGCGTATTCATTGGTATGAAAAATAAAGTTTTACCTCTTGGTTGACCACAACGTCTCTCCTTTCTTAGTCTAGCGGGAAACCACTAAGTTTAATAACAGCATGTCCAACTACAAGCGAAGCCTAAGCGCAGCCAGGGGTCTGTAGCGATCGCTACTCCACTAGGTTTAACCAGAGCTAAACCACACCCAATTTTTTCTGCAAGTTCGCGCACGTAGCTCATCGGCGGATACACGGCTGCACGGTGTCGCAATGCGGCCTGCGTAATTTTTTCGTGTTCGCACAATCGGTGTGAGACATGTCGCCTGTGAAATGTTTGATAGAAGTGCCTCACGTCCAAGTGAAGCGGCTGTACGGGAGATATGGTGGTGTGCGCCATTCTCGGAAGCGTCGTCGGGTTTTCGGCATGCAGATTTCAGGTACTGTCGGCCAAAAACGTAAACGGACCACGGCTTAGGTGGCCACACGGCTTAGGCTGCGGGGCCACACCGGGGCGCTGCTATCCCGCTCCGCGCGCTGACGGCGAGAGTGCCCCAAGTGACGCCAGACTTCGCCCTCACGCTCACGTGGGACCTCGTCACGTTTTATAAATTTCTGGTGCACCATTCGGTTGCTCCGGTGATGACGGTCGCGACGAAGAGGGCTGTGCATTGCTGGTAGTAGGCCTCTTCGATTTTTGGAGTTCTGGCAGCCAGCTAGTTCTGGTCCTGATAGGAAGTCACGTGGGCTGGGATCCCAAGACAACCCGAGCCTGCCCGAAGTTTGTAAAATCGAACGCCATGACAGCTGGCCGAATGTAAACATGCTACCAACATGGCAGCACCTGGCGAGGCCGGCGCGCACTCGGCGTAGTCGGCTCAGTTATAGGTTGCCAGCTTGAAAATATGTAGTTGCATTCAGGGAGACGATCACTCTCGCGCGATTCGGCGCAGGATGCGCACTGGACCAACCTCACTTCGTGCAGCAACGCAGATGGCCTCCGACGTGTCTGGTGACAAGACGCGAAATTGTGCGTAGGTGATTGTATCCTTGAAAGCGATAGCTCGAGGATCCCTGCTCGCAACGATCACGTCGCCCACCAGTGAGATTGATGAGTTGGCGTTCAGCAGGATATCGGGTACGTCTTATACACATAAAATTTCGTGTCGACCTGCTCGGTCTTCGATTTCAGAAAGTTTGTCGTGGCTGATGGTGCTTCCGATTTTGACCCTAAGGAGCTGGGGACACGGCTGGGCAATGAAAATGCACGCTGCCTATGACCAGCCAAAAGTTTCACACGAAAAACAACATTGGTCACGATCATGAGAGCAATAAGACAATGTAGGTGTGTCTAATGTACGTGTGCCTATTACTCAACCAGTGCATTTTTACATCAACGGCCTGCAGTTCGGACACATATCGGTTTCGAGCTGCCACCCAAGCATATGACGGAGAGACTGAGCGAACACGAGCTAGCTGCAACGCCTTCGCTAACTGCAGAAAAAGGAGATATATCCGCATACATACGCGAGATATGTGAAAAGGAACACCACCAGAGAAAGACGAACCGAAAATGCACCGTAATATGTGTGAAGGAGCATCTACAACTCGCATGGAACACGATGCAGATACCATGCACGCATGAGAGCGCGGTGTGCTGACCACCGCCGCGAAGAAGCCTTGGGGACCGTACACACACAAAAGCTTCGACCGGTTCACCCCTGCTCTATAGACTGCACCATAGTCTCTACGTGTAAGAATATCACAACGGCATCCTTCAAAACTGCATCAGCCTCTGCGACGTCCTGAATGCCTAAGGCAATCAGGACGTCGAGTGCCAAACCAATTCGGCTGTCATATTATCCTACTCACAAGCAGCTTCCCGCCTACTTCTAAATGGAACGGCACCCCAATCAATGCTCAGAATTTTAGGCAATCAACTAAAAGGGCACCAAACTATCATATGGCTTCCGGCCCACGATGGACTGGCAGGAAACGCGAGGGCAGACCGTATTGCTCGAGGATTAAATGTCCGAGCAATATCATGGCCCAGCGACGACCTTCCACGAAATTCTCGTGACATCCTCCTACAGCAAAGGCAGGAACAGAGACGTTTTGGACATCCTCATTCCGATTTAAACAGCCAACAGGAGAGGGACTGGCATCATATTCAGACAAATACATACCCAACCTGCACCACCTACACAGAATACACCCCACGAGGTTCACTGACGAGTGCGCGTGGTGCACAGACACACCAACACTAAAACACATCACACGGGAGTGCTCCAGCAGGCCTCCACACATAGACAGCCCCATATTACACCAACATCCACTAATGAGGAATAGGCAGTGGGAGGCATGGCTTGCGGACGAGGGTCGGGAGAGCCAGTTGGCTCTTCTGGACCAAGCCCAGCGAACCACTCGTGCCAATGGGGCCCTGGAATAGGGGCCTCAACAACCGTGCCTTACTTTATTTATATTCAATAAAGTTTTTACTCACTCACTCACCGCTGCTTGTATCAAACCGCTTTGCAAAGCAGAACGGTGCGTTAGCACTTAAAAGATAACGCTAGAAGTAAGAAAATCCAAAGATGACCGTAGACAGTTGGCTGAGCGAAGTAAACTTAAGTCCTCAAGCGCCCGCGTTGCGATCCGTGAAGTACCCGCAAAGATGCTGGCGAGCACCTATCGCCTCCTTTAGTCGTCTGCTAGTGCGTGGCGCGGTGGGCGGGGCGACCCGAGAAAAACAAAGACACTCTGGCTGAACCTGGCAGCCCGCGGGTAGCCAGAAGTGGAAAATCGAAGAATCCCAATCTAGCACATGGCGCTGTCGCACAGTAGCGGACGGCAGCGGGGAATCAAACCGCAGCACTGAGAAAGAACAAAGACCCGTTGTGATCGTTATTTGGCTTATATTCCCCTTATCTTTCATATTAGTGCATGTCGCCAGCGTCCGCCACGGCTCGATTTTAGGCAACACTGTGCAAGTAGCCGCAACGGCGGCTACAGTGACGCGCGCTCTTTCACGCTGTCACATAAGCGCCATCGCACAAACGACACTTTTCCTGCTTCCCCAGACGAAGTTGACCGCGCTGCGATAGAAAACTCAGACAACGAAGTAGGTGCTCACTGCGCAGGTCTTGCTGACCTTCGCAACTTAGTGCTTCCATTCAAGTCATGGGCACAACACGAATTTCCAAACTTTTCTGGAGCGTCCTGTGCAGTGTTGTGCCATACCACGTGCCTATCATCGAGGTAACGGGAGCTCCGAGTTCTCCGCGACGAAAACAAGAATTCGACGAGGGGGACTTCAAGAAGCACCCAGCCATCTCCGCGACGAATCAAGAATTCGAGGCGGGCGACGTCAGCACCAGCCCTGGTTCCTGCCGACGAGGAGTCGCCAATGGCATTTAAGGGAGAACCGGCCCATTGTGAAGACAGAGTCGCCTACAGCCACCCAGTCGGTCTGATGCGCTCTTACATGTACGCTATCATACACTATCTGTAAATACTGTATAAAGTTTTTCATTTCTTCTTCGTCTGCGGAAAGAATTCGTCTCTCATCCTCCACCCCGAAGTCACAACAGTGGATGGCAAGCTGTGGGATTCGATGCCAGATAACGTCCACTACACCGCTCAATGGTAGCCATGAGATTGACCTGTGTCAGCTACTTTCGAGGGGTAAGTGCCCGACGTTGGCCTTTCACATCGCCAGACCTCTGTCGCACACGTAAATGCTAAGGGCAATTACTCAAGTATCCTGAAAGGGTTGTAGTGATTTTGCCTTAGTTCACTTCAAGCCTTGCATTGATTTCCGGCTTTGGAAGCAAAGCTAATTTAGAGGCGAAACCGGAGACGAGTCGTCAGATCGCGATGGAGAAGCTCAGGATACAGGACCTTCTCGATGTTTGTCAGGAAATGGGCATTTCGGTTGCCGCGGCAAGGTGAAAGAAAGCCATTCTGGGCATTACGAAGGCACAAGAGGTAACTGAAGAGGAAGTCAAAGACGTTTGGGGATAAATTCTTGAGAGGAGAAGCGAGAAAAAAATGCCCGAGGAGGCAGAGGAGAATAAAAGGCGCGAAGAGCGAGATCATGCTCTTAAAATGAGAGAACTGGAAATAGAGCGAAGTCGAATCAGCTCGGCGCATTCAAGTCCCCTTTCCGGTGGAGACGATACGCCTAAACAAAGAATACAGGACCTGATGCTACAGTACAGGACAGGCGGTGATATCACACTTTTTCTCGTGAATCTCGAACATACATGTGAAAAGATAGGGCTGGACGAAAGCCTTTGGTCTCAAAAACTTCTTTCTCTTGTCCCAGGAGAGGCCGCGGAAGTTCTCGCACGTTTGTCTAAAGAAGACTATGAGAACTATGGAAAGGTAAAAGCCATGCTTCTTTGAAAATACCGGCTCTCAGCCGAGGCATTTCGACAGCGGTGTAGACAAGCAAAAAGGGGCAGCGAGTCGCACAACGAGTTCGCGTACGAATTAAGGTTTAACTTAAAAGAGTGGCTCAAAAGTGCAGAAGTGTATGGCAACCACGACAAGGTGCTTGAGTGCATAGCACTGGAGCAGTTTTACCGAGTTCTACCAGAAGTTAGACTTTGGCTGCAGGACAGGCTCCCAAAGGTAGACCTAGAGAAGGCAGCGCAGCTCACGGAGGAATATTACATGCACCGAAACTTCAAAAAAAGAAACCTATTCAGGAAGATAGGCTAGAAAAAGATTACTATTCCGTACAGCGGTTTTCCCCTTGTAACCCAATTTTGCCGAATAAGAAATCATCTACAAGCGACGAGTTCAGCAAAGGAGTATCGACTAAGGCTGAGGTGGCGAGGGAAGGGCTAGCATAGACAGCCCAGTCGGCTGGGTCCGCTAAAGCTAAAGTAGATGTTGAGCGCGCATTCAAGGGCTGGAGACGAATTATGTGCTTCCGTTGCAAAAAGGAAGGCAATATTTCCTCAAATTGCAAGAAGCAAATCGCTTTCGCGAGCATTGGCCAGTCAGACGAAATCTGAGGCTGCTCGAGCCATATATGCAGAATGTCGTGGTAAACGAGAAAATGTGCAGGGCACTTCGCGATTCAGCCGCCACCATGGGTGTTACTCATCCGTGCTGTGTTTCTCCTAGGTACTACACAGGGGAATGTGCCTGGGTCAGACAAGAGGCAGAAGAGCAGAGCGCGTGCTTGCCAGTTGCCAGGGTAACCCTTAAGGGCGTTTTCGGAAGGTTGCAAATGGAAGCAGCCGTGGGTCGAAGTTTACCTGAGCACTTTCTATATCTTTTTGTAACAAATCGGAGCAGCTTTTAGAAAAGGAGGGCCGGTCGTTCTCTACCAGTCTTGCTTGCATGGCATTAACGCGATCTCGGTCACGCGCCTTCTCAAAGAAATGGGAGGCGACCCTGCTCGGCTGATATGACCTGCAGGCCCAAAGGGCCTTGGTCGAGCGCCCCCGAGCAGCGGCCGACACCAATGGGGTCCCGTACTAGGAATGCCACCTAGTTTTTTAAGGGCCGAGCCCTTAAGTACCGGCTCATGCATACCTCCATGTGCTTCTCTTCTGAAAGCAATAAAAGTTTTTCACTACCACCACCACCCTCTCGAACAAACTTGAGAGCTCATCTTCTGTGAAAGCACAGAAAAGTGACCCTTCGCTAACTGTGCTGCAGGCTAATGTGAATAAGGGAGTGGCCCAAAAGAACATCTCCTTCTACACTAGCCATCGCATTCACAAACCAACCTCACCGTTATCTTTAGTGTTCCTTACCTTTTCGGCTCCTTAACACGTTTCATGAAACGCCCTCAGCGGCCCCCTTAAGCCCAACTTAGTTCGCGACGGGGGAGCCGCCTTAAGGTAGCATCTGAGGTGCCTTAACGGCTTTTTACCCGTTCCAACATGGCAGCGCACTACAACAGCCTCAGCGAGTTCATTAATTTTGTGAACCGTGCAAAAGAAATTAAGGACAACGAAGCCTACAGTTTTGTGCAGCCATTGCAGCGGAACCTTAGGGACAGCGAGATTCTCATTGAGTTGTACAATAATCAGGAGTTTTTAGCGAGGTGCCATTTCTCCAAGGCAGCTGTGCTCGAGCTGCTATCCATGTTGCCGTGGCATCAGAACACAGACAGACGTGGTTGCCCTGAGCCGCCGCTGTTGCAACTGCTCAGGACACTCCGTTTTTACAGTGCGGGAACTTTTCAGGTTGTTGCAAGAGACCTGGTTAAGGTGTCACAGTCAACTGTTGCCCAGGTTGTCACGCGGGTGTCGACAATGATTGCCGGAACATTGTTCCCTGCACTTGCAAAGTTCCCTGACAAGGGAAAAATGCATCAAGTCATGCACGAGTTTTATGCCAAGGCGAAGTTTCCCAGGGTAACTGGTTGCATTGATTGCACCCATGTGCGCATCACAGGACCTCACCTTCAATTCTTTGATTTAGTTGCAAGCTGGCCGGGCAGAGCTCGTTATGAAGAAGGAACTGTACCTGGCATACTCCTTGGAAACATGCAGTATGCTTGCCGACCATACCTTATGACACCACTAAAAAATCCTGGGGGCACAGACAGCCCAGAATATACAGGTGTGTATGACTGCATGGTCACAGTAACTAGAGTGTACTAGAATATGTTATAGTGACAGGACCGGAATGGCGTGCCTGGTTTTCCGGCGGCCTGTTACGCTATGGAAAGCCGCTAGAGGCGCTGCCGCTCTCTTTCATACTGCGGCGTGGACGGCTGGGCTTGCGTGGGGCATGGACCGGAATTCGTTAGCCTGCCTCTCCTGCATGTGGTAAGACTGTTGAGAGAGTTGTGTGCATCTGGTTGGCCTTGTGTTTCGTGCAAAGGGCCTTCTCATGCGGACCGTGTGCTCTGCGCGTCTTCGCCGCATGCAGCCCGCGGCATTGCGAAGAGGCGGACAGATTCGCACTGCTTCGCGCAGCACGCCTTAGAAGCAGTACCAACTCTCTCAAGAAGCAGTTAGATGAAATGATGATAAAAAACAAAGCTATTGCAGAGGAGGAACTGACTGAAAAGATGGCAGCCCTTTCTCCAAAGCAGCGTGAAGCAGCTCTTCATATATTTAAGGCCTCATCACGTTTTTGAAAACTTCATCATCAGATGAAGTTTTCAAATGAGTGGGTGCTTGAATGCCTAATTATGAAGATGAAGAGCACACGATTGTATGAACAATTAAGAAAGGAAAAAGTCCTAGTGCTGCCAAGCAAGTCCACACTTCGCAAATACCTGAAGCTGTACAGGACTGGATTTGGATTCAGTAAGATTTGTGAAGAGCTAAGCAAGACCACCTCCTCAATGGATAACTTCTCGCGCCACGGTGGCCTCATAGTAGACGAGATGAAATTCTCAGAACACCTTTCCGTGACCACAGCAGGTCATGTGGATAGATTCGTTGACCTTGGCCCCTTTACTTCAGCAGAAGTCAAGCACGCTTTCTGTGACCATGGCATGGTCATCATTTTTGTACCTTTTGTTGGCAAATGGACCCAAATACTTTTGCTTCTGTTTTATCTGACGTTCGTTGTCGCGTTTCGCCACTGGAGTGCCACAATCATTCTTTCTACGTGTGGAAACTCGCGCAGTGCGGTTTCGCTGGCGGCAGCGGCTTGGGCTCGCGTGGATGAAGCGAGAGCTTTGATTTTGCTTCCGTCATCGTCACATTATCAGCGTTTTGCTGCAAGGCGAACAATAAAAAATCTGACAGGGTTAAGGTCGGAGTTCTGAATCCCTTCTTTCTGGTAGTGAGTTGTTATCAAATCCACAATGCTTGCAGACGAGTGCACGAAGTCGAGAGCAACATACATTATACTGTGTGCGCCGTTCTCGATTTCTTGCCTTCGTCTGCAAGCGCTATCAATCACATGATGACTGAAGGAAACCAGCTCACCCGCCCAGCAACCAATCCTGTTCTTTTAGTGAGCATATCTGTATTGCCGCCAGGAAGACTGTAATAAAATGGGAACGAACCTTCGACTCGTCAATTGAAAGCGACAATGCCAAGCGTCCGGACGGAAGATAGACAGCGAATCGTCTCCCTTTACCTCCACAGTGTGCAACAACGTGCCATTGCAAAGGAACTGGGTCGACTACTGTCGACAATTAACAGAATTTGCAAGGCATACTGTGTTGAGGGAAGGCTCAGTAACTTGCCCCGTGAGCACAGACAGCGGGTGACAAGCAAGGAAGAAGACGAGCTCATTGTCGCCTCTGCAGCAGACACACCCAATATTACTGCTCGTGAGTTAAAGGATACTTTTCAGTTTGGTGCCAGCACGTCGACTATTAGACGTCGCCTGCACGAGGCTACTCTGCGAAGCCGAGTAGCGTCACAGAAGCCGGCGTTCTCAGAGGCAAACAGAAATGCAAGACTTGCATTTGCGCAAGGCCACTCATCATGGACGGTGGAGGACTGGCGCTGCGTGATGTTCTCTGATGAGTCAACTTTTTCAACACGTTGGTGCCAGCGTCAGCGAATTTGGAGAGCTACAAACGCCAGGCGTGTATTTTCTGACATGTGAGCGTGTAGACTCTGCCACATTTGAGGTAGAATTGCTTCTATGCGATAGCTGTCATGTTTAAAAATGCTAAGCAGAAAGAAGTCTTTGTTATATTCTGGGACCTATCGATACTTCGCAATTATGTGTATGCTCTTTGTGCTACGTTTTTGTTTAGGCATTTTCGCCGTCTCTGGTGATCGCAACATTATATCATAGCCACAAAATCGTCAGTTCTTTTTCTCTGTTCAGGTTCGAGCCCAAGAATTTCCATCGTGTTGCAAGCAGCGGCCGCTGCTCCGTCAGTGTATGGGGAGCGGTGTTAAGGACGGCCTTGGACCGTTGGCTCGCCTGCACGGAAAGTTTGATGCCGGAGCTCACCGCGACATGATCCAGAATGTCGTGGTGCCCTACGCCCTGGACAGCCCATTTCCCGACGGGCTGTACTATTTTCAACAGGACCGCAGCCCAATACACACGGCCAAGTCAGTTACCTGTCTGCTGGAACAACTGGGAATCATATTGCTGGAGTGGCCTCCACAAGGCGCTGACATGAACATACTGGAGAATGTGTGGGGTGCTTTGAAGAAGGCCCTTTCGCGGCGGCCACTCCAGGCTGGCTCCCAGGATGCTTTGTGGGCCGCTATGCAAAAGGAGTGGGAGCGTTTACGGACTTCGAACTTTGCGGCCCGGCTGTATGAGAGTATCCCTTGGCAAATGGCAGCGGTGGTCGCCGCTAGAGGCGATTTCACAAAGTACTGACTCTTTGTCAGACAGCTGCCTACTCCTCACCGGATGCACGCCCCCGACCCCTTGACGGGGCCTCCCTGAGTGTCCCTTGTATGTCTGATGCCGAGGTTTTGCGCATCCATATAGTTACGCTGAATGAAGTGTTTTTTTTTTTTTTTCCATGGCGTACGGAGAAAATACCAACTTTTTTTATTCGACAACTGTGCCATGATACATAAGTTGAGAATGGGTGAAAGGATTGCAGGTGGTAAAAAGTCAAGGAGTGATGTCCAGTTTCCTTTATGTAGTCCGTGCACATTTCACTTTTCAAGGACAAATACTGCAGAAGGTAGCAACGTTGCACACTGTCGTAAGCGTAATGAACCTCCTGTCTTAATTCCCACGAACCGGCCCACGTTTACTCTTCGCATCGCAGACGGACGGTTATAACATGGCGATGACGGAAGCAAAATCAAAGCGCTCGCTTCATCCACGCGAGCCCGGGCCGCTGCTGCCAGCGAAACCGCGCTGCGCGAGTTTCCATACGCAGAAAGAATTATTGTGGCGCTCCAGTGGCGGAACGCGATAACGAACGTCAAATAAAACAGAAGCAAAAGTATCGCAAACTGGATGGGCGCACCTATGCTTCCTGTCGACAGGCTGAGGCATAAGCTGTGTCAGAGGCCACGCTTTGGGCGGTTCGCATTTCATTTGACGCTGATCGTACCTATGTGACGACCTTGGCTTTAGGTACCTCATGATGTCTAGAGTTAAGTCAAGACCTTGTTGAGCGCCTTTTTGGAATTGTACGCCAATCTTCTGGCTGCAACTCTCATCCGACGCCCCAGCAGTTTATTATCACAATTAACTGTCCGAGCTTCAGCAACCTAGCACACTCAGTACCTAGGGGAAATTGTGAGGCAGGATTTCTCAGCGCTCTTCTGCCTACAGACCAGGCACATACCCGGGAGGGGGGGGGGGGACACACTGATAGTCTCTTAATTACGCCAGTCTTAATCACCGCCACTTGGAACCTGCACAGTTGATTCCACAACTGTAAGAAACATCCATTTAAAATGCCTTCTCATCCCAACAAATTCACGCCAATCTGAAATAACAACTATCGAATTATAATCTCTGAACCCCGGCCTACGTAACTGCAACATTAGTTCAATCCTATAATCCTTAATTAGCTGTATTTTTACAAGTTAGCAACCCCCTTCAAACAGGCCATTCCACACACTCCGAGCACATGGCTACATAATCCGAACTCATCCAGCCTAATCACTTTGAACAAACAAGTAATCTCCTACTCAGCATACTTACCGAGACCCCGGCCAAGGTATCCGCTAATTAGTTTGCCACTATTTTCAGTGTAAGAGTGATAATTTGCATTTTGAAAACCCTTCGCAAAGTGCTCAGTCAGCACCCATGGGGGCAGCCATTTTTTGAACATGGAACCGCTGCTACAGTGGCTACAAGGGGGAAGTGTGAGCAGCGCGCCGCTCGCCGTATGCGGTCCACTGAGGCCTTTGAGGAGGATCCGACAGGCGGCGCTCGACGACGTTTGCACGTCAGTCGATGGGCAAGGCGCGGTGGCATACGCTGGCGTGAGCTGTGCTGCACGTGTTTCTCTCGGCTTTGCCGGCAGTTGTGTGAGTTATTTCTTGTGCGCTGTATGTGTGGTGATGCCCAGAAAACAGAGCCACTGTTTTGTGCCTGGGTGCACTACTGGCTACAAATCGTGCAAGATGAAACTGTCGCTGTTTGGTGTACCCAAGAATGAACTGGCGTTGGCGCAGTGGCAGCGGGCTATACCGCGTGCTGACAAACAACTCGAGAAGAACTCTGCGGTGTGCGAGCTTCATTTCGACACAAGGTACATTTCAAGGTACTTTGAGCACACAGTGAATGGAGAGCTCGTCCGAATCGAAAGAAGCAGGCCTCTGTTGCTTCCTGGAGCTGTGCCCACGCTTTTCCCAAACCTACCAAAGTATTTATCGAAGCAACTGCCGCCTGACAGGAAGCGGCCCGCAAAGCCTGAACCCACAGCTCCAGCCAAGAAGAAATGTGCAGAAGACAGTGCCGTTTCTGTGAGTGTGGGCTTCGAGGAGGTTCCATACTGCACAGCTTCGTTTCAGGACCTCACTTTACCGTCGTGTTCGTGGGGCATGCACACGTTGAACCCTTCGCCGTTGACTGTGGCTTACAGTGTGTGCAAACCAGGGAAGGATAAACGGGTCCTATATGCAAGCAAGCTGGTTGTGTTTTCACAAGAAGCGAACTGTGTGAAACAAGATGTTTTTTTAAAGGGAGTGCGCCAGTCGGGGCTGTCATCCACCGATCCTACATCTCTTTTGAAAGAGGTCGACAGCATGGAAGTCTGTGTTGGAGCCGGCACAGTCGATGAATTTCCGTTTGCGTTGGGAAGCAAGAAATTTCACTTTTTTGACGCAATCATTTCAAGCATAAAGTGTCGTGGTGTAGCGCATGACAGTAGGCCATGTGTGATGTGCAAGCATCTAAGAAAAGCTCTTTTGAACCAGCGATCAAAAAAGCGTCGTAGCCAGAATTCAGCTCCCAGACTCTCAAGGAAGAAAAAACTTCAAACGCAAACTGTTCGGCGACTCAAGGCCAAGTTGTCAGTCTACACACAAACCATCAAGGATCTTGAGAGGCAGAGTGTAGAACTGGAAGAGAGCGTCCTGGAAGACAGATTAAAAGCTCTTCCACCTAAGCAAAGGCTCGCGGTACTGCAGTGTTTTCAGGCAGCTCGTCGCAAATCACTGAGAGGGATGAAATACAACCCAGATTGGCTACTCGAGTGCATTATAATGCGCATGAAGAGTCCAAGACTCTACGAGCACGTCAGAAGAGAGGGAATACTAACACTCCCGAACAGAACCTGCTTGAAGACATATATGCGGAAGTATAAGAGCGGGTTTGGCTTCAACTCCCTTGTGCTTGCAGGGATTGGCAAGAAAACGAAGACCATGGATGAATTCAGGTGCCACGGTGGCCTGATAATAGATGAGATGAAACTGTCGGAGTGTTTCAGTGTAGTTGGAGGGGGAAAGATTGAGGGACTTGTGGACTTAGGAAAATTCACCCCCGAAAGTGAGAAACATGTGCCTTGTGATCACGGTCTAGTGGTCATGTTTCAACCTCTAAGCGGTTCTTGGCATCAAATACTTGGTGTTTTTGCCTCAAGGGGCAATGTGAAGGCAGCTCTGTTGTCGAAAATCGTCCTAGAAGCTGTGATTCTTGCCGAAAAAGCTGGCCTGAAGGTTGATTTTGTGACAGCTGATGGCACTTCATGGAACCGCTCTATGTGGCGCATATTTGGAATATCTGGTTCCTCGAGCTGTGTGAAGTCGTCGGTTGCTCATCCTGTTGATAAAGAAAGACGTCTTTTTTTTATGTCAGATTTTCCCCACTTGATAAAATGCGTAAGGAACGGTTTCCTGAAGTGCTTCTACAAAACTCCGGATGGTGCTGCCTACATTGAGCACATCAGGGTGGCACACGAGGAAGATAAATGTGCAGTCACCCTCAAGGTCATGCCAAAAATTAGTGCATGCCACGTGAAGCCCAATAATTTTGAGAAAATGAGGGTGAACTTAGCATTCCAACTTTTCAGCTCAGAAGTCGTTCGTGGCCTTTTCTTTTACAAGAATGAAATTCAAAGGAATTGGGGTGACCCAGCAGCAACTGAGGCATTTGTCAGCACAATGGCCAAGCTAATAGAGGCGATGACAGCACGTATTCCATCCGAAGCTCTAAGACTTGGGTCCATTCAAGAGAAAAACATCAAAGATTTCATCGAGTACCTTAACAAATGGGAAAGATCCTTGGCACCTTCCAGAGTAGGTTTTTTGTCAGCAAGCACAGCTGAAGGACTGAGGGTTACCCTCCATGCAACATTAGATCTGTTAAAGTATGTCCATGACAAGCTTGGGTACAAGTACTTGCTGACAAGCCGCCTTTGTCAGGATAGCCTGGAAAAACTGTTTGGCGTCATACGTCAGTTTTCCGGCTGTAATGACCACCCCAACGCAACCCAGTTCCTCATCACTGTTAATTGCCTAAGTTTTTATAACTTAGTGAAAGCGCCGAGCAGCGGAAACTGTGAAGGAGGCACCCTGCAGTTTTTGCTGGGTGAGAAGGAAGCAGGCGGTGAAGTGGATGAACTTCTTGACAGAGGACAGATAGAAGATGCTTCACAAAGGCTCCAGAAATCTGAGCTTCTCTCTGACCATGTGTACAATGAAAAAACGAGCGACAGCCGCCTGGTGTTTTACATTGCAGGGTATGTTGCACGAAAGACCATCCTGAAAACTCACTGCAAAGACTGTTTTGATCAGCTTCTCGTGAATCCGGAGAATGCTAACAAAGAACTCTCGACATTTACCAAATTTTGTGACAAAGGTGGTCTGCTCTACCCATCCCACGAACTTTTCTCGTTTGTAGAGGCGTTAGAACTCACCTTTTCTATGTGGTTTAGCAACAACCAACTGCACTATGACAGCCTTGATCAGCTGACATGCTGTCTCAGGAAGAACAATGTCTTGATTGGCTGTGAACTTCATGGGCTGAGTATTACCAACCACATCACCAAGTTTTTCCTGCTAACACGCCTTCATTTCTACATGAAATCCCTTAACAAAGAGAGGGAATCATCGCGGGAAAAAAAGAAGCACTTGAAACTGAGGCGGGTTACCTAAGGACTGTTTGGAAGAGGTTTCACTCCCAAGTACCAGGAAATCATTTTATTTTGCCGCTACCAGAGCAGCTTAGCAAAATAAAGCTTTATTCAGAAATTTTGCGCATTTGAACATGTGGTGCTTTGTCCGAGTACAGCAGAAATCAACCCGTCGCGAAATAATCTACGCTGTTGGGCGATCCAACATGGAAACGGTAAGTCTGCTTTCTCTTGACATTCTGCTCAATTTGGAATTAACTCAGTAATATTTCCGGCTCTCTTGTACAACCAAGTGTCCAGCAGAACCGATTTCTGTAATATAGTGAGAGCCATGGAAACATGACGAAAGAAAAACTGCGTCCGCCGCGTATAAAACACGCGTTTACCAACGCTGCAGCCGAAGAATCTGACGTGTATGCGCGCTGCAGCGCCATCTGCCCCTTTCCTTCCAAAGCGCTTCGCCTGCCCGGGCGCGCTCCTCACACTTCCCCCTTGTAGCCACTGTACCGCTGCATATGAGCTCTTGGCTCCATCGACCTACGTAAAGCGAGTAACCACATACTGCCGTCCAGCAGAGCACAGACAACCATTTTGTTGTGGTGGTAAAGCCACCATCACAGGGGAAATTGAAAAAAAAATTTCCAACCAGTGAAAAACAAGCATGAAAACGACAAAATTGGGAAGTCATCCAAATCAAAGACCACACAAATGACTAAGCTTCATGTGAGAAATAATGGAGAACCCCAAATCCCCAACAACAACAAGGGAGACCGCTGCAAAGTGACATTGCAGCCAACCTCTAAAAAACACCTGAGCAAATCAGACTTTCTTAAATGCACTAAACAAAAATCGCCGGAACCATCCCTCCCCAGTCCCAACTACCCACAAGACACATGGGGTGACCACGACGATTGGGACTCCACAAGAGAAGACCCTACGGAAAGTGAAGACGAGCAAAGTATGTTTGCTGGGAAGCATCACTACAAAAAAAAGCAAGAAAACGGCCTTAAATAGCCCACTTCCTTCGAACTCGGAAGAGGTAACCGCCGACAGCACAGTGACTAACAAATCAGATCACAACGCTGTTGGCGAAGCACCTCAACAGCAGAGCAAACACTGCGGTATCACCCACCCAAACTGCGATGGCGCTGAGGCATCGATACCGAAAACCAGACAAGTAGCAACAAACATTCACGCCCATGAAACAAACTTCTAGAAGGCGCACATTCATGCTCAACAAGAAGGAGCAAAAACAGACACATGCTCTGAACTCATGAAAGCCTTTCAGCAAGTCAAAACTCTGCTGTTTGACTTCGCACTACCAAAAGAAGCTCTCAACACAGAACTTCAATTGCTTAGTGACAGTGGCCAGTGCACTCGGGACACCCCAACCTACTCGCGAGTGGTTAAAAACCATCATTCTGCTGGAGGGACCCAAACTGCTAATATCGAATGTGAATCGTTGATCTTGTTGACAAGTTCAGAAGACACACTCACCCAAAAAAATCATCGAAGCTGTGACAAAGAACATCGACCTACCCTCGATTAACCTTACCAATGCCCAAATCAAGTTCACGAGAGCGGCTTGTTGGGCTTGTTGGTACATGGTTATACTAGAAGAATGCCAGCAAACTTGAGACCGTGTTGACCGTGTTTTTGTTTTGTTGTGCCTGCGCATCTTCAATACGGACTTGGAGGACGTCGTTTTCATGAATGAAGTTCAGTTGTTAGTCCAGCCACCTTCCTGTCTCTTCGTCTATGTCTGCCTCCTGATTTAAGGCGCCTTGTACACAATTGTGTACATTGCACGTCTGGTGTTTCTTTTTTTTTTTTTCGCATTTAGGACGCACAATTCTCTATCAGGTTGTTTTTAGGGCATTCCCAAGCTTTAAACTGACAACCATGTGCATTTTGGGCGCCATCTGTCGCAATTCAGTGAAGATGTTCATATCAAAACAAGAAATGACGGACGCCGGAGCAGCAAAGAGCAGTTAGTCAAGTTTTTATTTTTTTATAGCCGCTTTTTTACATTGTAGCAAGCAAAAAAGAAAATTAGATGCGCTTGTGCATTATATGAGGTACCGAGGAGTGATAATTTCATCCTTTCTGAGGAGATGACTGAACGCTAACGCTCGCACACATGTATACACGATTGTGTACAAAGCGCCGTGGTTGCTGTAGGTATTGTTAGATACGGGACCTTTCCCTGAGCCTCCTTCGAGTTCACCAGACCACATTGAATTGCGTCACACCTAATTAAGGAGCGCAGGAGGCACGTCTAAACAAGTTGGCGTCCCCCACCTCGTGCGCCGCAATTGAAGCTATTATCCTCCTGCTTGACTTTTCCCGAAAGTGTAGCGGGAGCCTGGCATGGTTCCAGGTAACGTGGGTCCCGAGCCAACCTGCTTTGCGGCTCTGAAAGGTCACTCGAGAACAAACCGCCTGCCCCCGCTGTGCGCTTGCAAGCCGCGAGGCAAGACGGCTGTAATGCACCGTGAAGCCCTGGCAGCAACCTCCCCCCATCCGCCTTTGTGACGGCAGTTGCAGACTAGGAAGGCAATACCGCAGAGACTCCCTCGGACAGGTGGAGACAATGGAGCGACCCTCTGCACCGGGTGTGACTTACATTCGCACGGGCGCCTTCCATTGGCCGAAAATGACACCACCTGAGCGGGCTTGCCGATTGGCCGAAAATGACGACACCTGAGCGGGCTCGACGATTGGCCGAACGGGACGTGACTTCGAGACACCGACGGGGTTAAAAGCCCGAGACCAGCAAGAGAGCATTCCTTCATTCATCTCTTTCGAGTTTCTTGCCACGGGCCGCAGCGTCCGAGTTGCTGCCAGCCCGTAATGACTTTATGACTGTTAGTTTCTTTGTACTCTCACTGTAAATAATGTAAATAAACCTCCAGTTTTTCATCTCAAAGCCCTCCTCAACCTAGGCCAACTCCCGCACCCAACGACAAGGTCTAAAAATCTGGGGGACAGCAATTGGGATTGTCCTCCAGATCCAACAACTGGTGGCAGTGCTAGGGATGAACCTTCGTCCAAAGAGATCCAACAAAATGAAGAACGCTGAGAGTTGCTTTGATTTTCTTTCCAAGTTTCTTGGCCCTTCCTTGTTCTTCTTTCTACAATGCGAAAAAGCATGAGAAAACCCAAAAGTCAGCTGAAAGGCTCTTGGAGCTCATAGCTGATGGAAACGTTTCAGACGTCGGGGAAAGTGACGAAGAAGACACCACGTGTGAAGCGACTGACGCCTGCATTGCAGCTGCGTTCACCAACCTCGCAGAAGAGGAAGATGCTGCTGCAGGGGAAACACAAGCTGAAGTGGACACTGAGGGTGCTTTTTCCCTTTGTGGACGTGGCTATCTACAATTCCTGGCTGGAATACCTCCACGACAATCAAACACTGCCTAGAGCTAAACTCCTAGATTTGATTAATTTTTGCTTTCAAGTCGCCGAAGCACTAATTAAGTCGATACTGCCAGAGAAAAAGCATGGAAGGCCTTCTCTTGCAGAGATCCAAGCACCACAACCAAAGATAGGGCAAAAAAAGCAAGAATATCGCTTCATTGCACCGACGCGCACTACGACTCCTTTGACCATCGGCCTGAATCGCGCGACGTATCTTCCATTGATTCTGTCTTTATTAAGCGAACTGGTGTTGATCTGAGGAGGGTAAAATCGCAGGCAAAACACATATTATTGGAATTGAATCTAGACACTCTTGTCTTGCACAATCTGTAGACAGCAAGGAAGGGTTGGCCCTTCGGATGTTTTTCTCTGCGAAAACCCACAAGCCAGAAACACCCTCCCGTGTCATTATTTCAGAAAGAGGCACGTGGCAATATTCTCTTTCCTGTTGGCTTCAGTGTCACCTTAGGAAGCTAGATGTTAATGATCTGTTTCTGGTTAAAGGATCTTTTGAGGTTATACACTACCTTTCTCAACATTCAGACGTCCCATTTAAGACTATGTCCATAGATATAAAAGACTTGTTTTATTCTATTCCGCATCAGGCGCTCCTAGTTGTTGTCGAAGAAGCCATTAGTAGTTTTGGTGACGTTGCCTTCCAGAATGAACGTGGTGTGTCTGTTTCAGACTTTATAAAATTGCTTCAACTGTACCTTTCCTCAACTTTTGCCAAATGAAATGGAAATGTTTTCCTTCAAAAAAGTGGGATATGTATAGGGTCATGTATCGCTCCCTTGTTGAGCGATTTTTATTTTTGGCGTACCTAGACAGGAACGTCATGTCACGAATGGGCAACACAAAAATCGAAAAAGCGTTTCGTTATGTCGATGATTTTTTGGTTCTGTTTAATTGTGAGGACAGCTGTGTGGCGACCTCTGTTCGTCAAACGTTAGATCTGTTTGAAGAATGCTTATCTCCGCTCACACTCACACATGAGCTTCAAGTGAATGGGTCACTCGGGTTTTTAGATTTGAAGTTATCTGTTACTCGGCAACATGTATGCTGGATGTACGAGCCGCAAGCCAACAAGCCTCTGTTATCCTACGCATCTGCCTATTCAAAACTCGTTAAGAGAGGTATCGTTCAGGCTTGTTTGCATAATGCACTAACGAAATCCCGTTATCATTTGATAGAACCTAGTTTCAGTTCGCAGATAGCTCGGTTGAGGGTGGCAGGGTACCCAAGAAACCTTCTTGTTTCAGTCTCGGAGAACTTGCTAGTAAATTTAGCACCGACCCTCACAGCTTTCAGCCTCAGGTACATGATAGAAAAAACAGAACAGCTGTTATCCCGCACATTCATGGAATCTCCCACAAACTTAAAAAAATAGGACAAAGAGCAGATATCGACGTTGTATTCTCTGCTCCAAAAAAAATTGCCCAGCTTTGTGCCAGAACCAATCCTGTTGCCAAGGAATGTAGGATTTGCAGTATTAATCATAGAAAAAAATATACAGTTTGTTCCATAGGTGTTGTGTACAAGATACCTTTGAAATGTGGTCGGTCTTATGTAGGGCAGACAGGTAGATGTCTTAACGTTAGGTTACAAGATCACAGCAATAAAGTGCGCAAAGGGCGGGGAGGATTTCTAGGTGTTCATTGCGCACAATGCGGCTGTATCCCGCTTTTTGAAGAAACCACTATGCAAGCTAGGCATTCTAATGAATGCACCCGACTTATCATTGAAGCAGCAGCGATTGCCAATGGTGACTCAGTTAGCAAGCTATCAATTGCATTAACACACAAAGAACTGGTTTTTCTGAGGTCGCACATGCGCTCTCGTTCATCTTAGGTCATGTATTTTGAATGCATACTCAAGTCAGGTTGATGCTTTGTAGGGGACGCTTTTGTCTTGGTGTCTCAGTATATATATTGTTAGATACGGGACCTTTTTCTGAGCCCCCTTCGAGTTCCCCAGACCACATCGAATCGCACCACAGCTAATTGAGAAGCGCAGAAGCACGGATGCCACATTCCAGAGGCACGCACGGGCAAACAAGTTGAAGGCCCCCACTTCATACGCCGCCGGTTGGGCTATTCAATGCTTGACTCTTCCAGAAAGCGAAGGGATAGCCCGGCACTGTTCCAGGTAATGCGAGTCCCGAAGCAAGACGGCTGTGATGTACCGGGAAGGCCTGGCAGCGTCGCCCCGGCCGCCTTTGAAGAGGGCCCTCGGACAGATGGGGCCTAAGCGTCGTCCCCGTTCTCTCGTTGTGACGACGCATTGCAAGTCAGCAAGGCAAGACCGCAGGGAGCCGCCGGGTGTGACACCATCGCATGGGCGCCTTCCCATTGGCTGAAAATGGCGTCATCTGAGCGGGCCCTCCCATTGGCCAAACATGACGCGTCTTCCAGACATCGAAGGGCTTAAAAGAGAGACCGAGAGCAGCAAGAAGAGCATTCTAGAGGACTCCCGAGCATTCCCTGAATCATCTCTCTCGAACTTCTTGCGACGGGCCGCAGCGTCCGAGTTGCTGCCGGCCCGTAATGACTGTACAACTGTTAATGGACGTCTCACTGTAAATAATGTAAAATAAACCTCCCAAGTTTTTTCATCTCGAAGTCCTCCTCAACTCCTACAACTGGTGCCAGCGGTGGGATTTCCTTCAACTCCTACAACTGGCGCCAGCGGTTGGATTTCCTCCAACTCCTACAATATGTTTTTTTCCCAAAATAAACATCAGTTGGATGTCAGCGCTTGTCTTCGTCCTTTTTTCGTCCCTCATCTATGTATGCGCTGTAAGTGACGATTGATACCATGGAATACCAACTAGCCCGTACCCAAACCTTGCTTCACCATTTATTAGTCGAATAGAGTAAGCCATGCATCTGCGGCGCGTAAGACACTTTGCATGCCAGTGACTTCTCAACTCCCTTCTTTGTCGGCAGTGGGGACAAGGTCAAGAAGACGCACAGCACCTTGCTATTTATAGATTACCTGTTTGCCCTAAAGTATTACAGCATATCTATACCTTTATTGCATTTTATCAGTCGATGCTTAGCTCTCATAATCAGACAAGGGATCATATTTAAGTATGTGTTGCATGCTAATAGCATGCAATATTCAGGCCAGTTGGTGTAGCAAAACCCTGATCAAACATGTGAAGTGCAAATTCACAACAATCGCTTCATTTATTTTATCCTTCTGCCTTATCTTCGTTAACAGTTGGTTTCTGCTCAAATAGAATTGCACTTAGCCACTTGCTGTGCCATATGGCACATTGCGTCTTACATTCTTACATGACCTTCTACATACAGCAACCACAAAGATGACACGAAAAAAGAATATGGCTGTGCATGTGCCACATTTTTTGTGTGTCTCATCCTTGTGTGCACTGTGCATGAAGATTATGAACCACCAACTCATCCGAGCCTCCACCCAAGCTAGCTAGGCCTTATGCGATAGCCTGGTATCCTGTAGTCATGATATTTCTTCTTAAATTGTGCAGGGAAATGCTCTTGCTTATTTTTACCTGCTTTCCCCGGATGATACGCTAGCTTGTGTTTGTTTGCTAAGAGCTGTTTGGCGTTCCAAGCCTTCATGCAAGCGCTGAACGAACCGAGTATGACCCAGCCCCAGTAGAGCAGCCAAAATGCCGCAATCAAGACTCTACTGTGCTAAGCATCTACAACTTTCTGAAACAAATATGCGTCTCACCACCCAAATCAAGCTGTCGAACACTTGAGTGGGTTAACGGGCCTGTTGCTAGCTATAGTGCTGTGGATAATGAATATAATCTCGCAGTACGCTGCTAGAAAACCGAGTTAAGTTATTGGAGTTTCGAGGACTTTTGCCACCACTACGATGTGGTTCAGCCAAATCCTATTTTCGTACCAATGATTCAGTATCTCTGTGTCAGAAAGTGTTGTTATGCTGGAGCGCATCTTAGAAATACAAACCGACGGAAACGTTGGCAAGTTTGTGAGTGAGGTGTATGCAGTGATGGAGAAAACACTCCCAAAAAAGAATTGCATCTATGTAATATCTGCACCCAGCTCTGGCAAGAACTATGTGTTCGATGCAATGCGCACATTTTATTTGAACACAGGCCAAATGGGTAATTTTAACCATAACACAAGCTTCCCCTTCCAAGACTGTGATAGCAGGAGGGTTATTTTGTAGAACAAGCCCAATACTGAGCCAACGTTCCATAAAGATGCTGTTGGGTGGTGATACACTCAGTGTTAAAAGAAGTATGAGGATTTCCTAGAAACCTATTGCACACCCATTATAATGCTCACAAACAATGAGGTGCTTAACAGAGATCCCGTCTGGACTGACAGGTGCTTTTTTTACAAGTGGAAGCGACTGTACCTGTGGCAAGACAACGTTGCCAAGCCGCACCCGTTCGTGTGGCGGGAACTCGTGAATAAATACGTGTACAATATGTGAATTAAAAAAGTTTTCATTCTCCTTCATTTTGACTTCGTGGTCTTCTTCTGTTGGCTGTTGGTTCTGGTTGTACATCAGGCCGACGCCGTTTATGGGCTACTTTGTCTTGTGCTGTATTGTAGGTTTCAGCAGTTTCAAGGGCATTCATTCTTAATTTCCTTCTGGAATTTCCGATCTTAGTATCAATGGCAAAAACGTAAAGAAACACCATTTGTTTGATGCAGTGCCTTCCAGGACAGAGTAGTCTAAAAATGCCATGTTTAACGGTGGGGGTTTGTTATTTGCATCATTCAGACCGTAGTCAAATGATGGCACACTGCTTCAAGGTCTTTCTTTGAGATCAAGAGACTAGATATTAGAGATTTTAGAACATGCCCCAGAACACATTCTCCTCCCCCTTCCAAGATGTCGTGCATTAGATCTGGAGGCAACTACCAGGTCACATCAAAATACTGCAACTGCAGAAGAGGCAATACCTCATTCATGCTATACAAGGACTTGTTAACTGCATTCACAGTAATTGCTTGAAGATGCAACTGGTGCCTCTTTAACGTACAGGCCTGGCAAATCGTGTTACTAGTTTTTTCGGCCAAATGCTTTATTGATACCATGCAGTACCTGCAAACTCGCCCTTTGCTGAAACAACAAGAAAATCCACCTAAGCGGTTTAGGGAAAGAGTATCACCGCAAAGGCAAGCACAACAACAGTGGCACATATCTTCTCTCCCCTGATTCTAATTGTGAGGCCGTCCTTGTACATGTGCTTTAGGTCGTCTAGCATTGGTCGCAATACTTTGTCTAAACCATGAGTCTTCACATTGGCATAGCGCACGAGCATGACTAAATAGATGTTGTCAAGCTGTGACCTGTGCTTGGCGTGAAGGTTTAACAAGGCACAGTACACAGCAAGGAGCTTCTGCCTGCCTCGTTTGGCACCCAATGGATTTACCACTTCAATCTCATCAGTATAGAACAAAGTGGTGATGGTGTGTGTGCTACCCTCAGGGATTAGAGCTCGAAGGTGTTTCCTGTATACAAGACCATCACTGTAGTCCCTGTACATACTGGGTGCATGATTCACAACGTTGGGCATCATTAGATGACCGGCAATGTCAGGGATTTCACAAACTGCAATGAGAAGCTTGGGCAATAGGACGTAGTGGTACCTTGCAGCCTGGCCCAAATGCTGTTCCTCGGGTGCTACGAAAGGAAACGTTTTCATAGCATATTCATCTCGTTGATGTTTGCTGTCAAGTCCACGGAAAAGCTCAAGCACAAGTGAGCAGTCGAGTAGACGTTGTACATCAGCAGCTGTTGTCAATGCTTTCATGGCATCTCCAATCTCATTATTGGAAGCCTTTAGCATAAGTTCGAACATCACATGCAATTCAGCAAACACATTGGCAGCTGCTGTATGTGGCAGACAATGTTTCTCTGTGACACGGAGAAAGAAATTCCACATGGTTGACTTTGCCTGCTAGAGAAAGCACTCGAAGCCAACAAATCATCTGTGGCGACAAATCATCTGTGGAAGGTCGTTCACTGAAAACGTTCGCGCTGGCGCCAGCACAGTCCATTGCTTGTGGAAATTATTCGCTGTCCTGCACATCTGAATTTCCTCCACCAGCAGGCTGTTCAGCGCGTCGCTGTTGCAAAGTGCTGCTGTTTTCTTCAAGTAAGTTATGATGCCGCCGATAAAGATGCAATCTGTATGAAGAGAAATTTGTATACGTGCTCGCACAGCTTTCGATGCCACAGTATACACTGAAGTTGGGCTCCGCACTGTGCACTAGGCCTATGTGCATGACAACTTGTGTAAGTTGCCATGAGAAGAACGGGCACCTTGGACAATACTTCACATTCATTGTTAGTGCCGCAAGCCACCAAAGTTTCATAAGTACACTAGTGCATTTCCTAATCGTTCCAGAAACAAAATGTTCACACTTCAGGAGTATCGCGAACTTGCCAATGACACGCACAACAGATCGCACACACACCAAAATAACACAAATTTCACTCAACCAGTTCGTGCACACAAACGTCGCTGGTACAGTATACTAGCACGTAATAGAATGCCTTCTAGTTTGTACCGCTATACGGACTATACTGCATGCGCGTAGCGAAGCACAGACGAAATGTGTGGAGTGATACATTTGGGTGACCAAACTTCTTGCGTAGATGATGTATGAAAGCGAACGCCACGCACCGCTATCAACATGCTACTTCAATGAGCACATGTGACGCCTGACTACAGTTCTAGCCACTGTAGCATATAGACTGTAGCCTGGCATAGCCCATCCATCCAGTCGGAGCCGAAGCCGCACTGTCAGTGACAGCATTCCAAGAGCATTGCGCTGCACCATTGCAAGCGCCCGTCAAACTTGCATCAGTGGTTATTCTATGCTCGTATTGTGCAAAATTTGGTGTTGTCCTAGTTGAGGGTTCTCACAAGCTGTGCGTAATATTTCAAGTTCCGTGATTGCGGCCGGCGCACTCGAAGAGCCCGCGATTCTGTAGCTCATGCAAACATCCATTTGTAAGCCATGGCATCAAAATGCTTGGTTATGTACGGCGACAGTAATGTCGTCGTGAATTCTGACGAGCCTTGGAGCCGGCAGGGCCTTGTAAGCCACCTTTCACAGAACGAAATGTTCAAGGACGTCGACATCTGTGCCCTTGGATTTATGGTGGGTGTTCTTGAATTAGCCTCATAATTGTTGCACTCTAAACCGGCTTTTTTTTTCCTCCTTTGTGTTGATCATGCGTGTGTCGCAGTAGTGGTGCAGGCACGGTTAGCGTGTAGAGAAGTTAATTTCAACGTAGCTTGGTATTTGTCTTTTCTTACTCCAGCTTTGGATTTTAGTGCACAAATAGTAGGTCAAACCTAGGTATTTGTACAATATAGGTCTCCTCGATTTGGCTACACTTTCTGCACTAGTCCAGGGGGTGCTGCACTCTAGCACTCGATTTGCCAGTGCAGCTAGCGCCACCTGCACTTCGGCACTCCATTTGACGTCGTGCTGCACGAGTTCATGTACACTTCGGCACTAGACTCTCCGTGAGTTCTTTTCTCGTGCACGTAGTGCAAGGCGCTTGATGGCAGACGACGCGTACGGCTCCGTGGCCATGCGGGTATTGGTAGACGGCATAAAAACGGCAGCGTTTCCCGTGACAGAGAATGGCTGTCACATGCAGTACGACGGAGCATTTCTGTATGAGACAGAAGGTGAGTGCTGTTATTTCAATACGTTGGCGATTGCACGTTTGTGATGATTCGCTACAACTTTTCTTTTTGCTTAGATGGCCTTCACATCACCATTGGACATGAGGCAGCGCCAGTCTCACCTCCGCTTGCGGCAGCGGCTGGCTTTGATGTCGCCAGTCAGGCCATGCCTTTGATAGCCACACCATCTATGGCCACACTGCCGCCGACAGCCACGCCGCCGCCACTGTCCGCAGACAGTGAACGCGAGGTGTGGAGCACCAACAAATCAAAGTTCCTTATCCCAAAATATAAGGAATTCAAGGAGGTAATTGGCAAGAAGGGCGGCTTCAGGCAAGTCGCCTCCATTGCTACCAACATGTAAAATGGCAACTAGAGAAGCGCTACTAATTTTGTGCACACTTCGGTAATTGATGTGTATGCACGATAAAACATCACATAACGCAGCTGCAGCGGCGCTTGTTATTAGTAATGCAGCATGGACGCCAGTTTTCATCAGGATGTGTACGCAGCATATTGTTAAGGGCGCTTTTCGGGTTCAGCTGCTGCCAAGTGCACTAGAGGCCGGGATTTTCCCACAGGTCACAGTCGTTTGTATTAATTTTTACGAGCTTACCGCTACCACGACATTAAGTTTACGCAAAACCACATCGGTCCGTCGTTTGAAATGTTGTACCATATATGATTCAGAAAGGTGTGGAAACCGCGCTTGGTCATGCTTTCTGAATAATGCCGAAGTTCGAACTAATTTCCAGGTACTAATACATGAATTTTTTCCACAGGGCCAAAAAGGCCATGTGGGAGAAACTGGCCCATGAGATTAATCCGGAGTTCCGATGTCATATGACGGCTCTGCAAGTGGAGAACAAATGGAAATCAATGGAACGAGCGTATAAGAAAACAAAAATAAAGAATAGTTCATCCGACCATTCCCGTACAGCCTGCGAGTACGAAGGGTATGGGCAGCAGACGTTTTCACATCATTGTTTTACTCATGTCCCGACCCAGCATAATTTTTTCGGATGCGGTTTCTTAACAGAGAGCTTTCTGAAGAGTTGAAGCGGGAGCACCACATCACCCCTGTCGCATTGCTCGCCCCGGGGAGGATTGTTGTGTTGCGTAAGTTTGCATTTTGCATCATCTTTATCTTATCCTCAAAACAATTTTAAAACGTCACCTGATCATGCATGCAAATTTCGCTGACAGCATATTTTAATTCCACTTTATGTGCCTTCGCACATAACTCTTAGCCAGCTTTAAACTTGCATATTGTGTGCGTGCATATTTTTTACTTAAGACACTGCTCCCATTAGTATGGCATGCAAGGACAATTTATTATTTGTACAGAATTGTTAGCAGACCCTAAACTTGCTGTGTGCATCCATGTTTTTGTGGTAAAACACTACTTCCATTAGTACGGCATACACGGACCATTTATTATCATAGGATGAGGTCACTAATGTGACCTCGTCTGTTTCTCCAGGTGCAATTGAATCCTCTTTGCAATGAAGATGTACTCAGCTGTAAGAATACTTGCACTTTACCCACTGCTTCTGCTTACAGCATTGGTGTGAGTTGAAGGTACCCAGAACATGTACAAAACAATTTGACACTTGTTGACATTAATAAAACTTTATTCATGGAAGTAACAGGAATGGCGAAAACATCCTGCCGGAAAATGGGCCTGCTGATGACCCAGCTGAAGAGGCACCAGCCGAGGAGGCACCAGCCGAGGAGTTACAAGCACCCTGCAGAAGTGAAGTTGAACCTAGGAGAGGTCGTGGTGGTGGCCGCCACAGGGGCTCGTCGATTGGCAGCCTGATCAGTGTTTTGCAGGAAGCCATCGCTGCGAAACAGAAGCAGCACGACGAAAAAATGAAACTTCTTGAACGTCTTGTACGCGCTGCCGAGGGCAATAAATAAGTACGCCTACACCGGCAGTTTGTTTTCACGTTATTCCCATGTGCACTTCAGCATTGATGTTGGGCAATGTGTCGCCTTCGGCTTTCACATTCCGATGTGGATGTCTCGCATTCGCTTGGCTCATTATTATTGCCAACATCGTCGTGAGGGGGCAGGTCTGCAAGTTCTGCAATGAAATCTCTTTCAGAATTGCACATGTTGCGAAGTACACATGCTCCCATAACAATGATGTACGCGCTGCCAAGGGCAATAAATAAGTACGCCTACACCGGCAGTTTGTTTTCACGTTATTCCCATGTGCACTTCAGCATTGATGTTGGGCAATGTGTCGCCTTCGGCTTTCACATTGCGATGTGGATGTGTCGCATTCGCTTGGCTCATTATCATTGCCAACATCGTCATGAGGGGGCAGGTCTGCAAGTTCTGCAATGAAATCTCTTTCAGAATTGCACATGTTGTGAAGTACACATGCTCCCATAACAATGAGACAACACTGCATAATTGTCTTGGCATCAACAAGATACAGCCTTCTGAAGCGTTGCTTCAAAAGGCCAAAGCAGTTCTCAATGGCCACCCTCTGCTGACTGTGAAACTTGCTGAATTTTTTTTTCCACGTTGGAAAGCTGGAGCCGTTGTCTTTGTATGGCGTCATAAGCCAAGGCAGCAAGGGGTATGCTGAATCTCCAAGTATATAAAAGTCACCGCACTTGGCTGCAGCCTCTTCAAAGAAGGTGCTTTCTCTCAACACCAGGGCGTCATGCACAGAACCAGGGAAGCCAATAACGACATCCAAAAATCTGTTTTGGTTGTCGCAAACTGCTTAGAGGATTATAGACGCCCACTTCTTCCTGTTTATGTATGATGCAGTGGAGTCGTCCGGCTTCAGAATCTCAATGTGGCTGCCATCAATGCATCCCACGGTGTTGCGGGAGCCTTTCCTGCTGCTTTTTGTCAGGAAGGCCATTTTGCTGCGGGCCATGTCGGCAGCGCTAGGCCAGCATATCACTTCAGCGCTGATCGCCTGCAGAAAATTTAGCACTCTCTGCATGCACAGCACAACTGATGATTCAGAAACGTCGAATCTATCTGCCACCGAGTACATGCTTGTTTGTGCACCAAGGTAGCTCAAATTTATGAGGCAAGTCTTTTCTGCTGTGATCTGCGGACGGCCGGAGACACTTTTCGGGTAGAATGGCGACAACCTGAACCACGTGCACAGACTGTCAAAAGTCTCACGCGACAGCCTAAACAGCATTTTGAATTCAAAGTCCAAGTATTCAGTTGTCACCTTCACAAAGTACCCGTTGATTCGGTGACGGTCGACCCGTGCCACTTTGGACAACGCAACGGAAAGAGCTGCGTCGAATTCCTCGTCACTGTCAGAGTCAACGAGTTCCATAGCCGTTGCCAACAAAGACGCCATTTCGAACAAATGCACAGCGTATCCGTGTTCTTACAACTAGTAATAATTGCGCACACGTTTGAATGCACACGCTCGCGGCACACACTAACAAAAGAAAAGCCACAGCCGCCCAATCGCAGCAGACGAAGGCCTGTACGTTTCTGCACTTTTGTCCTCAATTTGACCGCTGCACCGAAAGCGCTAGTGTCACGCTACACTCACACTTCAAGAACTGGCACTGCACTGGCACGGCACTTTTCTGAACTAGTGCAAAAAGTGCAGCCAAATCGAGGAGACCTTATCTTTTGCATTCAGCACGGTGAACCAGACTTGTGCAGTCGTGCTTTCAGTGCACACGTTCACTGAAAATCGTGTACGTGCTTTGTGACAGCTTTACAGGCAGGTGTGTAAGTAAATATCGGGTGTTTTGCATCCAGAAAGCGGTAGACAAGTGAATTGCCAACATTAAAATAATTGATAGTGAACGCAGTATCTTGTGCAGATGGTACACTGTGACGAGGGCTGTGCAATGCTGACTTGTGCCTCATGACGGAAAAGCAGGGTGAAAATATGGAAAAAGAAAGGACAATGTGCTGTCCTGGATTTGTTCATTGTATAAGTTTTGTATAGGGGTGATCAGTAAAAGGCACTATAATTTAACTGTTTATGTATTCATTCCTGACCCCCTCCCCGCTTTTTTTTATTAGGCCTAATTCTTGATTGGAATATTCACTAACTGGCTGAACAGTTTTTGTTTCATGTAGCATATATTCTGGCAGCTTAAGTTGCTCCTCGGCGCCTGTTGACAATATGCCACAGAAGCATAGCTTTTATTACTCTTGGACCCTGGCATCTAATACCAACCATGCTGAGGTATGAACATCTCCTTTGTTATCATAAGGCACATTGGAGGTAGCAGTGTTCCTTGTAAAACTGCTGACTGAGCAATAATTTAAACATCGGTTTTCTAAAAGCCAGACACAATACTAACTGCGCCTAAAGTATGACCAAGGAATACCAGTCTGTTTGCTTTAGTTGAAATGTGCTCAGAAACTAAGCGCAGCATTGAGGCCAAATTTCCTCATCGTCCTTAAAGCAGTCATGTTAACCTGATGACATTTTCACAGATCTTTGATGAGGACTTCGACACCTTCGTTGACATAACAGCAGACTTTGCTATCTACAACAAGGCGAGAATTAAAATCAAAGAGACGAACCAAATAAGGTGAGTGTTGCATCAATGCAGATGTTTGGTATTTAAGTCTTCATTTTAGATTCTAAAATTTAGAAAGTTATCCAAAAGCACTGCACAATGTCTTTCCTTTTTTCTCCCATCAACTGTACTGCAGGATAGCAGATGTCCTCGAAAAAGGCCCACCACAACAGGCACACCCCGGTCATGTGTACATGCTGGCAACTGTGCCACAGGATATAGTAATGAGCATTGAGAGACACAGGGCTGGGCAGTATTTCAAAAACAGATGGCAGGTGCTACAGTGGTTATACCACGATTTGTGTCTGCAAACAATGTAAGTCATCAACACAAACTTTTATAAACCAAGTTCGACACATCTTGGCTTGTGGCTGTCTTGCTGAGCTATGTTGAAAGGAGCCTGCCATTAAAGCTATGTTGACTAAATCAGCTTGTTATGAAAGATTTCAGGTGCTAGAAGCAAAACATAATGATTATTGTATTGACTGGCAATTTTTCCCTGGACGTTATTTCCAAAGCTGCTGTGACTTAATATGTAACTACAGCGATTTCATTATATAAAGTATCAGTTAGGTATGTAAAGAATTGTATTCCTTCAGCATAAACCAGCTTTACAGCATTAAATATCTGGTAGAAATCTTATGGCATTGCCATCTTTAAACTGAGTTATGTAATCTGACAAAAAAATGACATTGGCTACTTGGCTACTTTTTAGCTATTGTTCTGGCACTGGCATAAACAGCTAATATACGCTGAAACGTAGCACAACTATCACAAAATAAATGTTCGTTCGCACTGCTGGCTACAGCTTCCTCGGTGCATGGCTTTTCACTGTAATGTAGCTGGCGGGGGACCCGTTCAGCCTTTCTAGCCGCTATAGTTCCACATTGTATGTATGGTGGGCCTGGTGGCTGTGCAGTACATGTGCACAGGGGTTCAACGAAAGTCTAAACTACAGCTTAGCCATGGGCAAGCACACGACTGCACAAAGGATGTATTGGCAACAGTGGCTGGAGGACCCAAAGCTAAAAGGCAAGAACATTTTCTAAAAGTTAACGGTACTTTGCAGATTAAATTGCAATGCTGTCATGCAGCAATGATACTTTATAACTAACGCTTTCAGACGCTATGTACACAATTGTGTACGTTTCAATCTTGCGGCTTTTACAGAAACAAAATGCCAAAACTCAAGATTTTCTATAGTTTTGGCTCATTGTTGTGCTCGTCTGGTAAACACTGAAGTTTTCAGGGCCATCTAGCGGATAGTAAAGCAAATATGACCAAAAACAAACATGGCGGCGCACGCGACAGCTTCCGCAGGTGAGCTTTTTCAATTATTTTTCCTTTTTTTCTCAAAGGTATTGTGGTTCTAAAAAATTATAGAAACAATGCCTAACATGCAAACATGTATGTATGTTGAATTATTCAGCGTTACTTGAAAGACTTCCTTGCCAGCGGCGCATTCAGTGCATGGTCACACTTGTGTACATAGCGTGATACTGGAAGTCGACTGAGCGCCAATTTCTGTCTAATCGCGTACGTTACTGTTATTTTCCAGGTTTTATGGGCTTGCCTTGCACGTCATTCTACAAACCAAAGTTGAATCATGCAACCAAAGAAACAGCTGATCGACTACTGGAGAAGATTGCTTCGGGGAATGTGTCCGATACCAGTGAAAGCGACAATGAAGATGACGTTTCACAGGAAGACGTTCCGCAGGAAAATGATGGTAGCATACAGAGTCCCAGCGAAGATGAAGAAGAGGAGCATCAAAGGTCATCATTGAAAGAAATAAGTGCAGAAGACAACATACCTAAAAACTTTCAGTGGAAAAAGAGACTTTACGTGCCCCCGTCAGACACCGACTTCAGCAGTCACGACGAGTGCCCTCCGGACGCAGGTGAATTGTGTACGCCGTACATGTACTTTTCCAGATACGTGCCCGAGTCAGTTTTCAAGGTGATAGCAGAAAACACTAATCTGTATAGCGTGCAGTCAACTCTGCATAACGTGAACACGACAGCCGATGAAATAAGGAAGTTGTTCGGAATGCACATCATGATGGGTGTCGTCCATTTGCCTCGGGTAAGGCTCTATTGGAACCCGATGATGAAGGTTCCACTCATCAGTTAAACTATGACAGAGAAATGCTTTTTTAAGCTTCAAAATAATCTGCACATTGTTCCAGAAGATTCTGATATCCACAGTGAAGATCGCCTGTGGAAAGTGCGTCCTTTTCAGGAACTTATACGAAAGCGATGCTTGGAGCTGGCTGTTGAGGAAGAATGCTCAATGGATGAGCAAATGATCCCTTTCAAGGGCCAGCTTTCCATAAAACAGTATGTGAAAGGTAAGCCATCTCCCTGGGGCATAAAAGTGTTTGCTCTATGTGGTAGAAGCGGTTTAGTATGCTACCTTGCGCTTTACCAGGGAGAAAACACGATTCCTGCTGAACTAAAGACTACAGTCTTTGTTCGGGTGTTGTCTTGCATTTGTCTAAAAATTCCTTCTGGATGTAATTATCAGCTTTATTTTGATAACTACTTTACATCAGTGCCCCTCCTTCGCCGACTACATGACAAAATTTTGGCAGCTGGAACTCAGACAAAACAGGCTAGGCAAGTGCCCTCTTGAATGAAAAAATTTGATAAACAAGAAGCCGCGAGGATACTCCGCTGAATACGTCACAAGTGATGATGTTGTAGTGGTGGTCTGCAAAGACAATAATGCTGTGTCTGTTGCATCACTTTGTTAGCATTGGTGAGGAAGAGGATGTCAAGAGGTGGGACAAAACCATGCGTGAGCACATATTTGTGAAACAGCCCGAGATCATTGCCAAGTACAATCGAAACATGGGAGGCGTCGACAAGATGGACTTTCTGCTGAACCTGTACTGCACCAAGATCAGGTAAAAAAAGTGGACCCTGAGGATGACATTTCATTTTGTAGACTTGGCCGTCTGTAATGCTTGGATAGAGTACTTACATGACAACGCACACACATGGCGGTCAAAGCTCCTTGATCTCCTGCACTTCCGCATGCTAATTGCGGAGGCCCTCATCAGCAGGGTGCCTAATACAAGGAAACGTGGGAGGCCGTCCTCCAAAGACGTTCCGACAGATGTTCCTCACGAGAGGAACGTCCGCATTCGACGACCTTGCTCGGATGCACGCTATGATGGCGTGGACCATTGGCCAGAAGCCCAAGATCAAACCCTTCCTTCTAGATGCAATTATGAAAGTTGCAAAGGGCGATCAAGAGTTTTTTGCAAGAAATGTGAAGTGCCACTTTGTATGATGAAGGACCATAACTGTTACTACAAATTTCACACTTGAAAGATTGTTCCTGATTCTTGACCTCTATGATGCTATGTACACAATTGTGTACACGACTGTAAAAAATAGAGTGCTTTTGTATTTTCGTCAGTAGCCTTCCAATTCATCTTATTTGGTCAAATATATATAGTAGAAACAGAAAAAAAAATTTTTGTAGGAAATAGCGAGCGGCGTCTGAAAGGGCTAAACTTTCTTTGCCTGCATCTTCGGCCATTCGAGTCCGCCACTGCTATCGGACTTCCCTCCGAAAACATTGAGTGGAAACCCTTCCGATTCGCCCGGGAAACTCCTGATTTTTTACAGAACTTTCCGATTGTGCGATCAATGTCTTACATCTCCCAAAAAGTGGTCTCTGTTTGCGCATTGATGGTTTTTGAGAAACCGCTACCGTAGAGTCTACAGCCACATTGTAATCGTCAGCACCACCAACAAAGCCCGCACTAGCAGCATTGGTGTCATTGACTAAGCAGCCGACTACGGTGCCTAGTAAGCCGACCAAAGCCAGAGCCAATGTAGCTCTTGCATTTCATGCATGCCTTCCTCCATGGCGCATCTTGCTGTCGCTGCTGCTTGTGTGTATGATTAGTGTTGGCTAGACTGTCTGTGTGCAGTGCAGCGTGTAAAGTTAGAATCCTCGTGTGCTTGATGCCATGGCGCTATCAAAGCCCAAGAAAAGGTATCTGCAGAAGCTTTTGCAATCTTAAACTTCTAAATTTCCGTGCTTTTCGACATCAAGAAAAGGAGAACATTCTGCATTTTGTACAATGTGTGGATGCGACGTCAGGATGTCACACGGTGGCAAAGGTGACTTGAAACTGCATGTTTCCACAGCAAAGCATCAAAGCTATGTTCGCACCGCTGAGCAGCAAGGCAACATAGTGAACTTTCTCTGGAACAACTGCGATGACAGTGCCACATGTGCGGAGTGCCTGTTTACGGGATTCCTCGTCGAACACAACCTACCCTTTAGTGTCAGCGACTACGTTGGGCCTCTTCTACAGAAAATGTTTCTTAAATGCGACGACGCAAAGCATTATGGATGTGGGCGTACGAAAGCAAGTGCAATTGTAGGAGAAATGGCATCAGAGGTGCAGAGCACGATGCTGGAGACCATCAAGTACCGTGCTTTTGCTGTTGCGGTCAATGGCAGCAACAACACTACTGCACAGCTGTACCCGATTGTGGTGACGTATTAAGTCGAGGAATGCTTGCGCATTGAAAGTACGTTACTCAGCATTCAGGAATTCCACGGGGAGGCGATGGGAAAAATCTGGGACTTTGTGTTGAAGACAATGGAGACCTTTGACGTGCCCTTGTCAAAGTGCATTTTACGCCGACAATGCAAACAATATGTTTGGGGGAAAAAACGGCGTCGCTGCAGTCTTAAAGGAGGCACAAGAAAACTTGGTTGTGATTGGCTGCCCCTGACATCTAATTAACCTTGCTGCCAAGAAAGGAGCCACGTGCTTGCCGGCTAAGTTTGATGAGGTTCTCGTGGATATCTTTTATTACTTGGAGAAAAGCTCTAAACGCAAGGACAAGCTGTCTGAATTTCAAGAAATGCACAATGTAGAAATGCGAAAAATTTTGAAGCATGTACCGTTGGTTGTCACTAGGCAAGTGCCTGACAAGAATTCTTGACCAGTGGCAACCTCTGGTTAGCTTTTTCTTAAGTGAAATCAAATCAAAGAAGCAGTGCCCATCCTTTTTAGAGTCTTATCAGATTTTTTGTAGGCCCGAACCACCACGAGGTGCAACGTCCGATGAAGCCAGTCGCAGACGTAAAGCACCAACCGAGAAGAAGGATGCCCCAGCTACAAAAAAAGCTAAAGTGTTATCAGGGTCTGCAGAACAAGAAGCTGTTCTGACTCGTGAAGAAAGGCTGCTTCATTTTCTGACCTCCGACATTAACTTGGCTTTCAGATTTTTTTTTAAAGGTGTGATCCCGCTATTTGAGAAACCCAAATGCCAGCTACAATCACAGGCACCTCAAATACATATTCTGCAATCGGTTCTGCTCCAACTCCTCACTGAGCTTTTGACTAGGTTTGTCTTGCCAACTGCTATAAAGGGTGCTCCCTCTCCGCTTGAAGTTCTGTATCAAGATATCCTCAATCGGAAGGCAGACAGTGATCTGGTCATTGGGAGTTGTACAGCAGCATCGGTAGAGAAACTTAGTTCACATGATCAGACAATTTTTCACTTGTGTCCGCTCTTACTTGACCACTGTGTGCGATTACATGAGGCACAAATTCCCACTTGAAAATGCAACTCTGAAGAATGCGGAGGTGGCCAACCTAAAATTTATTTCATAGGCGTCGCTCTCTAGTCTTCGTTTCTTTATTCAGAGTTTCCCTCAGCTGCTGCCCCGAGATTCCAATGAATCTGCTGAAGATGCTTCAGATGCTCTCGAAGCTGAGTCTGCTGCACTACAGGCGTACAGTTTTCCAGAGGACATTCTAACTGAAGAAAGGTGCGACATGCAGCGGTCTATGGTTGGAAAAATGAAAAACACTGAAGGAAAACAGATGTTTCCCCGAGTTGCCAAGGTGATGCTGAATTTACTCGTGATGCCGCATAGCAACGCGGAGTGGGAGATGGTGTTTAGCACGGTGTGAAAAACTAGGACTGAATTCCGTTCATCAGTGTGCAACACAACCCTCCAACACCTGCTGCTAGTGAAGTGCCATCAGTCTGGACCATGTTTTGAGCAAAGCTACTCCAACAAATTTTCGAAGCGAGCAAAGTCTGCTACTGCAAGGCCCCTGCAAAAGGACTCATTGAACACTGCCTGAATGTTTGAACAATACAACCCCTACCCCACCTCTGGTCCCACCAGATCTTGAAACAGTGAATGCATTTAAAATTGAATGGCAATATTATTTTCCTTGAACTAGTCTAACTCTGTCTTGTTCTAATTAAAAAAATGTCTTTTCCTTTCCCTGTTTGTTCCCTTCTCACATAGTCACGCTTGAATCGCTGCTGCCATAACCACCCTTGCTGAAGTCGGTTTCAATTTGTTCTGAACCACTTTTCACCAGAAGCTTTGCGACCTATGTGGATTACCCTTGATACAGGTGTGCCTGTTGGTGGTTATCTCATATTCTCTGCCGAGACCGCCAACACATTTCTGCTCATTTCTGATATTTGTCCACATAGTCATCATAGGACTTGAGCCGAAGCTGGAATCATTGATCGACAGGTCTGCGCACTTTCCTAAAAGGTGTAACATCTCTTGTGGCACAGCATTGCGTCAGCCACACCGAAAATCGAAGCGGGCCCTTTACGCGAGAATAGGTAATTGTGGTACATACTAATGGGTAGGCGTAGGATGAGCCACCATGGTTTGAGCGGTCAGCCGATACACAAGGCTCTATGGAGACTGGATCGGGAATTCTTTGCAACTTCGTTTTAAGCGTTAGTACGCTTTGAGCAAATAAGCATTAACGAGGTTTTACTTATGTCGGTAGCTTTTGCTCAGTCTACTTTTTTTAATATTTTAATACCCTATTTACTTGCATAATGATCGCACTTTCTTGTAAAAAAAAACTGACGCAAATTCAGGGGTGCGATTGTTAAGCAAGTTAAATTTCCCGCGAAAAATTTTGTTTTTTCATCCCGCGTTTGCTGCAGGATGGCAACAGGTCAACAAGCAGGCGGCTGCCTGCTTAGTGGAGCCAAGTGGGGACACCAAAACAGAAATGGCGGCCGGCGGAGCAAGCCGAACGCGACGAATGCGATTTTTGTTCTTCTCGCGAGTACATTACGCGCATTGAAACAGTTTCTTCCTTATCAGTAATGAACAATATCATTAATATCAGCAAGTTTGCGACACTAACGTAGCCATGTCCACTTTGAGGGGACAGAAACAGAGATGGGCACGTGCAACTGCCAGTGACACAAACACATGGCGGGCATGCTGCGGAAACTGCAACATTTGTCTTCACTACTATCCTAATACGTCATGTTTCCGCTAAGGGTGGGCGAATATCTTAGCTGCGTTACAAGAGTCGGCGTATGAAAAGGGTACACTTCTAACATATCTGTGTAAATGTGGCCACTATCGTTGCCGCTCACGATTCGTTCCGTGCCCACGAGTGCAGATGAGACGAATCGAAAGGCGCCTTTTTTGTTGTTGTTGTTGTTGGCCGAAACCATTACGAAGCCTACAAGTAATAATAATAAGGCCAAGGCAAGTTTGGTTGTAGCTTTTCTTTTCATGGAAGTGCGGAAAGTGATGAAAAGAATGAAATGGGGCATCTGCTTAAGAATGTTTGGTGCATGCAGACTGCTTGGTATGTCTTCAAGAGTCGTTCGCGTAGCATTTGACAGCATTTGACAGATGGTGAGCGCGATTATCATTAGCTAGACTTGGCACATGACATATCGCTGCGACAAGTTAGCGGTGTGATTACACGGGGAAAAAAAATCACATTTTGACGACAAAATTCAGGGGTGCGATCATTACGCCAGTGTGATCATTATGCGAGTAAATACAGTACATGTACTCAAGAAATCCCTGAAAGTTGGCACCAAATAATCCATGCTGTTGGTGGCACTAACACTGAAGCCCATGTTTAGTACTCATGCATAAATATTAAGAATAAAGCACGAGGAGGAGTTGGAAGCCGGGGAAGAGCCGCAACAGTAGCAAAACAACAGAGCATCGTGAATCTATTGAGAAAATTGTGTGCTTGTCTCCTACTGGTGGCACATTCTTCAGCTTTTATTTCTCTCATCCCCGTGATTCTTACTTATACATATAAAAAACATTTGTCTCCGATCCTTTATTTCACTTCAATGCCTGTTGTTCTTATACAGTTGTTACTATACAAAATGCTCAGTTCCTCTGACTAACTTCATTAGGCATACTGTGGCACTAAGTAACCGATGAGCAGAAGTTACCACAGTGCAGGCCTGTGCAGTAGCCTTGGCTTTTTATTGCCATGCTTTTCTAGGGTAAACATTGAAGTGCATAGTACTGCCGGTAAAACTTGCTGCATAGATAATTCTTTGTTTAAAATAATTTCATATGGAAATAGGGGCATTCTTAATACACGAGTGTAGCTGCTACATGAGCCTGTGTGGCGGGAGTGTATGCACTACAGCCTGTATCTTGCACATTTGCAGGTTTTCCACAAGCAGTACCCGCCATTATAAGTACAGGAGGAAGAGGTTCACATATGACCCTCTGCATGTATGGTCAGGAAACACATTACACAATAAGCAGATTTATCAGCAGGCACTTTTATACCTTTCTATTGCATGTCAGACATGTGCACAAAAACAAAGTCCCATTAGTGTGTACTGGGCGCAACAGGCGGCTTCACAATGACCCTTTACAAGTCTCACATTGAGAGCACTTGCCTTATAGTTATAAGCAATAAGGGAGCCTCATAGTTATAAGCAATAAGGGAGCAGAAATTGCCAATAGTAGTGGAAATGACTCTTGCATTCCTCAGCCAGAAACACCATTGCTATGACTTTGTACTGTGACGGCAAAGAATTGGTCAACTTAATAGGAATGAAAAGAAGCCCGAGAGGAAAGCTTACACTATTTTATATCTCATTTGTGAATGCGCTACCACCTTTGAGGTCAAAAGTCAGCAACTACTTTTTGCTTTCAGTAGGAAATTAGAGTGACCTGAAGTCACTAGACACAAAGGCTGTGGTACTACAGGACTTCATTTCTACACTAAATAGAATGGCAAAACAGGTGCAGCTTCAGAACTGCATATGGTGAGGAGCTGTTCTTTGGTTTTTTTTTCTGGCATACGTTGGTAATTCTTGGGCTTGCTACAATATTGCAGGTCTTAAAGAAAGCATCAGTAAAGATGTGCGATTTGCCTGTCGTACCTGTACGCTTGCAACAGTTGAGTTTCACAAATTTTATCATGGAATACACTGCACTCTCTCCAAACAGAATCGCAGTGCAAGAGGCACCTTTGAAAAAAGTGTGCACTGAATTATCAGAAAAATATGGTATTAAGTCTAGGTCTGTCCTAGCAGAAATGTCTCATTTCTCACTGCTATCAGATATCCTCCACAATCCTCTGCAAATCTTGTTAGAAGGAGTTGTTCCCCTAGAATTACTGCTTATAAATTTATTGTGATAGGGGCAGCATGGATACACTTAAGTCAATTGAACAAACTGAATGAATTGAACAAACCCATGTATGAATTCAATTTTCACAGACTTGTAAGCAAGAGTGATTACCCAAGATTCTTTGAAGCTGACTTCAGCTTCCCATCCTCAACAAGCTCCAGTTTGGTCTTTTTGCTATATTTTCTCTTAATAGTTAAGGACTTCTTGCCAGAAGGTGACTTAAAGGAGCCGTACTGCAAGTGCTTTGTGCAGCTTTGTATTATTACGCAGTTGCTTGTTTCACCAGGCATGTCTCCAGATACACTCGGGTAGCTAGAGTGCCTACTAGATCGGCACAATGAGCTGTTTGCAAGTCTGTATGGCCTTGATGCATTCAGACCTACGCATCATAAGCTTGTTCACACCATCACACATATAAGGTGCTTTGGTCGTTCCCACCACCACTGGACCATGAGATTTCAATGTAACAATGCACTCCCAAAGTCCTTTTTTTTTTAAGTATATTCCAAAGTACAAATGTTTTTCCAAATGAAAATGTCCAGTGATCTGTGGGTGGGCCCAGGGCTGCCAAACTTGAATTATACACACAACAGTACTACATCAGAAATTGGTGTGCCTGTTTGCTTAACGTCTGCTTTTGTGCAATGTGGGCTTGAGCCCCATGATGTTGGTCGAACAGCAATTTCTGTGTCCTCTGTCTGTCTCCAATGTGAAGATCTTTTTTGTCTGGTGTAGTAGTGTTTGAAGAAAATGACGAGCCGATGTTCGGTGAGGTAGACACTATTGTACATTGGGCAGACAAGATCTTCTTCACTCCGCACCTGCTTGTCAAGGTTAGGTATTCAAAAGAAGTAAATGCGTTTGTTCTCATGAAAACACCACATACGTCAGTAATTCGGCCCAGATCCCTTCTTTATTCTTGGCCACATTCACCTACTCAAAAGACTATATTTTGTACGGTATCTCAAAATGTATCTGACTCACCATTGCCATAATGTCTACCGTTTTCAGTTAATGTAAGCTCAATTAATTTTGTATAAGTTTATGTGTGTTTCGTTGTGACCTTTTCTCTCTTTTCATAAAATGCTTTATCTAGATTAGAAGTGCAAGATCATTTGTATATTACGAGATGTGCACCTTTGTAATTTGCTCTAATTTATTTTGTAATAATTTTTTGCTTCTCAGGAGTTTTATCGCTGGCTTCTTGAAAATCTACCTATTTTCTGACACCATTCAGCCAATTCAACTCGGAAAACTTGTTCCATAAAGGGTCCTACTTTGTATCTTTAAATGAAAATATTGCATTAGAGATAAGTTTATCTAGCTGTTGAACTGTCAATTTCTACTCGCATTATTTATCCCAGCTAAATGTGCCTCCTGCTCGGGCCTTCATGTTGTGTGTTGAATTGTTTTGTTGAGAACTTTACCATTACATATGTACTGAAATGTCTAGTAATAGACTGATCTCAGGAAGAGTTTTATTTCATCAGAAAGTCTGCAAAGGATACTAGAAGTTTTAGTCTTTTGCTGGCTGGAAGACAACGATGGTAAGCAATTCATAGAGAAGTAAGTTTTTGATAAGTCAGTCAGGTGAGTGTGTCAGTGTGTCAGTCAGTCAGTGTCAGTGTGTCAGTCAGTCAGGTGAGGGAAATTCATACGGCCCCATTCTCTACATGCTCTGTCGAGTTGGGTCTGGCCTAGCAATGGGGATGCACAGCTTCTTGTTTCAAATATTGCGCTATTTCAGAGCAGCTGTAATATTCATGTTTTTAAAGTGTTGTCAAACTCACGGTCGCGAGTGTTTACTGTCTGATAATCAGTAAGGAATGATATTTAAAATCAGAACTAGACACACATTCGGTGAAACTGTATAAATGTTATGGTGGGAGCTTTTAAATATATTGTAACGGATACGAAAGGCAGGTACAAGAAAGAAAGAAGAGAAGACAAAGAGAACGAGGAGTTTGAGAGGCCGGACTGCGCTACGATCTCACTACGATCATCGTCCATATCCTGTGAATAAAACTATTTCTTCACAACTCTTCGTAACAGTTGTGGGGAAGGTGCTGAGTATCGATGCCAGTATCTCTCGTCATTTCATCGTCTCATCTCGTCAATTGCAGCCATTTCATCAACTTTGTTTAACAATGGGCAAAAGAAACCAAGTAACGAGCTCCAGATACGCTAGTATATCTTTGCCAATCTTGGCTGCTTGGTTACCAGTACTCTTTTCTCACCACCACCACGTCCAGAGACTAAGTTAAAAAAAATAAGTTTCTGATAAAAATAAATGCCTTTAAAATTTCTCATAAGCTTCATAATTGCTCAAACTTTTATTTGCGAGAAAACTCAAACCATTTCAAAACATTTCAACTATACTATTCCATATGAAAGGGATAAGATAAGTGAATGACATCAACATTGTCAAAATGGAGCAAGCTTGGTTGGTCGGCAAGATGAACTCGAACGTCATGGTGAAAAATTCAGCTTAGAAGTATTTCTCAAAACTTTACTCTAAAAATGAAGCCCAGGGTGAACAATGCAAAAAGTCCCTGAAGACACCAACCGAAGCAACAACAACCCATTCAAACCCACTGAAAAAGTGTCCGAGCTTGTATGTGGCCTAAGAAGAATGTGCTGCATGTGAAAGACAAAGAAGGCTGCTGGGCAATCTACGTCGCAGTCGTCAATTTCATCACATTTTTGGCTAACAATGAAAAATTGCATGGACGGCGAGAAAAGTGACTCAGAAGATTGCAACCTTCATTGCAGACAGCTTGCACACTTACAGTGTCATTGAGGAAGATGGCTTAGTCAAAATACTGAGGTGCTCTATACCCGAGTATAGCGTGCCTTCAAGGACCATTTTCTCAAGGTTAGTGATCCCAATTTGTAGGCCGCGAAAAAGGTTGAAGTGATGAAAGCCCTCAGATCGATCTTCGATGCTGGAGTCGAGTGCTACTATTTGACCCCCGACAGCTGGACCTCGTGCAGTTGTCAGAGTTACGTAAATGTCACATTCCACATAATGGACAAGAAGTTTGTGCAGCATGCCTACACTCTGACACATGGTCAAATCACCGTAGACTGCACCACAGAAAACATTCGCCAGTTTCTGCAGAACATGACTGAGGATTGGGAACTTCCAGAAGATTTGCGAACCTATACTGCCACTGACAATGGCAGAAACTTGGTTGCTGCTGTGGAGCATTCGCAGTGGCACAGGGTTCAGTGTTTTGCCCACACTCTACAATTTTAGATCCCTGACGCAAAGGAGCGTGCACCTGGATTCTTTCAGCTGTGTGCAAAGGCACGTTCCATAGTTCGCCACAATAAACCCTTGAGCTTTGCACTGACATCTCTGCAGAGCTGTCGGAATCAGACAACATGTAAAACCTGTCGTCTGTGGAGTGGAAGCTAATGGCTGGGCTGGTCAGTGTACTTCAGTCCATGCAACAAAGAAACTCTCTGCAACCAATTACCCAACACACTCGCAGGTGATATCTCTGCTAGAATGCACTGGGATTACTCTGAAAGAGTACATTTCAAAAGCCAATAGAGTAGCCTCCTTTGCAATCAGCCTGCTGTGAAGTCTCAAGACCAGGTTTGTCGATGTGAAGATGTCTCCACTATTGGTGCTGGCAACACTGGTCAATCCTCGCTACAAGACAGTCTTTCACTCCACACCAAGCCAAAAGGTTTGGAGGAGTAGCACGCTTCTTTCGGAAGTTGAGAAACTGCACTCAACTGGGACAGCAGAAGCCAGAGAGTATGTAAGCGCTGCAAGCACCACAGAAGAAGCATACTCTGTGGGGACTGCATTCTCTAAAATCAAAATAGCATCGGAAGAAACGCTGCACTCGGCTGGCATATCCCAGTGCCAGAAGCAAGTGCATGAGTTTCTGCAAGCCCCACTGCTTGGCTGTTCAGATGATCCCCTCCTGTGGTGGTCGACCCTGGGCTTACAGCTCTACCCTGCTGTGGCTACAGTGGCGCAGAAGTATCTCCATTCCAGCTACCCAGGCGGCCAGCGAAAGGGTGTTTTCAGTCGCAGGCAATATTGTGATGACCTGGAAAGAGCACCTGCTTCTGAGGCATGTCCAACAACTTCTTTCTCCACAAGAACTGATTGAACTAGGTTCTCCTTGTAAACAGAAATTAGAGAATTGTGGTGCGTGTACTACATACTGAACAGCCGCAGCTTTAGTTCATTTCTTTTTCCATCAATTCAATAAATAAGTCATACTTGAATTCATCGTGGTCTAACTCTCACAAATTACTCCACCTAATAATTGCACGTATCCAATAATTATCTTGCCTGCCACTTTGCGGCCAAGATCTTTGAACGGCAACTATTTGATATACGATTCAAAAATATTCAGCCAAAATTACTATTTACTTCGAACTAGAACTCTACTACTCGCACAACCCTAGCAAAGTCCATTTGGTGCTGTGTGTAGACATTGTTGCATTTCCGCAACACTGGTTTTAAAACACGCCATCTTGTGCTGCCACATGTGCTAATCCCGCCCAACTATTCCCAAACAAACATGGTGGAGGCTGCACATACCTGCATGCAGTGACACAGGTAATTTTTGTCAATTATAAATGCATTTCTGAAGAAGGTAGAGCGCAGAAAAGTGTCTTATGCTCTGCTACACATTCTCTTAATAGTGTAGCTTACAAAAAACATTATTTCAGAATAGCTTGTTTCTGGCGGCAGAAAGTTGCTGTGTTGCACAGAAACAACAACATGCACATGGAGTTTTTTCCTTCTCAGAACTGGAAATGGATCCTAAATGCTTCTATGGCTTAACAATTCCTTCTGAAAGTAAAGACAGTGACCTTTTCAGAAGTGACGATGACCCTGAGTTTAAGTCTGTTTCAGTTCAACATGTGTGCAGTATGTTTTCTGGTCAAATGCTTGAACTTTTTGATAGGGATGCAGTGTATGTGCATGCTGCTGTCTCGCATTGTCATGGGTGTACCTATACGTCTGTGCTTCTAAATTTTGGGCCATAACACGAAGATACCATGCATGGCGGTTCTGTCTGCTTTCAAATTACACAGGCTTCCTGTTTAGTTTATGGCTGTGTTTAGCTTTGTCTTACCACTCACTTTATTCTCTGTATAACGCTCTCCAATTTCTGCTTCAGATGTGCAACCTGATTTGGAAAAGCTGACAGCACAAGTGAGCCGAGTGCATGTTTTGACGAGGACGAGTATACAGCAATGGCACAACACCTAACCATTGGTCAACACAAGCTAAGAGAAGGATAATTTAGGAGAATTAGAGTCTAGTAAGAGATCTGAAGAGAGTTAGGTTCTCCGGATAAAGTGAACTTCCAAAGCATATTTCAGAGCTGTCAACACCATTCCAATACTTTAAGTTTCTCTTCTCCAACTCACTGAGTTCACTAAATGCACATCAAAGCAACTTGTTTGCGCTCCAGAAAGACACGAGTCAGCCTCTTTGTACCACCGCAGAAGAGACGGAAGTGTTTATTTGGACTTGCATGTGGATATTGATCATTCGAATGAGGAACACGAGGTAATACTGGAGTGCAGCAACCAAGGTAAGCCAAGTAGCTGACAACTTTCCTCTGGCTCGCTTCGAAAAACAGAAGCATAACATCCACTTCACAGACACTAGTACTCTTGGTCCAAAAGACGGTCCAGGTAAAGGTCGGTTTGAGAAGGTACGACCTCAGATAGATATCATCAATGAACAGTGGTCAGTGGTACAGCTGCCCAAATCTTCAACTAGCTTGCACGAGCGGCGACTTTTCTGTGCGTCAGCGCCATATGATGAAAGCAAGTTGCAAACAGGGCAAGAGTAAGCACATGTCCACAAAACGCACTCAGCTGGGCCCATCATATGCTAGGCTATGCCTTCTTAAGGACGTCACCCCATATTAGCACACTTCAGACGAACAAGCAGCATGAGTAGGCAAATGGTTTTGCTCGTATGTTATGTTCCAAGATCAGCAAGCAATCGAGGAAATAAAATTTAAAGATCTGTCACATGCCCCCAGTCATGAGATAAGCCGAAGAATATGGATCGTTCATTTGTTACTTGCTGATGCAAGATTTTTTTTTTTTTTTCACCTGTAGAAAGGGCTGTTATCTGCACCTCTCCACCAATTGCAATGGCAGCATGTGAGGGGTTATTTAAGGCTGTCCTAGCCCCCATGTTAAGCAGCACTGCTCAGACTCGGATAGAGTCACAACCACGTAGCACTGAAATGAGTACATCTTATTTTTTATCATCATTGTTGTAGCAGGTGACAGAGTGATGGAGACGATCCAAGAGCACGTACCACATTGCTTTATTTCAGTGACAGCAAACTATATAGATAGGCTGCTTGCCTATGACGTAACATAAACGAACCAATCATGTTTGACACCTGTGGCACAGCACTTCATATCAATCATGATGGCCGCCTTCGTCACTGTCTCCTGATTCTGGTGATGAAGACCCATCTCACGCGATTGATATCATGTCACCCACAAGTTAGAAGTGTATGCCGGAAAAGAAAGATCAGTGCCAAGACTTCCAGGAGAGCCTGACTGTGGAACAAGTGGAAATGTTGCTCAGTTTAGTAGAATGATTCCAAGAGGGGTCTGCCACAAAGTGTACTCTGGCAACTATTTCAACTGCCCAAGTTTGCAGGTATACAGTGGAACCCCGTTCATATGTTTTTCACCGGACCGAGGAAAAAAAACGTAACAGCCGGGAAAACGCAACAGTGAGGAAAGCTCCGAAAATGAATTAAAAAAAGTGCAGCTTCAATTATATACAATTTATTTCCACAGAGTGCGCTTGGGACTTAAAAAAGTCTAGAATGGTGGCTTGCCGTTTCTTTTGCTCGCTAGAAATCACCACACGTTTCTCAATAGCCTGGAAGGCCGCATTGCTGTCAGCGTCGCTGCGAGGAGGCCCAGAGCCGCGACGGTTTCTCCAAAGCTAGGATTTGGCAACTCCCCGGCATCATGCGGCTAGTGCTCCTCGTCGTCACCGCGCCACGGCAATGGCAACGGACGAAGGAATATCCGCGGGAAATTTTGCCCTCTTTGGCGTAATCATGCTAACATGCTAATGATTGTTTAGTATTGCTGCGGAGCGCACGCGTCCGAGCAGCCCGGTTGCGCGCAGCACGGCGTGGTTTCACGATAAATGTAAACAAGAGAGGAGAGCTGGCCCGATAGGCGGAGCAACGCCATTAGCAACGCCAACTTCCGGCTTCACTTTAGCTTCACAAAGAGTGACGTCAGGGCCTCTCCTGAGTTTCCTTCCTCCGTGAGTCGACCCGTCCAACAACCATGCGGTGACCCTAATCACAGTGATGATAGCGAGAGCATTTTTCACGAATGGCCACCTAGTGGCGGCCTCTCGAAGTGGTGTGCGGCTTCTTGCAGCCAGTTCCATAGCCAAGCCCGGCCAAAACTCGTCAAAAGCCGCCTACTTTATCCCAGGCGGGTTCAGGGTGCTAAGTTGCGATGTACCATGCGGGAACGTTTTCACAGCTACTACGTAACAGCGGGGTTCCTTATACGTTGGATCCTATGGAAGCTATGCCGGGACCGGATGAAAACGACGTAGCAGTCGGGAAAACGCAGCAGTGAGGAACGTAACAGCGGGTTTCTACTGTACCTAGAATGAGAAGCTCTACACTGCATTGGTACTGTGCGTATAAACCGGGTCCCTGGAGTGAGCATGCCTTCTGAGCATGAAATGAAAAAAAACAAAAAAAACAAAGAGGACATTTTGGAGACAGGGTTGCTGTTGTGGATGGCATCGCACTGTCATGTACAAGGTGGCAAGATAACTGAGCAGTGACCTTGCATTCCTCCTTCATTGGAACAGAGCCTGTTGGAAGTGCATCAAGGTATAATCGACAAAAAAAAAAAAGGAGCGAAGTGAAGTACCATGACCTTCTGTGATCACAGTCTACAATAAGCTCATGGGAGGCGTCGATCTTTCGGAATCTTTCATGTCCCCATGCTATCCCTACCTGAGGTCAAAGAGATATTGCTTTCGCATTTCTCTCCACATTCTTGACTTGACGGCAGTCGATGCTTGGTTGCTTTACAAAAGGAAAACCATGACTGACCCTGACGAGCACACAGAAAGGCTCCTTCCCTTGCCAGAATACTGCACTGCCATTACTTCAGCGGCAGTCAAGCAGACAGGCTCTAAGTTTGTCAGGCATATCATTCCATGCTGGAAACACTGGGAGGCAGGAAGTTTGAAAAAATGGCCACTGCCGCATACAATCTCTCGGTCATGGGTTTGTACACGATATACCAATTGTGTGCCGTTCTAAGCTGTTCTTTACATTTACTGGATATTAAATGGAGTCATTTAGCTGTGCTGACGCTGTTTGCCGTATTTTGCATTAGTGCTTCGTGACATCAGCTGTATTACGTGTTTTTGCTGATGGCTTACTACCACAATGATGGGATCCATGTTCACCATCTTCATTCTTATAGATGTGTTTTTGTACATCGCACATTCAGATAGCACTTTTTCCGGTAAGTGAAATACTTTGCACTTCTTTGTTTTTCGCCAACAATGCGAATATTTTTAGGTGCTACGACAATTCTTGATGGTTGGGCTCTTCTGTCCTGTGAGTTTTCGTCATCTTTATTTTTATATGAGGGTTATGCTTGTTAGTCTTTATGGTTAACGTAGCACGAATCAACCGAAGGGAGTGCATTCAAAGAGGACGTAATCATGAGCCAGACTGAACTGGCCCTATTCTCTGTCCTTTTGTTCTTGCATGGGTTAGAGCGTTGTGTGCTCACGCGCGCGTGTTGGTGACTATACAGCTTGTAGCGTTCCCATTTTATAGTAAAACAAAAACATAACTGCGATGTTTACTTGGTTTATACAATTCCAAATGCAATCGGCTGCTGATGTAAAAATTTCACTAGTGTATCGTTCTAAATAATCTGCAAAACTTGTAGCCTAGTAGCTGCTTCATCTGGGAGTACAATCATGACTGCTTGGTGTTTATTAATGAATGAGCGTGGGTTACCTCATTTGTAATTGCAAATCTGTCTTTCAACTGACTTGATGCCCTCTTATTTTGTTCTTTTCACTGTATAGACGGATGGACATCCTTCTTGTCCCGTCAGCACTTGGCTGGCACCTGCCGAATGAATCACATCAGGTAGCTTGTGCAGACCTTATAACCTTATTGTGAGGGGATCACACAAGAATGTACGGAGGCACCTGCGTCTGAGATGAGAGATTGTGTAGTCACATGTGCATGTAGAACAGGCATAATGCTGAGAGCTGCAGCAGTTTGCAGAGGTGCTTTGCAAAATTTTGCCGTAACTATAATTTTACCTGTGCTGTTTTTTGTTATCTATTTCATTAATATCATTGGAAGTGTGATCAGAATTCAGCAACTTATTTGCCCTGGCCCTTTAGGCTGCCACATTTGACCTTTCACTAGGTGGGCAATTATTCACCATGTACCATTACTTGAACACATCTTTTTGTGTGCAGTGGCTTCTCAACTGTGAGTCAATGTAGATGCTCAGAATTACCTGAGGCTATAGGTGCACTGATGTATTACTACCTCTTCAAATCACTTTGCACTTTTTTGTGCAACCAGCATGTTAACACTTCCAAAACAGTGGGCAATGTAATTTTGATCACATCATGAGACACTTTCAGTTTTGTATGACATATCATCTAAGATGATGCGTAATTCGTGTGAAGTATTGCCCTGAGCCAATTAGGGTCACATGAAAATATATCAACAAAAGTGACTGATCCAGCCTAGAAGTGTTGCTTTGGGACACTACTCTATCCCCAGTTCTTCTTTGCATGCTACCTGCTTACCCTGTACTATGTCATGTTTAAGTTTGAAAAAAAGGCAACATCTAGACAATGCAAAATGCCAAACTTGCTCTTGGTTTAACAATATAAAATGCTATATAACTTTTAACCTTATCATCATTTCCCTGCAGAATGGACAACTGTTTTAAACTGATTATATTTTGCAGTAAGGTTCTCAGACTTGTTTGACAAGTTGTTAAGCGCCTTTTTAGCTGCGAAACACCATATATTAATTTGAATGCTGACTCTGTCCGACTCTGCAATTTAATAACTATATGCCAGGAAATATACTACTAATTTTAGACATGACATACATACCTAGAGAGCCCTGTAATTTAAGAGAAAGGAGTGCTTAAACTTATTTTTAATGTGAAGCAAACTTCTTGCTTGGCACATATTCCTGATTGAAGTTCCAATTTGCACATTCTCATTTTCTCCCTCGCCTTTTTTCCTTCTGTGCAGATATTGCTTGCCTATGTCTACAAGAACCTTCATGCGTGGCCTGTGACATCAAGCTTTTGTGGGCAGCCAGTGCCCTCCTACCAAGGCTGGCCTGCTCTGGCAGCAGCGGCAATCATCTTCAGGATTCATGTGTGACCACCTTTGCTGCTATTTGTCACTTTTGTTAACTACACTTTCTACATCTTTTCTAATTTATTAGGTAATAAAGTTGGATTATGTCACATGGTGTGAAGTTGATGTCTTGCTGCATTTTCACTTGCAATCATGTTTATGCACAGCATGAAAAACTAAATGTACAGTGTATCAAAAAAAAAAGATAACAGCATATCATGATTTATGTTTCAGTTACGGTAACATGCAACATGTAAGGAATTCACTAATAGGTGGTATGCCGAAGAACTGGTCATTATTTCTGCTCGATGCTATGCGAGCATATGGTGATACCTTACAAGGGGCACCCACAAAGTGACAACTTACTTTTCAATGATGCATGGACATCAGGAGAAAATAATTATATTGCCGGATAGAGTGGTGTGCAGAGTGTTTTTCCAGATGTGAACTACCCTTTATTTCTTAAGAATTCATTGTAGCACAGCATTGCTTTGTATGCTGGTGTCATGCTATCCTGCCGCCTGTAGCTGAAACCAGGATGCAAGTTTTGCCTGAACATCACTGACAAAATGTTTCCCTGCTAGAAATTATTTCAGTTCGGTGGAGACCCAGCAGGGCGAAGCTTTGTCAACAATGACGTGTTTCGTGCAGAGGTGGTATTCTTGTTTCAGTCAATGGGCGCACATTGGTATGATATCTGCATACAATACAAATCTTGTTTGGTTTGCAAGATAATTCTGACAGGCGCATTCAATTGATTGGTCTACATAGAATGCACTATTCAACCAATCAGGCTGTACTACACTGTTCCCATAGTTCACATCTGAAAAAACTACCTTTGCATCACTCTATCCAATATAAACCTTTTTTTCCGATGTCCGTGCCTCATTTAAAATAAATTGTAACTGTGGGCAAACCTCGTGTTACAGCAACAGCTGCCACAAAAAATTTGAGGGAATGTCTAATAAAGGTCTTCAGTTGCTCTTGTCAAGCTGTCCATTATCCAACTTTTAGTGTAGTGTTAGCAAGGCTTACTGAAGTACTTCTAGACGTCCACACCTATAAATTTTGATAAAGACAGTAACTAGGCTTTTGAATTAGCCATTAAGGACATATTTTAGATTTCAAATACCTGTTTCCATGTTTCGTGGGCTTTACTGAGCGAGAAACATACGTTCCAGCCTCGCATTTATGTTGATATTTTCCGTGTGCTTTGCAACATCTGTTATAATTGGCACAAAAGTTTACTTGCTGAAGAAGTGGTCGGTTTTGCTTGTTTACTTCGCTTCACAGATGCCGCCTTGTGCAAAATGCATCGTTTTCTGGAGGCTTGCATGCCAACGCTTTCGTGTGGGTAATGGCTGCTGCAGGGTGTCTACCAACCGGGAATTCTCGCTTCTATCAGGGAAAATTTGCTGTAATTTTATCAAAAGGGAACGAAGGTCGCGATAACGCTAGCTGGCTCGAGTAAAACAGAGGAATCGTAACGAATCGTCATTGACGCCGTGTCGACGACTGGAGGAGCTGCCATTGTACAGTCAACGACCGACTTCCGGACGTCCGACGGCTTCGCAGCACCACCACGTATACCATAGGGTCAATGTATAAGAACATCTGATATTTCGGAAGCAAGAACCTTTTGCCGTCCGATTGTCCGGACTTTTTGCCATGACTGCAGGTCCGAAACGGCATTAGTCAAAGCCACCACCTTCGATTTTGAGTATCTCGCCGCCTTGAACCGGCGCTCTCACGCAGATCCGCTGGCAGCCGTAGCCATCACCGCAACAATGGAAGGCATAGCTGCTTCGACGTTCGCTATCAAGTTTCTTGCCATTTGGTGCCATGTTTTTCATTGAAAGGATTCGCCGCTGTCAGCAATGGCACCGGCTCTACCTTTCTGGTCCTGGCGATTGGCTTCAGAGCTCGGAAAGCACGGCGCGTTGCATAATGCCGGGTCCCGAAAATCAGCTTTGCTTCAGTACAGAAATGTTACGTGGTGAAGCATAAGAAGCGTAGGAAGGGGCAATTGTCACGGGACAAAGTACGTATTCCTTAATTATACACGCGTGCACCCACCATCTCCTGTCACAGTACGAGCATCGATATGCCTAATAAGTGTACTGGCAGTCCTTCAGAGCTTTTTCGGATGTATCTGTGGCGATTTTGAGCCTTCACGATCAGTAAAAGACATGCACTCATTTTTTTGTCATCCTCCCTTTTTCGAAATGCCTGGTTTTTCGGACGTTCTCGCAGCCCCTAGGGAGTGCGACTGTACAACTAACCAAAAGGATGCTTCAAATGGTCCGTGGGGCAAATGCACGGTGAAAGGACAACGAGAACAGAAAAGACTTACACAGTGAGGAATGAACTGGAAAGGAAGCGTGCCACCACTTCTTTGAAGGAGCTTGAGCTAAATAAAAAGTGTTGGCTGATGCCGAGATGCAGGTGTCCCTCATCCAAACCAAAATAAAATCTTTAAATAAGTGAAATGCAACACTGAGGCATTGTGCGGGGGCTGAGAGCATGTCAGGATCGACAGCTGAGGTTGATTTAATTACCAGCTGTTGAGAGAGAATCACATTTACGACAAAGTTCGAGCCTCATACCAATGAGCTTGCTATCAGTTGATAGAAATAGTTTATATTCGAAAATATTGCATTCGGTATGCATCTCCTTCTTATTCATATTTGAGAATGTTCAACTCGATTTTCAGTGGGTTTTCCCATTCTTTTCGGAGGTATTTTATTTACTGTGCAGTTTACTAACCCCTTCCTTCTGTCTTCTTTTTTGAATAAAATAAGGACTACTCCTTACTATTCAAACTGGATTAAGTCATATTTAGTTTTTAACATACTTACTAGCGAGTTGTGGCGACACATTCCGCGCCATATTTCTGCGCACCTTCCATCTTCTTATCATCCGGCCCAGCATAACACAGCTGCACGCTGGACTGCGTGGCCGATAAAACATAGCGCCACCGCCACGTCACCCGAAGTATGCGTCACCGACGGTGGCTATAAAACAGGCTGCCTGGCTGAGAAGGAGCGCTTTCTACCTTCCGCTACTAGACCGAACGTAGCATTGGTATGCCCATCCACTGCCATCATTAGTGGAATAAAGAGTCGTTACGTTTTTATGTTGGGATTCGTCCTTCGGCAGACACAACATCCCACATCTGGTGACCCGGACAACGAACAAGAACGCATCGCCATGGACGAACAAGACGCCCTTCAACGACAGCTGGAACTTCTCAACAGACAGCTTCACACGCAGCAAGAGATGATCCAGAAGCAAGAGCAACAGCTTCAGGAATGGAACGACCAGCTCAATGGTTCCGTGCAGCAACATCCAGCCGGCTCCGCCGAGGACGTCAGAACCCCGGCAGATGGCATCCCGCACACTGCCCCGCACGGCGTCTGGCGTGTCGCTGTAAAGCTTCCACCGTTTTGGGCCGACTCACTCGAGGTATGGTTCGCCCAAGTCGAGGCCCAGTTCTCCCTCGCGCACATCACGCAAGACCGGACCCACTATGATTATGTCGTCGCCCACCTCGATGCCTGCTACGCCAACGAGGTCCGGGATATCCTTGCCAACCCACCAACGGCCAACCTTTACGAACACCTCAAGACTGAACTCATTCACCGCCTGTCACTCTCGGAAGACCAGAAGGTGCAACAACTTCAGTCCGCAGAACTTGCCGAGCGCAAGCCTTCGCAGCTCCACCGCCACATGCGTGCTCTCGCGGGCAACATGGAAGTCCAGGATTCCTTACTGTGAACTCTTTGGCTTCAACGACTTCCACCGCACGTCGAGGGATTTCTGCAGGCTCAGCTTACGCTACCTCTCGACCAACTTGCCGGGATCGCTGATCGTGTCATTGAGGTCTCCGTGCCGTCGTTGTCACCCACCGTCCAAGCTGTTGCTGCACCGCTGAACACCATGGAGCTTGCGCTCCATATCGACGATATCAACCGACAGCTCAGCTCCATTCAACGACGACTGGATCAACACTTGCCAACGCGCCACTCACAAAGCCGTGGCCAGAACATTACCCCGTCGCAGCAGCCTGGAGACGACGACCGGTGCTACTACCATCGACGCTTCGGGGACAGAGCACGACAATGTCGACCACTCTGCTTCGCTAGAAATCGGGGAAACGCCAACGGCAGCTCGTAGCCACGGCTGCGAGCTGCCAACCTGGAGGCCATCGCATCTTCGCCACCGACGAAATTACAAAGCAGCGGTTCCGACATTTGCTGCTACCCGCGAGCCCATCTTCAAGGTCCCTGTCCTACGTCTTTCGAGCTCAGTGCGGCAAACCGGTCCACAATCAAAACTTACGGCTCGCTCCGCCTGCACGCCGAGCTTAAAAACCTACGCTATGACCTTCATTGGAATTTTGTCACCGCCGACGTCACCGAGCCAATCATCGGCTCAGACTTTTTGGCGCATTACAACCTCCTTCCGGACTGCCGCCACGACCATCTCATCAACGCGACAACGGAACATTCTGCGCCAGGACAGCGAACGATTACCCACCAGCCAAGCATCAAAGTACTCAGTGTCGAACGTGATTCACCGTACCACGCCATCCTCTCCGAATTTCCCGGTTTGACGCGCCCCAGCAGGTTGCCACGTGATGTGCAGCACGCCACTGTGCACTACATCCGGACCACCCCAGGGCCCCCGGTTTTCTGTCGCGCCCGTCGCCTTGCCCCAGACCGCAAGCGCATAGCCAAAGCAGAGTTCGAAGCCATGCCCTGGGAGGGAATCGCCCGCCCCTCCGACGGCCCATGGGCCTCGCCCCTTCACCTCGTCCCTAAGAAGACCGAAGGCTAGCGGCCCTGTGGGGACTACCGTGCCCTCAACGCCCGCACAATTCTGGACAGGTACCCTGTTCACCATATACAGGACTTCGCCCATTGCATTTCTGGCTGCCACATTTTCTCCGCGCTAGACTTGATCAAGGCCTACACGCAGATACCCGTCAATCCGGATGACGTCCCGAAAACTGCAATCATTACTCCTTTCGGCTTGTTCAAAGTTTTCCTTCATGAGCTTTGGCCTGAGGAACGCCGGACAAACCTTTCAACACTTCATCGACGAAGTCGTCCACGGCCTCGACTTCACCTTCGTCTATCTTGACGACATAGTGGTCTTTTCCCGCAACACCGACGAACACCACAGGCACCTTCGTCTGCTTTTCCAATGCCTCGATGAACATGGCCTACTCATAAATGTCCCAAAGGGCACGCTCGGCACTTCAGTCATCAAATTCCTCGGCTATGAAGCTTCATCAGAGGGAACTCGACCCTTACCTCAACGCATCTCAGACATGCAAAATTACACTCAACCAACCACCGCTAAAGACCGCCGTTTCTTCGGCATGCTGAACTTTTACAGGCGCTTCTTTCCACACGCAGCCAACTACCAGGCTCCCACCATGATGCTTTGGCTGGTCTATGAGGAAACCAACCCGTCACGTGGACACCGGCTTTAAAGCAACTTTTCAAAAAATGCAAAGCTGCTCTCTGCACCGCCACATTTCTCTCCCATCCTGTGCCAGACGCTCCCTTGGGGCTCTTCACGGACGCCTCTAGCATCGCCGTCGGCGCCGCCCTTATGCAGCGAGTAGACAACACCTGGCATCCCTTGGCGTTCTTCTCCACCAAACTCTCGTCTCGCAAAATGACCCCTTCTGCGGCCAGTCCCACCGACGAAACCACGACCCCCGCACCGTCGAGTTCACCAGCTTACTACAGAGAACTTCTGGCGATATACGAAGCAGTTCAGCACTTTCGCCACATTCTCGAAGCACAGCACTGCACCTGATAGTATTGGGCAACCAGTATTGATAGTATATAACTGATAGTATGATATACCTGTATGATAGTATGATAACTGTATATAACTGTATGATAGTATGATGTAACTGATAGTATGATAGTATATAACTGATACTATTGGGCAAATGATATCATTGGGCAACATGGTGTGAGCCTGTCTTGACATAAAACAAAGTTCTGTTTCACTCAGGAAATTTTGCAAGGGCACTCAGGGAATTTGGAAATGTCAACTTGGTAGACACCCTGCTGCTGGCATATGTACTACGCCGCAATGACACACAGCTGTGCTGTTGCCTTGAGAGCATTAAGCGAGGTGTGTCCAAGCGGGTCGTCTGTGCTTGAACTGTAGTGTGCATCTTAATGAGCAATATAGCGCAGCCAGTCCAGCTGCCCCAACTGCTTTTTACGCGCTGCCTAATGAGCGCCAACCATACCAGCAGTGTTGCAGTTGACAAATAGGTGGGACAACAACGTACAGTTACATTGGTAAAACGCTAACATCGCTTGCCTTCAAGAAATATCTTGTTGCATGGCTATGAACGCAGGTGTACCTTTGGGCTGTGTATGATGAGTGCAAACGGTGTGGAGAACATATGCTGCCGAGATATTTCGAAGATCCCTGAAAAAGGCAACGATGACTGCATAACTTGACATTTTTGACATAACTTGACTGCATAACTTGACACTTTTCAAGCCTTTGCTTGAACCCAGCAGTATTAGAAGCAATGTACTGGGAAGTCGTGAAAAATGGCACCAACGTCACAAGGGAAATCCACAAGTAATACCTGCATAGCATACTGTTGTGCGCTTCCTGTGCGCTTTCTTTTTAATCCTATTTTAGCACTGCTAAAAGGTACCTGATGCAATTTAAGCATAACTGCTATGTTTCTTCATAAATGTGATACATGTCACTGTTTTAACTGTGGAAGTTAAAAAATGCATTTTGTAGTTATAAACGAGAAGGAAGAGGATTAACCGAGGGGCCAGATTTTTTTATTAGTCCTATCATAAGAAGCCAACAAACACTGACACCAAGGACAACATAGAGGAAATCACTTGTGCTTAATAAATGAAATAAAGAAACGATAAATTAATGGAAATTAAGGTGGATGAAAAAACAACTTGCCGCAGGTGGGGACCGAACCCACAACCTTCGCATTTCGCGTGCGATGCTCTACCAATTGAGCTACCGCGGCGCCGTATCCCCATCCACTTTCTTGGGTATTTGTTTTTTAGTAGAACCCTGGGTGTGTTAACCAGTGCCGCCACTCACAGACCTTGGCAGCGGACGTGGAACATCCTTTCTGCCGCAGGCGTCCCAAGAACATAATCTTTTTGGGTGAAGGCGACTGGTCAATAAATCCCTATGCTGTCCTTGGTGTTAGTGTTTGTTGGCGTCCTATGATTCTGTAGTTATGGCTTTTCTTCATTTTACCATAATGTAAGTTGTTTCAGTGTGTTCTTTTTAATGTTTCTATCCAATGAAAATGCTTTGCTTTGCTGTTGATAATGCTGTTTAATGCTGTTTGTCTTATTTGCTGTCGATGTCACCTTTTGATCTTGATTATGTGCAGTTCTGTATGCTGTAAAATCGCCAAACTGTATTTCCAGGAGGCCAGACTTAGTCATGCTGCCTCTCAGCTTTCTCTCCCAGCCTCCCTCACCCTCAATATGAAAACTAAAGGAAACATTATTATTATTATTCCGTGTGGTCACATTTTCAAATTTGGCAGTATTTTGCTGCAAGTGGAACAGGGCTGATTTTAATTCTGCCAGAGTAAGTGGGTAATTGATGGCTGTGTACTTTCTTCACATTTGATGCTGATAAGCTGTCTGTAAATTGCTGGGTGCTAGGTACTTGATGCTCGGACATACTCGATTAGGTCCTTAGTCATACAGCCTGTTTTTAAACACAGGGCAAAAGTGAAACTTCAACAAAGATACATGGTTTTCCTTTCAAGATTGACTGTCGCCAAGTTATACTGTGGAACAAGCCAAAAATTGAACCATCCTGCTATGGAACAGTGAAAATACTGCTGGGAGGTGACAAACGGTTTTTAACAAGAAGTATAAAGACAATTTTGACATCTACAGAATGCCAGTAGTTATGTTAACAAACACAGAGGTGTTGCCGAGTGCGCCTGTCTGGACAGACAGGTGTTTTTTCTATACTTGGCACTGCCTGAATATATGGCATGTGGATGTCGCAAAACCACATCCACTTGCATGGAAAGAGTTGGTCCTCAAATATGTTTTGCAATAAAGCACTAATTCAACAGTTCATGGTGGTGTTTGTGCTCTTTTTCATCCTGATGGCGAAGAAAGCCTAGATCCTCTTTGCCTTGGTGATGACTCTTCCTTATCTTGTCACGCTCCATTGTGTGCATATGTTCTTGCTGAGAATTCCATTCTTCTACTGTTACTTGATATGCTTTTGACATCTGGGAATCCATAACAGTGCGCAACTTCGTCCGTTGCAGTTGGATATTTCTTATGCATTGCAAGGGCTTTGGCCTCTGGATATACTTGTTTTCCAGCACCATCAGGGTCGATGGTACCTGATCCAACAAGCAATTTATTGTCTTTTCCGCTGTTATGGATAGCTTCTTCAGTTCTTGTTCTTGTGCCGACTTTGCTTGGTGAGGTTTCATCTGTTTCAGAATATGAGCAGCCTTGAACACATTTGCTTTTTGCTTCAGCAAATTTTGCCTTCATAGAGTTGGAATCCCGACTGCATCGGAATTTCATATTTACTTTGTTCCTTTCTGTTATACAGGTGAATTGCATAATTGCCATCTGAAGGATCGAAATCAACTGTAAACGGCACAATACCACATACAGCACTGCCGTAACTTCTAGAGTACCTGCCCCCATTAAACGTATCTCTACTTGGATCTGCTTCACCACGTTCGAGACTCCAACCCATTCGAAGACAGGATGCAGTATCCAATGAGATGGACTGTGCCTGGCAGCGGCCAGAGGAAGAGTGTTCCATGCCCACAATGTGCACCATCACACAAACCTCCTACTCATGCAGCATGCTGGCAAAAACAGCAAAAGCCTCCGCAGGTAAATAACCTTGCTGCTTCAGTTGTTTGTAGTGCAGATAGACAGACGGTAAAAATGAGTATATTTTTCGCACTTCTCACACAATTTTGCAGGTCAGCAACTGAGGAGGCATATGAAGAGCAAGATCAGCTGCTTCAACAACTTCTCAATATGGCAAGAGAAAACCAGTACTGATATCGACGAAACAAAACATTTTTGACAAACGGAGCTCTTCAGGTGGAGATGCGGCACAGATACCCATGTCGGCAGCATGCCATTACAGAGATGCTGCAGCTGCGGCCTATGCTGCGACTGCGAGCAGCAGCAACAGCGGTACCAACCCGGTTGATACAATACATGCTTTTAGCCTGTGACTGTTGCCAATCAACCAGGAAAATAACTCCTGCCCTTCACCATAATTTCCTATGCTGATATGTTGCATGTTTCAAAAAAATATTTTCAGTTGCCATTCACACGACTGCAGGCACTGACAATGCAACACCGCCACCTGCTGTCTGAGAATATTGACACGTGTACTTGCTAACGTTTATCAGGCGACCACGTTTCACCGCCTAACAAATGTTATCGCACAGTGCAGGACGCGCCTGCATGTATCGGAAGTTTCTGGAATGTTATCGATGGTTCCATCCACTGTCTGTCACCGAACCTGATTGCATGTATGCACAACACGAATAGTGTAGAACATTGTGGAAGACATGCGGGTCCCAGCGATTACTCTGGAACATTTGACGACTGATGTATAAAAGCCAGCGCGCTCAACCCACTGATCAGATTTTGACGATCACCGACTGTGTTCGACGCTGTCGCCGTTCTTTAAGTGTAGCCTGTTCTTGTGGGCACAGGTTCGCCCAATAAGTTGGTTTCATCGTTCACAGTATTGCTACTGTGTTCTTTATAAGTCACTACCACGTGACATCTGGTGAAGGTGCTTTTCATTCATGTACCAGATGCCTCCGACAAGCCATAATCCAAGCCCGGACCGCAAAGAGAACACCAACGTAATCCCGGACCATGAAGCAACCCACCGGCTACAACAGCTGTCCTCGGAGCACGGACTTCTACCTGAGAAGACTAAGAAGATTGTGGCCAAGACAACCCAAATGGCAGCCGCAGCTACCCCCATCGTTCTGCAACAGCCCAGGGAGCCACCGACTTTCCATGGATCATTGTCTGAAGACCCAGAAACCTTGCTGGAGACCTATGAACGAATTGCGACTTTCAACAACTGGGACTCTCACGACAAGCTGCGGCATGTATACTTCGCCTTAGAAGACGCCGCCAGAACGTGGTTTGAGAACTGGGAGTCGACCCTGACAACATGGGACCTGTTCCGTAGTGGCTTCCTGCGGACATTTACAAGTGTCATGTGCAAGGAAAGGGCCGCAGCTATGCTAGAAGAAAGAGTACAACTACCCAATGAGACCATAGCGACCTTCACCGAGGAGATGCCCGGAAATGCCAGAAGAAAAAAAGTTCGCTTCTTGATGCAAGGTGTAAAGCAAGAACTTTTTGCCGGACTGTTTCGCAACCCACCGAAGACCATAGCCGAGTTCTTGACAGAGGCAACGACGATTGAGAAAACTCTAGAAATGCGCACTACGCAATATAACTGCCAAGTGCTCACGCCACAGTGTGCCATCCAAGCACTGGGCTCCGGTGATCTCCAAGAAACCATCAAGGCCATTGTGCGCTAAGAACTGCACAAGATGTTTCCTTCGTCGCAACCTGAGGTGTCCTCAGTCACTGACATCGTCAAGGACGAACTTTGACGGCCACTAGGCGTTACCAAAGTGCAGCCCGAATCGTTTCTTCTCATGCCGAAAGCGATGACCTACGCCGCCATCGCTGGTCGTCGAAGTCCCCCTCCGCGACTGCGCCAGGGCCATGTAACGCCACAATTCCATCGTCCACCGCTGCTGCCGCCAGCAAGCATGCCCATCGCCCAGCGCAGCCGTCCAAGGAAGACGCACATTTGGCGCGCCCCCGACCACCCCTGACTCTGCTATCACTGCAGGGAAGCCAGACATGTCTACCGCCGATACCCATACCGCAAAATGGGACTACAAGGGTTCATGTAACGCAAGACAAAGATCCACCGACCTCAACGTGCTTCGCAACAACTACGCAGTCACCACCTTAGTGGACACAGAGGCCGATTACTCCATCATGAGTGGACACATCGCTGCCCAGTTGAAGAAAGTTAAGACTGCATGGGAAGGCCCTCAAATTTGGGCTGCTGGAGGGCACCTCATTACGCCGACTGGAATCTGGACGGCAAGAATTACCGTTCATGACTGGACTTACCCCGCACCTCCACCAGATGTCACCAGATGGTCGATACAACGAGTCTTGTTTTTCATCCGCCCCCTTGAACCTGAAATGGCTGCTCCTCAACGCTCTGCTCTCCGTGGCTGGATCCGTTGGGAAACCGACGACAACAAAAAGCAGAGCTTCACACCAATTACTCTGCTGGATGCGCTATATACAAACACGAAGATAATAGAGACTGGCATGGTCGGTCTGCAGGGCCATCTGCTAATCACGAGTGGTGATGCACACTATAGGAAGGCTGAGGACATCGAGAACATCCTGCTGCGACATGGCGCCCCAGAAGTCCTCATCACTGACAGAGCAACGGCCTTTACTGTGGAGCTCACTCAAGCCATTCTGCAGTCAGTCAGACAAGGCACAGGAGGACAACTGCCTACCACCCACAGACAAATGGTGTTACGAAGTGCCTGAATAAGACCCTCGCAGACATGCTAGCAATGTACGTCAACGTCTAACACAAGACCTGGGATGCTATCCTGCCGTACATAGCCGTCGCTTACAACACGGCGGTGCAAGAAACAACACAGTTCACCCCATTCAAGCTGGTTTACGGCAGGAACCCGACGATGACTCTCGACACCACGCTGCCACACGTCACGGACGAAGAGAATTTTGATGTTGCCACCTATCTCCAGCACGTTGAAGAAGCCCGACAGCCAACAGTCCAACCTCCGACGACGCTATGTCGAGTACCAGCCCGGCGACCGTGTTTGAGTTTGGACCCCAATACTTCAACGAGGACTGAGTGAGAAACTATTCGACGCTATTTAGGACCCTGCAAGATCATCGGACGTATTGGCGAACTGGACTATGAGGTCATGGTAGACGGCATTTCGCATTCACAGCGGCGCCGCGCACGATCTGCAGTGGTCCACGTGGTGCGTCTTAAGCGCTTTTGCGCACGCTGACAAACTTCATTATTTTGTTGTTTCTTTGCTACATGTTTTGTTTATTAGTTCCATTTGTTTGTAGCATCGGGTTGATGCTTTTTAACCCTTTCACTGCCACTCCCGAGATAACTCAGGTGACCACACATGCACACCCCCTGCCTCTCCCGAGTATACTCGTTTTGGCTTTTTCACTCACTCCCTGCCGCTCCCAATAATACTTGTGTAAAACAAAATGATGCAAGCATGTCGCGCCATCTGTGGAGATGCCACATAAATAACATAAAACTTGTAGGATGATTTTTCAACAGGTGGAGTGCATGTTTCTACGTCTGCATCGCTTCGTCTTCGTCTCAGCAGAGCAGCCATGGTGAGGCAGCGTTCCTCGTGTGTCCACGCTTTGACGGATGAAGAAATTCAAGAACTGCTTATGAATTTGTACTCCGATGACAGTGATGGAGAGCCCCTACCACCGAGAAATCCACGTAAGAAGAGGAAACCTGGCGAGTGAGCTTTCTGCTGGAAGAAGAAAGAGTTCAAGCCCCAGGAGCATGCTTTCAATCCATCTCACTCAGGAATCTGCAATGACATCACAGCGGCGTCCAGTGAGCTCGAGATTTTTGAAAGTTTGTCTACGCTGGACATTGTGGAAGCAATTGTGGATCAAACAAACATTTTCCAGTGCCGAATACATGCCGCGCTGACACCGGCACCCGGATCTTGTATACACCAGTGGAATGATGTGACTCCACGTGAGTTTTATTTATTTCTTGCTGTCGTAATGCTCATGGCTCATGCAAGAAAAGCCAGCATTGCCCAGTATTAATCCACGGATCCCCTCTTGGGAGTACACCAGCATTCTCGAAGTTGATGAGTCGCAACCGCTTCCTCCTCATTTTGAGGTTTCTTCATTTCTCCAATAATGAAGATCAGATTCATGGTGACAGGCTGCACAAGGTGCGCTCGGTTCTCTTGACGCTTCGGAAAAACATTCAAGGGGCGCTATCTCCATACCAGGATCTTTGTATTAACGAAAGCCTGCTTCTTTACAAAGAGTGATTGGCATTCAAGCAATATATCCCATCCAAACTAAGCAGATTTGGCCTGAAATCATTCGTACTCTGTGATGTGAAGACAGGCGTAGTGCTGGACATGGTGTTGTACACCGGATCCTCAACTGAGATCAATGACTCTGAGATGGGATATGGAGCCTCAGTTGTTATCACTTTACTGGACAAGTACCTGGGCAAAGGGCACATCCTCTGGGTTGACAATTGGTACACCAGTCCTGCCCTCTTCCCCTACCTTTTCGAAAAGAAGACCAATGCTTGCGGTACAGTCCGGAAGAACAGGAAGGGTATCCCACACGACGAGAAAAGACTGGAAGGAAGGAAAACCAGCGAGATGTGCAATGATCAGCTTCTCTTCGTCCGCTGGAAAAACAAACGTGAAGTGCTCATGCTCACAAGGAAGCGTAAGAGTGGCAGTCCGGGAAGGTGGACAGGAAGACGGGCGAGAGCAGAAAGGTTTCCCTGTGCGTCTCCAAGTACAACTTATGCATGGGTGCTGTAGATAAGGTAGACATGGTTGTGTCCGTGACCAGCACAGTCACAAGGAAGTGCATGAAGTGGTACAAGAAGTACTTCTTTCACCTCTTGGACATTACCATCCTCAACAGCAATTTACTGGAAATCACAGCCTCTGGTAAAAAAAGAAGCATGGCAGACTCAACTCAAACTTGTCCGCCAGCTAATCGAGAAGTACCATGAAGGAAACTCGAAGCCAAAGGGAGGACGCCCGTCAAAGGGTGAAGATCCAACACGGCTGATGGCACGCCACTTTCTGTCTCTAATACCGCCGACTACCGTGAAGCAGAACCCAACACGAGTCTGCCGTGTCTGCGTCAACACACAGTATCGACCAAAGCAACGAAAAGAGTCTCGCTATCTGTGTTCTAGCTGCCAGGTGGTGATTTGTGTGGTGCCTTGTTTCGAAGAATACCACACCAAAATAGTTTTCTAAACATCTGGACATACTAATTAGCAGATAATTATTGCTAATTAGTTAGGTGCCAATTTCTTGTATTCAGTAAAACTAATATCTAAGATAATCGTGAATAAAAATGTTTACATGACCTTCAGAGCATTGTAGTGTGTTACTAGCATAAGATTTTCAAGAAACTAACATGTAAAAAAAAAACCTGACAGGGAGTGTGCAGCGGTGAGGAAAAAACCCAGCAGTGAAAGGGTTAAGAGGGGGGTATTGACATGTGCACTTGTTTATCTTTATCGGGTGAGCGCGTTTCACCGCCTACCAAATGTTATTGCACAGCGCAGGATACACCTGCATGTATCGGAAGTTTCTGGAATGTTATCGATGGTTCCATCTACTGTCTGTCACTGAACCTTGTGTAATCTGATTGCATATATGCGCGACACGAATAGTGTAGAACTTTGTGGAAGACACGCGGGTCCCAGTGATTACTCTGGAACATTCGACGACTGATGTATAAAAGCCAACGCACTTGACCCGCTGATCAGATTTTGACGATCGCTGACAGTGTTCACCGCTGCAGCCGTTCTTTAAGTGTAGCCTGTTTTTGTGGGCACAGGTTCACCCAATAAAAGTTAGTTTCATCTTTCACAGTATTGCTACTGTGTTCTTTATACGTCACTACCATGTGACAATATGATCAATGGCAGAAGCGCCACTGAGACTGTTCCGGACGAGCAACAGCACATTCTCATGCTCGCCCCCACCACTTGCGAGGAACTTTCTGATGTTGCAGCCAGCCCTTCCCCGTCGGCACTAGCTGGTTTGGCCATCTCAGGGGACACTCCCAACACCGACGAGTGGCAAATGGCACGAAAACGAGCCTGTGCAGAACCATGGTAAACATTGTTTCTGTATAAGCCATCATATGTAAGCATAGCTTATTTAGAGGCGCTCACTATTCCCTCAAGTATGCCCTTTAACATGAACAATTATTATTAGAAAGCTTTGTTGTGTAAGGCACTGATTTAAATATTTTTATTGTGCGGGATAACGAACACAAGGTAGAAATCAGGAGACAGCAGACTTCCAGTTTTTAGAGAAAAGGATGAAGCATGTCAAACTTTGTGGTCTCGTTCATCTGGTTGCAGAAGTATTTTTGCACATAGTGTTTCTTCAATGGCACATCTCCCTGTAACTGCACGCACATGCTTATAAAGGGTTGCCTAGTGCAATTACATGAAAGCTTACAAGTTTTCACTGCAGATGTGCACATTATTCCAGCCTCTCAGACGCAAGTTCCAGCTGAATACGATATACTGTGCTGTTGCGGAGTTGCAATCTTTGGGCAGTATTCATAAGTGCTAACTGCGCTGTTGTTTGCATACACATATAGGGCTTCCTATAACTGATGAGGAATACAAACATAACACAGTGTCACCATAAAAATTTTTATGATGATATAATATACATGGAACTTCCCATACTACTAGTGAGCTTAAGATTGTGATTGCAACACTTAGATTTGTACCTTGATTTTGAACCAAGAATCATTGGTTAAGAAAAATGTTAAAGAGACAGAGAGGAGTCGGTGGAAAATAGGGATGCAGACTAAATCAGCACTGGGAACAAACAGAACTTTCAAGCAAGAAATTGCCAAAGAAAATATCTACGATAAGGGTAGGGGAAGCTCTTCGTTGTTTGAAGACAGGACGGGAGTATTGCGAACCAAGATATACCGAGTCAAGTACCAAGGGATAGGCACTTTATGTGGTGCATGTGGAGAGGAGGAGGAAACGGCTAAACACCTGATACTTTTCTGTAAAGGGCTTTGCCCTACAGTTCAAAGCAATGGGCCAAATTTCTTCAAAGCATAAGGGTATAGGAAGAGTGGAGGTAAAACAGACTAAGCTGGTAGAAATAACCAAAAAGAGGTTATCTGATTGGTGGCTAAAACCAAGGCAAGAGTGCAATTTCCCTCTCTACTAGTACAATGTATATTACTAATCACGGCTGGGTGGCGTGTGTCGCTGCCAATTTAAAAGGTTCAGCCTTATCCTTCCAGCCGAGCCACCATTGGGAGCTTCGCTACCATGCGTACATATACTGGGTGCTCGAGGTATTTGAGAACACGATTCCTTATTGCCATAGACATTAGCAGGCTATCTACCTAGGTGTATGGCTTCTTGGTGGTTGACTCCTTATCATTCATACTGTGCAGTTTGTTCAAAGATGGAAGCATACAGGTTGACACAAGAAATGAAACGCCATGCACTCCTCGTCACCCTGGCCGCACTCCACAGCGACTTGGAAATTGCCAGTTTTCTGAACGTAGCGAAGTTTTTCGTTTACAAGGTGCAGACAGAACTGATATGTCTGGTGGTGACATGGCATCTATGGTGAAAAGGAAAAAGCACAGTCAGCAGTATGACATCATCAGAACCCATAAAGTTCTCGAGCAGCTGCAAGTCATCGTGAGCAATGACGCATGTCAATGCAGGCCACTGTAAAGGAGCTCCAAGTCGCAGAGTCAACTGTTAGGCTCGCTGTGCACAAGGACTTGATGTACCATTCCTATGTCATGAGGAGGAGGCAACTCATGTCCGATAAAAGTCGGGAGAATTGTCTGCTCCGGTCCAATTGCTTGCTAAGCAAGCTGAAGAGACCTGAGGACCCTGGAATGCTCTTTTTGTTGTTGTTTTTTCAGATGAAAAGAACTTTGACCAAGACCAAAAAGTTAACCGCCGTAATGACAGGTGGCATTGCGCAAGTGCTGATGATGTGCCTACTGTTATACAAGGCATCGCAGCTGACTGCCATTTTGCCATTACAATTATTGACTATTACAGCAAGTGGCCAGAGGTGGCTTTTGTACGGGATGCGACCACATCTACAGTGAGAAAATTCCTACTTTAACAAGAGAGAAGCAAGAGAAGGATATCCACATGGTATCATATCCGATCATGGACCACAATTTTCTTCAGCGAATTTTGAAGAATTTCTCACAGAGCGCGGTATCATGCATTACAGCTCTTCAGTGTATTACCTGCAAGCCAATGGTTTGGTTGAAAGATTTAACAGGATATTGAAGTAATATATTCAATTGGCCCTGCTAGAACGCCGTGATATAAGAACAGCGATGCTTGATCACCTGCAAACATATCGGTGTATGCCTCACGCGACTACTGGTGTTGCACCCGCTGTTATTCTTCATGGATGCCAACCTTAAACCAAACTCGACATTGTGGGATTGCCTGACGAATGTTTTAGCATGGACCCTTCAAAGGCACAACAGCAGTTGCGAGAGCGCATCAAGAACAAGTAAATGAAGTCAAAGAGTTACACCGATGAAAAAGCACGGTGCCAAGGAATCAAACTTCGTCGTTGGTTATTACATGCGGGTTAAATTACCTGTAGCTCATGGGAAGCTTCCTGCACAGTTTTCTGCGTTCAATAAAATTATCGGAAAGCGCAGACCCGCCTCTTAACTCTTGGAAGATGGATGTGTGTGGAATGCTTCCAAATTAGCGATTGTTCACCGTGAAGCTATCAGCAGAACAAAATTCAGTACCTCTGCTGTCATGAACCGGTCACCGGCATCCAATTATTCAGCTATTGCAGCTGTAAATCATCCATCACAACCTGGCACACCAAGAGTGGATAACTATGAAAATGCACCCCTGGACCCTGAACCACCTGCTGCAGAGCGCACACCACAAGTTTCATTTAATTTGCCAGGATGCGAAGCGCGTATAAGAAGAAGCAGCCATAACAAGAAGACACTGAAGAAGCTGCAGGACTAAGTTAGGCAGTAATGGACAACCTTTTTTTTTGTGTGTGTGGTTTTGTTTTTTTGTCTTGCAAGAGGGGATATGTTATATAAGGCGTCGCAGCTGAATGCAGCGCCATTAGAAAGCATGTGCTTCGAGCCGCCTGAAAAAAGAAAGACAATGGAATAAAAGGTGAGGGACTAAGTAGTGTCTCCATTGATAACGTATTGAGTACTATGCACGATACAAAACGTAGTGATGCACACAAAATTTTCGTCTGTGATGGCGTTACCCATTGTCAGCAACGAGGGTGACGTCATGCTGCCACACTTTTTTGCAGAAGGACTCTGCGTTAGTGCTGTCACGTTCGTGGAGGTGCTTGCCACCATTGTAAAGCCCTGGATAGAGATTGTTTCGTAAGGTAGACCTTATGTCTTTCAGCAAGATTCAGCTCCCGTCCACACCACCTGTGTCACCCAAGAGTGGCTGGCTGACCACTTCTACAACCACGTCACTCCTAACTTAGTCTCCTAGTTCTCCAGATTTAAATCCACTCGACTACCATGCCTGGCACATTATTGAGAAATAGGCCAACAAACAGCTCACTGAAGGCTGCCATTGCTGACTCAATGGCCAACATCTCTAAGGACCACCTGATCTATGCATGCAGCCGTTTCCAAAGTCGAATTGAATCGGTTATTGCTGCGGATGGCGGATTCCTTGAGTAATTGTGGAAATAAACCACAAGAAGTATTTCCCAAAGTTTGGTCAAAATAAGTCTATTTTTGCTGGAAATATTCTTCTCTGACTAAAACCAACATTGTGTTCTCAAATACCTTGCGCACCCGGTACCTTGCAGCTACTACACGATTCTATCTGAGCAACATTGTGAACCTGTGGTACCACAACCTCGAACCTGACCTATTGACGTGAGTGGGGTTCAAGACCAGCCTCAGAGAGGTGCTTTCGCAATCTGCACTCCGCAAGCTTTGCCCCTCGCAACGTTTGCAAGAACAGGCACAGCAGAGCGATGAGACATTCACATTATATCGAGGATGTCATAGACCTCTGCAAGCATGCCGATGCAACAATGGCGCAAAGCGATAAGATAAAGCATATTTTAAAGGAAGTTGACAACGACACCATTCAGATGCTGTTGGTGAAGAGCCCCAGCACTGTTTCTGAAATAGTGACCCCTCTACCACAGCTGGGATAAGCTGTGTAAACATTGGCTCGCCACGCGCAATTCACTAGTAGGCTCTCTCCCTGGCTTGACTGTTGCTGCCAGTCATTCTTCGCTGATGGCACAGATTAAGCAGTTCATGCATGAAGAGGTGACCCACCAACTTTCATTGGTGCTTCTGACGCAAGAGACGCCTTCCTGTTCATTGATGCCCACTTTGCAGCACATCATCCATTTGTTGTTATATACACTAAATCTAAACAGAGAGCATATTTGATTTAATTCCATGTTATAAAATCGAAAATGACTGTCAGCGCCTACATTTGCCCGCATACAGCAGGCAGATCGCTGTGGTTCCTTATTTATGGTTGTGTGGCCATGTGGTGTGTACTGTACTACTGTGTAATATCTCCGTGTACAAATAATGCCATTACGAAGACACAGAAGCTTTGAAGGAACTGTACTGCAACCATAAAACAGCACCATATGCTGCCTTCTATGGATTGGCTGCTTCAAAGAGTGTGGTGACACTGTGCCGACTACATATGATGTTGACACAGATAATGCACATTGCAGCTATGTCATGTGCAGCTCATCTTAGTTGAGTTTACGTCTTCTGGTAAAGCCAGATGCCTGTTTGGCCTTAAGACACCATGTCGAGACACTGCTCACAAGCAATTGCTCGAAAAAGCAAAAGTGATGCACGCTGGCTTTGATGATTGATGTAAGGTGCATAGACATTTCCAAATGACTTTGCAAAATAGGGGCACTGCTCACAAGCAATTGCTCGAAAATGCAAAAGTGATGCACGCTGGCTTTGATGATTGATGTAGGTGCATAGACATTTCCAAATGACTTTGCAAAATAGGGGCACCTTTAGTTGATGAACGAATTACATTCACGCATTTTGTGCCCCTTTGCATGCACAGTCATTCAGGCAAGGTAATGTCTAATAACATGCAAGCCTAAACATGAAACGTGAATCTAACAAGAAGGCCTGTGCCCGCCTGAAGGCAATGTCAGCAATGGTACATGGTTACCTTTAAAGTGACATACATCACAAATGAAATGGCCAGTGGTTTTTAGTAGATTTTGGTGAATTGAGAAAGCCATTCCACAGCAGTGAAAATTGCCTGTGGAAGAAATAGTGATGCAATGGTGTTTTCTAGTGATTCTCGCGCTGGCGGCTAGGGGCCAGGAACTGCTGGACGCATATGGGACCTAAGAAGAAGGTTCCATCCCGTCTGGTGCCAGAGTGCACCAACCTTTACTAAGGGCTCAATAAAAGTTGATTCTCTCTCTCTCTCTCTCTCTCTCTAGTAATTGTCATTGTTGTGTTGTATAAGCCAGAAGCAGCTTATTTTCGTTTTAAATTGGCAACCTTTGTTAGTGCTCTTTTATGCTGGCAACTGTACATATATTCCATTGGATGATTAAAAGAGGGAGTTCCATCATGCCCGTTGACAGGAGCAGCTCACACTCTGCATCTTCTTTTTCTTTCATGCACTTTTCCATGCAGCACCTGCTTCACAATACAACATAAATGGTGATGAAGATTAACTACGAAGGACAGCAGCCATCATGTTCAACTTCAACCCGCCTCCACCATTCCTTGCTACACCAGACCCTGCAAGCGCGCCCTCGAAGCAATGGAAGCAAGCAAGTGCTGATACAACTATGCACCAGGTCACTGGTAAGGCGGCAAAAGCGACTGCCATTGAGACTTCAGGTGTGTGCTATCGCTGTAGCACCAAGGGGCCAGACTGCCCTGCCAAGAGCGCAAGGTGCTTAAAATTAGGTCATTTCACTTCAGTGTGCCAGTCAAAAAGCAAGTACAATCGTCGGGATGATGGCAGAAAATCATTGGCAGAATAAAATCATTGGAAACAACTAATGCGGTTACTGCTCTGGCCCTAGGCACCAATGACATGCCAGGGGATGTATCCTGCAACGATCACTTGCAGCAACAGTATCACCTCGGCGACAGTATAGCTGTGAGACGTCCGCTGATTGGCTGGTTGAGCACTACATCATGCAAAATCGATAGTATCACCGAGGCGATCGTCACACAATATGTCCCCAGAAAAAAGAATTTACGTGGACGTCAGCGTTAACGATGTAAGCTTGCGTTTTCTTGTTGACAGCGGCTCTCCTATCCCGCTTCTCAATGACTAAATTTTTCTGAAGCACTTCTCCGGTTCCTCACTCCCCATTGCTAATGTAACGCTATTGAACTACTCACGTAAGATAATTCAAGTGAGTGTTCGCTTCCTTACATATCTCATAAGAATGACATATGTGGTAGAACGCAGTGCACTGCCTTTGGGACTTGATGCCATATGGAACCTCCAACTTAGAATTCAAGGCGACACACTCAGCTGTCTTCAGATGAACGGGCGATCCCCAACGTGACAAGTTTTCACATCTCTTCTTCAGGGTAGTAGGCCTGGCCAAATGTTTTGTACATCAAATCAAGATTCACTTGTCGAGCAAACCTGTCATTGTAAAACTACGTAGGCTGCCATTTGCATCACAAAACAGGGTGTCAGAGGAGGTGAAGTGCCACAACAGTGCGACATTATTTAACATGTGGCCGCCGCTGAGTGGATATCCCCGATCGTAGTTGTGAAAAAAAAATGGTACAATACACCTATGTGTTGATTTCTGACAAGTTAACAAAGCAATTATTATACTAGATGGTTTTCGACTCCCGCACAAAGAACTTTTGCATCATTCGGCAAGGGCAACAAGACAGTGCACTCAATGATGCGGTACTACTTACAATGCAGATTTTCCCAAGGCATATGTTATAGACAGTCTGAGCTTACCACTAAGCTATAAAATAGGTTCGATGCAATATCAAATTTAACTTAGAATATTCCAACCATCTGACGAGGCTCTCATTCACAAAACAGAAAAAACATCCATTATTTGCCGACTGCATACTGGTTCAGCTGAAAACATTGCTTCCTTCTGGCATACCACTATATTTGCCATAACCATTCTAGGTGCCAATTTTCCTCATTCAAATTAACCAAAGTGAAAACTTCCTGTCTTTTCACTGAATTTTACGGAACTGACAAATTCCTTGGAAATTCCAAGTTTTAAGTTCCAAGTTTTCCAGGTTTTTTTCGAATAGCAGCCACCCTTATTTACTAGCCTGCAAACACATCAAGGACATCCTCAATTATTGTTGCTATCACGTGAGCCCTGCAGGTTTCTATGCCATCAACACAACACTATTTGCTTCATGTGTAGCCAGCAGAGCCACCTCCTCCATGTCTACCAACCCAGGCCTCCTGCTAAGCCATGCACAAGGTGTCAGTAATGGGATTTGAGATTCACAGTAAACTCTTGCTTGAGTGAACTTCAAGGGACAACTAGAAATAGTTCACTTAAGTTAAAGTGTACTAAAATGAATATTCACTAGAATACGGAACAGCATACGATGCAGCAGACGTTGCTTTAAAAGAAAAACCAAGAAAACAACAAGAATCTGCAATACATCCTGCAGGCTGCGAGCCATTAAGAAGGCAAGGAGGCTACAGTCAGCGGTTGAGACTCTCAGTGACAGCATTTCCAGAGTGAAAAGAACCACAGCACCAAGAACCGAGAACATCCTGTATTAGAGACTGCAAAACCTGTCTCAAGAACAGCAGCTTGCAGTAAAACATTGTTTTGAAGCGACCAAAAGGAAAAGCACACAATGAATGTCATATGACAAAGAATGGATGCTAGAACGCATCCTACTGAAGATGTGGAGCCCTAAGCTCTACAACTATCATCATCATCATCAGCCTGGCTACGCCCACTGCAGGGCTACAGTGCTCTAGAATATGGGTAGTGGGTTCAGGAGCCGGCACGCTCCATGCGATGCGGTGAGGCAGCGAGTGTTGACAGGTCCCGGGTATAAGCGGTGGCGCTGTTGTAGCGTGGGCTGTAGGCTCGGCACGCCCACGCCCGCGGCTAGCAGTCCCGCCAAGCTGCCTGCAGCTTTTTGTTTCTTTTCGTGTGGTGCATTTTTCCTCTTTGCGAGTTCACGGCGTTAAGACTACGGTCATGTCGAATCGTCAGCATCAACAGCATTGTTTTGCTGCCGGTTGCAAAACGGGATACCAGTGCAGGATCCATAAGGTTGTCAACAGCAGTTGGCTTTAAGGTCACACTTTCCGCCGCCCTCGAACTATTGGACTTCCTGAGTACACAGGGCTTTAAGTATTTAATGACATCGCGCTTGAGCCAGGATCCATTGGAGAACTTTTTCGGTATTGTTAGGCAGTCCTGTGGATCTAACACTCACCCTACACCAACCCAATTTTTGATTGTAGTGAATTGTCTTTCGTTTTACCATCTCACGAGCATAGCGAGATCAGGCAACGCCGACAGCAATGAGCCATTTAGTTCCTTGCTGGACGCATATGATGCCAACACTGCAGAGGAAGACATTGACAAACTCATAGAGTCGGGCAATCTCTCATTGGCTGAAGGCAAACTACGCCAGATATCTCCAGATCACAGCAGTTATGTTATTGAAAACAGCGATGACCGGCTAATACACTACATGGCAGGTTATGCAGCACGCAAGATCACTGCACGCAGTGACCGTGTCGAATGCAAAAACTTGCTTCTACAGGCGCCAAATGAGGAAAGCCAGGACAGTGAGTTTACTACAATTTGTTACAAAGAAGGCTTGCTCTACCCGTCCCGTGTGCTTTTTTTGACGGTGAGAAGGCTGGAAAACCTTTTCACAACTTTTTTTAGTCAGGAAAAGCTGTGCAGTAACAGCATAGTAGATGTTATGGCAATGGGCAAATCTCAGATTGCATGTGGTGTAGGGTGCAGCCAGCACTCAGAAGCACTCACAGCCAGCATTGTCAAGTTTTATGTTTTGACAAGGCTGCATTTTTGTGTTAAAGCAGTCAATGAGTTGCGAGAAGCTCGCAGGAAAAAGAAGCTGCATGCTGAGATGGGCAAGTGCTCATAGTCGCGCGGCTAAATGTGCTGTGCAAACAAGAAAATAGGGCATTCCTTTGAGAAATTCAAGAATAATCTTCACACTGTGCATAGTTGGAGCGCTGCAATAAAGGAGTGCTTTATTTTATAAAGGTTATTTTGTCTTGTCTTGCATTCATCAGCGTTTATACATCGGTGGCAATTGACCATTCGTTTTGAAGAAAAAGAAATGCATGCATCAGAACAATTAAAACAGGGGCATGCATACCACACTTAAAATTATCGCATTCGCATATAGTTCGCGGTACACACAACGGTCTCTAAGTGAAGCGTTTTATTTTTAACTCCAATTTCTTGTTGCCCCGCCCCTCTACTAAAACACTTCTGATGGCTCAAGCTGGAGTACACTCGGCCACGTTTGCCGACAGCTTCGAGTTGGCCGTTGGATAACCCCGATGATCGACAGAATCTTGACTCCTCTCCCTTTACTCAGCATTTCCTATGGGCGGCGATAATACTACTATGCACTAACGTTGAAATATGGGAGCCGTACCTGCAAAAGAGCACGATCAGCGTTGCGAAGCATTAACGGGGCTGCTCGTCCACACCACCGCGCCATCGGCTGTTGGCTACTACTACATCCAATTCTCTTGATTCACCGACAATATCTGTGTACAGCTTCACCTATTTGTAGGATCTGTTTTAAAAGACAGAGCCTTGTTTATTTCTGCGACGATTCTATGCACAGCACGCAGCCACGACGGTGCGTGCCGCATTTCATACAGCCCATGCTCTGGTGGCGCCATCTGGTATCGTTGACACAAGCCACCTCACCGGCAGCCACTCCCTAAACCCACTACCCATATTCTAGAGCACTGTAGTAGGGCAAAGGCCTCTCCCATACTTCTCCAACTACCCCAGTCATGTGCTAATTGTGGCCATATTTTCCCTGCAAACTTCTTAATCTCATCCACCCACCTAACTTTCTGCCGCCCCCTGCTGCACTTCCCTTCTCTTGGAATCCAGTCCATAACCCTTAAGGGGGGACTCATAGTGGTGCAACTTGCATTTGACTTTTATACTGTTATGTTCATGGGCGTATAGGACTGTGCTGTGGATTTCTGACCGTATGAAGTGGTTTCTTTTCATTTTCCTACATATTTTTTTATATTGTTGTTTCCGCTGTGAGAAAAAGAGTAGCTATCACCACTATAAGGTGACTCCGTCTCTTTCTTTTATTTTCATTTAAATAAAGAAAAGGGGGGGGGGGGGCAATTGAAGTGGTCAAAATGGTCGAAATTTTCGGTTTTTCGGTTGATCTTTTTTTTCGCAATCCTCGGACCTTCTTTGAACTCGTGGTGAAATATTATAACAAGATACACGGTATAAATCGAGAAAATAGCCCTTTCCTAGAGCACGATCATCAAAAATTGCGAAAAAATCTGGCTTCGGAAGGCGCCGTCGCACCGTGGAGCTATCCGATGACGCAGCGCCGCCATCTTGGCATCCTCGTAAAGAGGAGAGATTGGAGCTCGAGATAGCCACAGCACCACTGAAGATTTCTCCACTGAGAAATAAAATCAGCAAATACGAGCGAAGAAGAGGTAAAAGCCGCATCGTGATTGGGTGCAGTAGTTACGAGGGGAACATGGAGCTCTCCTATTGGCTGTTGTACGTTTGAATTGACCGTGAAACACACTCGCGCGCATTGGCATAGCAGTGACTTGCGCGCTCCGTTCCTTGTGCTTGACAATCGTGGCAGCCGAACTACCCTAACACGCGTGTTCCGTGATGAGCCCCAAAGGAAGCAAGTTCCGAATGGCCCACGCGTACGGAAAACGACGAAAGGTGTGGAACAGAAGGCGGAAACTATTCGCAGAAGCGGATGCCGCCGGCCGTGTCGACAAGGTACAACCGGTGCTCGTGGGTTATTGGGAAAGTGCATCTGCATGCGGTGCTGACAACGCAACTGCATGCGCTGGTGACGAAGTGACCATGGGCTGTGGTGACGACACGCCCACGTGCGGTGGTGAAGGCGCATCCAGGTGTGGTCGTGACGACAATGTGACATCAGCGAGAGCAGACGTCGCGTCAAATATTCAGCTGCGGATTTCAGCTCCAATTCACACGAATGAAGAGATTGCGCAACGAGAGGAGACAAGAGCGGATGTTTTGAATGCACTGTCAACTACCTCTGCAACAAGGAAGAAATTTCAGCTTTTGAAAGAAGGAGAAGTGTGCCGACGACGTGGTACCCGAGTCATCATTTTTCATTGTATATAAAGCACTCTTGAACGAGCTGCTCTCTGCAGAAAGCTGCAATCAGTGCGGAAAAACACCAATTCGTGTTGACACTGGGCCATGTCTTGAACTTGCGACTAAAGTGGAACTGTTGTGTGACGACTGCGGGGTGATAAGCCAAAGGTGGTCATCCCCAAGATGTGCTGGCACTCAGCAGATCAACCCTTTTGAAGTGAACGTTCGTGCACTGAGAGCTGTGCAGTCACTAGGCAAAAAGCAAGCCAGATTGAATGATGTTTTCTCCCACATGGACATTTCTCATCGGGGACTGCATCACAAATCCTATGCAAGGCTGCACCGTAGGACACAGTCACCCTGCCACTGCCTCAGCAGCCATTACAATAGAGTCCGACTATTGGGAACTTGGATGCGCCCCAGGCAACGTTGATGTGATCTATGATGGCACTTGGATGACAAGGGACCACACAAGTCACATTGGTGTTGGCTGTGGTATTGAATTATATTCTGGCCTTGTCCTTGTCTTGGACCACTGTGTCCTTTCCAATTATTGCCATGGATGTTCTCTAAGCCCCAAGTCTGGAGACAGTATTTATTCAGAGTGGTATGAGGAACACCGACCACAATGCCAAAAAAACACCGAGGCAAGTGCAGGGCAAATGGAAATAATTGCGGCATAAACCATGTTTCAGCGGCCCCAGCTTTGTTACACAAATGTCCTTTGTGATGGGGATAGCCATACTTATATTGCCCTCAGTGAAGAGAAGGCGTATGGTTTCATACCCACGAACAAGAGTGTGAATCACGTGAAAAAAAGAATGGGAACTATTTGTGAAACCTTGTTGAGAAAAACAAGAGCAAGGACCGTGGGCTCAGCATGAGTGGAAAGGGCTGCCTAATGCAGGGTTTAATTAAAAAACTCGAACTATTATGGCTTAGCCATAAGAAGTAATCCAAATGCTGTGCCTGCTATGGAAAAGGCCATCATGGCTACTTTTCACCATATAACATCGACCGATGATGAGCCGCATCACGAGCACTGTCCCACTGGCATGAACTCTTGGTGCAAGTTTAATTCTGTGGTGGCCTCAGGTCAACCAGCCCCTGCACACACGCTGCAGCTTCCTGCACATGTTCGTGCAGCACTCCTGCCTATATATAAGCGTCTATCTGCAAGAGAACTCCTTGAAGGATGCCAGCAAGGCAAAACACAGAATGCCATCGAGTCGCTGAACAATGTCATTTGGTCACTCCAATCAAAAAATCAGTTTGCCTCACTCCCGAGTGTTGAAAGTGCTGTGGCAGATGCAGTTTGCCATTTGAATGCTGGCTGTGAAAGAGTGCTGCAAACAATTACGTCGCAACTGGGATACGGTCCAGGATCGTGTTCACTGCGGCGAGCTGCTGAAAAGGATGCACGACATATCAAAAAGGCAACAAAAGAACATGAAACTGCTGTAAAGAAGGGAAAAATTACCTCAAAATGTAAAGAAAATGTGTCCTCACAGGCAAAGGGCTACATTCCAGGTGGGTTTTAGGTGCTCAAAGTAAATATTTTGATGTTTCCAGCAAATAAGTCTTTGAGCTGCGTGACTTGCATCACCTGGTAAATGTTCACAACAGGCTTCCAACTACAAACTTCTACACAGAAGATGGAATGGTAACTCAGATTTTTCACAAATACATTGCATATACATTGAATATTTTTTTCAGTCATTAGTAAAAAAATTCATGCATATCAACATTACACAGCTACTACATATAGTAAACCCTCGTTAACTCGAACTCGCATATCTCGAAATATCGGTTAAGTCGAAAGTTTGCCACACCGCGCCTTCCCCACCCATAGATTTTATGTATTTGCTGCCGTTTATCTCGAAACATTTTTTGGGCATAATACGGATATCTTGAAATTTTGACCGGGACGGCTGCAATTTTGTTGCGTGCGTGTGTGTGTGTGTGTGTGCGCGTGCGTGCGTGCGTGCGTGTGTGCGCGCGCGCGTGTGTGTGCGCGCGTGTGTGTGCGTGCGTGCGCGCGCGTTGTGGTCAACGGACGACGACAATGTCCCACCCCAAGCAGTGTAAATCTCTGACGCTGAAGATAAAAGTCGCGTTAATCAAGGAAGTGGAGAAAGCAGGAAGGTCCAAAACAAGCATTGCCAAAGAATTCGGCATCCCCTTGTCGACACTTTCGACAGTTCTAAAAAATCGGCAGAAGGTCTTAGATGGCTTCGAGCAAAGATTTTCCACCAAACGGAAGCAGATTTGGGCCTTGAAATTCCCGGATGTCGAAGCAGCACTCATGTTGTGGCTCCAGAATGTCAGGGCAGCCAATCTTCCCGTGACAACCCAAATGATGATGGAGAAGGCAGACGCCAATAAAACGGCCTGGATGACAGCAGCGCTCTTCGAAGAGTATGTACGTGCTCTTGACTGCAAAATGGCAATGGACGGCCGGAAAGTGTCGTTCGTTGTGGACAACTGCCCCGGCCACAAAATATTCAACAACTTGCAGTCACGCTGGAGTTCCTGCCAGCTAATATGATGTCTGTGCTCCAGCCGTTGGACCAAGGAGTCATTCAGGTTGCTCGCAAGTTCTACAGGAAGAGCCTCCTGCACCGAATTTTGTGTTCTTACGACAGTGGCAAGAAGTATGAAATAGATTTGCTGGGTGCAGTCCACCTGATCGCCGAAGCCTGGCGACAAGTACGTCCACTGACGATTGCTAATTGTTTCGCGCACGCAGGATTTTCGCGCGCTGAGAAATAACTCGAGCCAGACACTGACGAGTTCAGTGATTGCAATGAACTTTGCGACAAAATTCGCAAAGCTGCCGGCTGCGCCAGCGATGCCGAAGGCGGCTGCTTTTGAAGAGTACACTTTTGAAGAAATCACTTTTGAAGAGTACATGCTCTAGAAGTCGGACGTGCCCGTTACCGGAATGTTGTCCGACGCCGACATTGTTGAAATGGCAGTGAACGACGGTGATCATGCTGACGAAGAACAACCTAGAGAAGTGCCGACAACTGCAGAAACAAGAAACTTGCTACACTTGCTCCGCAACAAAGTTGAATGCAGCGGCGACTAACAACGGCTCATGCGGCGAGTTCAGCAGCTCAGGGATGCCTTTCTCGCGCTGAATGCCAACGCAAAGCAGGCAAGCATCACCCAGTTCTTTCCAAAATAATAAAATTCAGTTTCTTCTGGGAATTCTAAATTTATTGCAAAAGCTCCCCTCCTGCTGTGGAGCGTTTGTTAGCAGTGCTGGTTGTTACTGGCTCTTTCAGTGACCCAGTCACTGCAATCTTTGGCATTTTGCTTAACTCGAAACTCCGCTTATTTCTAAATTTTTTCCGGATTTTACAACTTCGAGTTAACAAGGGTTTACTGTAAATAAATGAGCTGTTTTGATGTGTAATTTTTTTCTGGTCTCATGCGCAGGTCTAGCATACTTTTATGACTTCTGCGCAGCTCATGATCAGCAGAAACTGAACAGTAATTATTATCGGGCATTGAAGGAGCTTGTTCTGAGCTACAGGCAAATTTGGTGCTCAGGTTCTAATTCAGTCATCCTTACATATTAATTCAAGGATTTGCTTTTCCAAGTCTATTTTGGTCAAGGCTGCAGGCTATCATAAATCAAGATATTTTTATCAGTCATAAAATATAGTTCAAAGTTTTGGTATTTTCTATATTGCTTAGTTTATTGTAGACTGTTCTTGTTAGGCTTGTTATAGTCCAAAGCAATGATTATAGATACTTTTTTTAGTTTCCGAACTCCTTCTTCCAAGCCGGGCGCTACCTGCTCTTAAGAACTGGGGGATGCTGCGACCGTGCTTTGCACCAAGTGAACGACGGTTCTCCACTGGCTGCAGTTGTTTGTGTTGCGTCTTGGTGTTGACAGTCCATTTTGTTTTCTCATGTCTGTGTGCTTCATCGCTTGCCATGTACATGGCAGGCTGACATGTCCTTTTGAGTCAGGTTCAATGTCTGCACTCATTAAGACCCACGAATGCCTGCGACCTACGAGTACCCGAGTGTTGACATTCGCAGGCACTGCTTGGAGTACTGACCACGTGTGGATTATTTCACCTCCTTAGGTAAAGCCTACTGCTGTTGTCATTTTCACCACCATGCTTTGGAGCTTCAGGAGAACATGCCAATTTGTTTTGTGCCCGGTTGCAACTGCAGGTACAGGAAAAGCCCTGAGAAACACCACTTTTTCTCTCTGCTGTCCGACCTGCTATTACTTCAGCAATGGGAAAGAGCCATTTCCCGCGGAGACATATGTTTGGGGAAAGTATGCAAGGTGTGCAATCTTCACTTCCGGGAAGGCAATATAATGAAGTTGTTTAAATGCATCATAAATTGCGAAGTCCTTGAAATTGATTGCGATGCCTGGGCATTGAGGAGTGATTTGCGGTGCATTTTGTAGGAATTCTAATGCTTCTTTTATGCCTTTTGCCATCACCGCACAGCTATTGGTCGAAAATGACCAAGCCACGGCCATTTTGTCTGTCAATCGCGCGGCATCAGGAACCCACAAACACCAAAAACGTCAAAGTGACATTGACGCACTCATTATGTGGATCATAAGGAATAAATTTTTGGAACAGCCAAAGGCAAGGTCGTTTCCAAAGGAATAAAAAATGGCTGCTCCTCTCATCGCTATAGCAGTGGCTCTTCATCGTCCCCGACGTGAACATGGAGAGCCAGACGACGCGTCTGACAAGTCGGATGACCATTTTCGGTGGCATTTTTGCCTCTCGAAGGAAATGGTGCGGTTGTGCGAGGAACTGGAGGGGGAGCTAGAAGCGGAGCAAGTGATGGGACTGTCGGTGGAGCGGAAGGTGTGTGCGCTGCGCTCCACCACCGGCAGCTTCCAAGTGTCCTTAGGGAATGAGGAGACGAATCCATGTGTCGCAGTCGACGGTGAGCGAGTGCATGCGACGTGTGGCAGAGGCTGTCGTGAACGCAGGGGTCCGCAACAAGTGTGTCTATTTTCCGAAGACGGCAGGGGAAAAAGCAGCGGTGAAGCAGGGTTTCCTTCGGCATGGTGCTATTCCCGGCATCATTGGATACGTGGATAGCAGTCTCATAGCCATTATCGCACCCAAGGGTGAGCGCAAGGCTGTGTTCAAGCGTTGCAAAAGAAACTATGCCCTCAACTGCATGTTCGTAAGTAAACCTCATGTTTTCTTGTGCCGATTCTTTTTGACAGTTATGTTCATGTTGCTCTTGTCAACGGGCACTTTCTCTGTTCACATTTTACCTCAGATCTGCGACGGGGACATGAAGATCCTGGCCGTGGACCCTATGTGACCAGGGTTGGACTACGACTTGTTCATCTAGCGGACGACATGGCTGCACTGGTGGTTCCAAGCGAGGCACATTGCGAATCCCGGGGAATACCCCCTCAGAGGGACAAAACATCTTTTGGTGCAGTCACACTTCAGTAGTAAACAGAACGCCGTGTCCGCTCCAACGCAAACTTTTAACTAAATTACAAGTACATGACTAAGTGCCAGGAGTACAAAAAAATGAAAACATTTACTGCCACCATTGGCAATGTTAGAAGTTTTAAGTTGCAAGCATGTTATCGAGTGCCTGCCAGGAGCAGACGAAAGCAACATGTATTGCTGCTACTGCACCCAGTGCCTGCCAGAAGCAGAAGAAATGAACACACATTAGGGCTGCTACTGTGTCATTGATAGAACTAATAAGTGTGAAACAGCCATTTCCGCTGTCTTCAGCGATACCACCCCCTCCTCTACAAGCCGGAACGTGCAGCCAACCTTGTCGCGGTATGTGCTGTGTTGCACAACCTTCGCCTTTCTGAGGGCGACATAGAATCGGACTATGATAGTGATGATGACAGCAGCAGCAGCACTAGTAGTGAGCTCGATAGTAACGGCGACCCCATTCCACACAGTCTGCCCCGAAACATGGGCTCTAGAATGCACTATTTGAGAGGGCGGGCTGTTCGAGACACTGTTATTGGCATGTTTGGCACAACCCGTGCACAGCACGTGCGTTCCTTGAGGACTGTGTGGCGGCCGCTGTGATGTCAACAGCAGCGCCGGCATCACTAGGTGCATACACACAGCTGTAGTGTCAGCAAGATGCAGTGGTCTAACAGATGCCAAATAATTGCATTGTGCACTTAATGCTGTGAAATCGCTGACACACTTTCCATACTCTGTTGTAGTAGATGTCTACGTAATGCAAAGCATTCATGACTTGTTGAGAAATGCAAAAGGTGTGCAGTGAAGGGTTATGTAAAGCCTACATTTACAATATGTGAAACAGTATCTTTAGTGGTGACACATAAGATTGAAAGCAAGTTAAAGATAAGTGTGTTTTCAAAGTGTCTGCCATCATTTGCTTGTTGCCGCTGTTGCCACCGTATCGCTGAGAGTTCTCTTGTCCCCTTGCGAATTGATGGACATAAGCGCCTGTCTCCTCGCTTTCTAATCGCGCAGAGAAGCTCACAAAAGCCAAAATGCACAGTGCATGTCACACCTTCTGCTCCATTGAATGTGCTGTTACATGCGCGCCTTCTAGGTCCTCTGCCATTCTGTCTCTCAACAACTGCAAAGTTCCTTCCTAGTGACAAAAATGCCATCCAACTGGTCATTTGACATGCCAAATTGTTCGGTGAATGCTAAAATCCTAAAACCTCGAATTAACAAAATTTTCAATTTAACAAAGTTTTTCGCTGCAAGTACAACTTTGTTATATTGAGGTTGGACTGTACGAAAGAGTTTGAGAGAACAAGGAATCCGGCAGTGCATCTGCCAAGTGCCGTTTTGAGGGGTAAGTTTTCGCAGTGCTGCTTTTGTTTTACTCATGGTTTCGTATGCCAGTGCATAGTTCAGCTAACACCTAACTTTTGTGTTGCATGTTATACAGCGAGTGCATTTTAAGGACACCTTATTCACAATGCGCACATAAAATGAGTAACAAACTGCCTGTTTCCACGTTTAAGGAGACCCTGAAATACTTCATGCTAAAGCATTAAAAGAAGTCTGAGCATGCACAGCTAGCAAGTGTCAGCTTCAGAGAATAGCTTGTTCCAGTAATGTAACCTTGTGAATCATTAAATTTAAAGAAAATTGTACCGCTGTCGTATGCAGTCATGCTTTCTGCAATCCATTGTGAAACAGTGACCAGTTTTGCTCCTGGTAGCTGTTTGCACTGGGATATGTACAAGTGCATAAAAAGCAGTCGAAGAGCAGAAACTACCTTTCTCTGTTCTTGCCACAAGATACAAAGTTTTGCTTGTGCGAAAGCACCAGCTTTACTGATGTACTAAAATTCTGGTGCCACTTGCCCTTAACCTTTTAGAGACCTGCAGCACTTCATGGAACAGCAGCACGTTATCGGTCCTGTTGCGAAACAGGCATAGGGATGCAGAATGGTGCCAGATGACAGGGAGAGCTGAGCGTGGTCATATATATGTGGCAGCTCTTATGTTGTGCGTTGCATCCTGCATGCTGCCTGGACTGTGTTCTGTCCGACTCAGGAACAGCAGCTAGTACAGAACTATTTGTACTTGTGATCCTGTGTGCTAGTTTAGCATGCCAAGTGGCTTTACGAGGTAAATCGGGTATGCCTACACCGCATTTGGCTAAACGTCACAAGTAATAAACATTTTTTATTTAAAATAAAATGGATATGGTCACTACTGGTGCCATGCATGCAAAGGAGGATGTACACGAGGATGTAGCCCACTTAATCTGCAATTACAGGCTATTTGCTTTAGAAAGCAAAGCCTCAACGTCCACACTGAAAATTAATCAGAGACTGTCATTATCTTCAGCTATCACATTCTTGGCCCATGGACTAACACTGCCTGATAGTGAATTCCAATGGCAAATTCGGAGTGGCCAACGCACTCTGTGCAGGAGCACTCCGCTACGGCAGAGGGCAGCAGAATGAAATCTGCGACTGATACACAGACACTCCTGCCAGAGCAATTGCCAGGGGGCAATAGCGCACATCCGCTTCTGGAAGTGTTCAGCATTCCTCGTGTTTAGCGCCATTTTCGGCTTGCACTCGCACGCGTATTGTGTTTAAAGTTTTACAATTCCTTTGAGCCTCCTAATGTAAGCCTGCTTCTCTCGTCAATGGTGGACCCGGGAAGTGCCAACATTGAAGGTGGGTGGATTTAGCTCATAAAAAAACTTTCTCGCAGGCGCCCTGCCGTGCGCGTGTTCATGCAATGTTTCACATTGAGTTTGGCTGCAGGGTGTGAGGTTCATGTAATGGTGGCACGGATACCTAGTCTCGCTTTTATGTCGCTGTTACGTCATTTGCTGAATAATAATTTGCAATGCCGCACGGCATTGTATTTTCTTTCTCTGAACTAGAAAGAAAATACAAAGAATCATACCTTATCCATCAGTTCAAGGCATTGCAGCCAATAGGCATAAACGTTTCAAAGGGAGCTTTAGAATTTATTCGCTATGCTAAATTTCAAGCTATAGGCAACAACACATAGTTTGGTTTCTTAGCGTTTCCATTTTTTCTGTTTTTCCTTTTTTCCCTTCTTTCCGTTTTCCCCCCTTTATGTGTACCGTTTCAGTTTTTCCCTTTTTCTTCCTTTTCTTTTTATTTTTTGTACGAGCACCGGTTTCTGGCGCTCCTTCTATTATCTCTTTCAGAGACGTGATAGCCTACGACCACCAGTGAAACAGGTAATAGCAGGCTGCTGTGCATGCCGTTGACACGCCAGCTGACACGCCGGCACTGACACAGGATTGACAGGCGGCCGGGTCCCTGGCCTCGTGCACAGCCCTCCTTTATTCTACACACTAACACACCTTGGCTTGTTGCCGCACCCACCCGCCTTACGCCCTCTCCCCTTTAGAAGAACCCCACCTATATAATTATACTGTGGCGAGGAAAGGATATGTCGCCTTGAAGAAGACAAGCCCACTTGTCAAAACGTTGGCTCCTGCTTTCACCTTGTTCTCGTTTTGCTTATCATTCAGAAATGTGAATAACTCAAGTGCTCAGCCACAAGTCACCATGAAAAACTCTTGGACGTTATGCTCACAAAGTTTCTCCATCCCCTTTTTGTGAACTTTGCGAAAAGTATGACTCACAAACACAACTCTGCGAAAGATTTTCATGCCAAACCGTTGTCTCTAAAAGTGCTCAGGCTATGAGTGCGAAATCAAATAAAAAAGCTCGCATTACATTCTGCATACAGTGTTGGTATTAAACATTTGATGTGTGTACACTTTTTAAACATATAATCATAGTCTAATGCGATGAAGACATTTCTAGACCGCCACCAACGCGCGTGCATAGGCCACATCGTCTGCTGTTATTATGGGATAGGGGCAGTGTCTGGCAACAAGCTCTGGAACTATGAGGGGCGGATGGCGCCTATGTATTCGGTGCCAACGCACAGGCATGAAAATTATAGAGGAGGCTATGCACTAGATTTCTAAATCCCATGGCGAGATTCCGGCCACGCCATTGGTTGCTAGCGCGCAACGCGGCCACACATGTGGCCACAGCTTGTCTGCTTTTTCTACGACGCACAGCTCTACATCTTCCCAGGCTTTCACGCGTTTTTCTACTCCTTGTTTCGATGGATGCTGATAAAAAACGCGATTTTAGATCTCGAGAGTATCGGTCGAAGCACAAGTTCGAGGGAACCCACCGCAAAGTCAAGCAGCATGTAAGACGTTCATGGCAGCTAAGCCTAACCTTGGTGACAGTGATGTTTTTGACGGTTTGGAGCCGACTGGACCAGCCAGACACTCAAGATTCGTCAATAGCGTAGACAAATTCGTCAGCGCATTGGAGAAAAAAATTAAGGATCTTCGAGAATCAAGATAGGAGCAACGAGAAGACGGCATGCGCATTTATTAGCTTTTCATCCGCGAGTTGGCCAAAAAGCAGAAAGGACTCGCATCATTTTTGGAGTTGTGTTGCAACAATACAGCGTGTTCCAGATACATCATCTCGTCAACGTATTCATTGTGGCATGCAGCTCTGGCAGATGACACTAACGGTGGAGCGCGCCCTTCAGCCAACCCAAGAGAGAGTTTTGCTGTGAACATCAAGGGAGTGGTTGCGGCGCACGCAATTGGAGCTGGACGCAAACAACTCGTCCGATTTTGTGCAGTTCTGGGTTTGCTAAAACCTATGCACCATAAATCGTTCACCACCATAACAAAGAAAGTGCACCTCGCTGCTACAAAAGCAGTGGCTGATAACCTGGAGTTGGCTCAGAAAGTAACAGCACAGGAAGAGGGATCTGCCAGTGTAGCTGTTATGTTTGATGGTACTTGGCAGAAACGAGGCCACAAGAGTCATAACGGCATAGGCACAATCATTTCTTTGGAAGCAGGGCTTTGCCTAGGCTTTCAAGTTTTGTCCAACTACTGCCAGGGTTGCAGTACACACAAGCCATTTGAAAGCAAAGAGGAGGAAGAAATAGGGCAAGCTTTCCATATGCCAGTGTGTGTGAAAAAAATGTAGATTGCTCAGCACATGCCATGAAGACTAATGCTGCTGAGAGGATATGGAAGAGGACGGAGTCCTACAGTACTGCGCTGAGGTTTACAACCTTCCTCAGCGATGGTGACAGCAAGGCTTATACAGCTGTGTCAGCGGCAAAGGTGTACAGATGTGCGCCCATCACAAAAGACTGCACCAACCACGTAGCCAGCAGCTTAGCACTGCCCTGCGAAAGCTCAAAATGCCACGAGGGCAGAAGCTTACAGGCGCAGTCATTCAGAAGTTACACAGCTACTTTCAAGTAGCCATCACTGCCAACAGAGGAAGTGTTCGTGGAATGTGTTGTGCAATCTGGGCATCATTCTTCCATTCATGCTCAACGGATACAGCCAAGAGCCCTAAGTTTTGTTCGGCTGGCGAAGACTCCTGGTGCAAGTTCAAGCAGGCAGAAGCATTGGGTCAGGTAGCCCCAGCACACACCTCTATTCTCACAAACAGCCAAGGTGAGACAATGCTGCCCATATGCAAAAGGCTGGCGGAAGAACAGCTACTCCCTCGCTGTGTCAAGGGAAAAACTCAGAAGGGAGCTGGATCATTGAACCGCAAGATTTCGCTGTTGTGCCCCAAGACGAGGTTTGCCTCGCACAGTCATGGAGATGGTAGCAGCACTCCCTGTCCTGTGGTATAAAAAGGCCAGAAGGGCTATGAACAAGTTCTGCAGCAACTAGTGGTGCTTCCTTCAAGGGAACTAGTTGCATGGAGCAAAGATTGTGACAAGAGAAGGATTTCTAGCATGTCAATGAAGCTGACAGCAAAGGCAAGGTATCACCGTCACCGTCTAGCCAACAAGGCTCATCTTGAGCGTGCTGTTCACAGACTGAGGGAACAACACATGGTGCAGGTGAATAAAGTTGTGCACTGGATCTGGATACCCTGGCCTGCATTGCGTGCAGTTTTCGGATAGATTTCATCATCATCATCATCTATTATTCCTTTAAGGGCCCCATGTGGAATATTACATAAGAGGGGGGGAGGGCAAAACAATAACACAAACATCGAAGGAATGGTCATGTACAAAGCAACAAAAAGCAACAACTGAAAAGGCACTAAAAATACACTGCTACAACAAAAATTGAAATGAACAACTTTTATAACTTTCACTTGCGTTTTTCTCAACTTCATATTTTAGGCCAAACATGGCTGTTGTGTACGACATTTTATGTATTTACTGTGGTCCAATCAAAATCAAATTTGGTGTGCATAATCTTTTAGATGTGTACAATGCACTTATCTAGGTTCTAATGCAATCAGTCTATTTTTAAGGATGAAACGAAGCACCAGGTATGAAACTCTCTCAAAATGTTGCCTGTCAAAGTAATGACATTACCTTGCTTATCAGCACTCAGTGGAGTGTTAGGGACAAGAAAAACCATTTTGCACTGCTCTATCATGCTAACTGCTATGTCCAGCAGCTGCACAAATGCACTATTTCTCCCTTATGCATGGCACTTAGGACTCATAAGCATCGAGCTAGCCTAAAACTACAAAGAGATTTGGAATGAGGACATCAAGCTCTATAGTAAATGGTACAAATTTCATTCGCCTAGTGTTATATACATACAGTCGAACCCCGCTACAACGAACGTCGCTTCAACGAAATTTTCGCTTCAACGAAATATTTCCAATTCCCCGTCAGCTCGCTATACAAAGTAATGGAACAAATTTCTCATCACAACGAACCATTTTTGGGGCGCGTTTCCGCTTCAACGAAATTTTTGCTATGCGAAGCTCGATTTAAAAATATATCTTACAATAAAACAAGCAAATATGTTGCCAATAAGAAGTCTTGGATGACACGGGCCGTTTTCAAAGAGTGGCTAACCGCTTTCGACCGTGACATGACGGCAAAGAAACGTAAGGTTTGTTTGCTCATCGACAATTGCTCAGCGCATAACGTTGAAGACGTTCAGCTTCAAAGCGTGGAAGTAAGATTCTTCCCGCCGAATTGCACGGCTTTAATCCAGCCGCTGGATCAAGGTATCATCAATAGCGTTAAAAGCGCTTATCGACAGCGACTGATTCAGCGGCTGGTGTTAAACATCGACACCGGTCGGGCAATCGAAGTGGATTTGTACATGGCTGTACAGATGGTCTCAGCAGCGTGGACGGCAACCAGTCGCAGTATCATCTACAACTGTTTTGTGCACGCCGGCTTTCACTCCGATGCTCAACTGGCAGCGAACTCCACGTCGGACGAGGAAGGCTGCAGTACAATTGCTCCACCCTCCACAGAGGCCAATGCGGCATGGGCAGCCCTTCAGGACTCCGGAGATGTGCCGGCCGATGTTCACATCGGCGACTACATCGCTGTTGACAGTGAAGTGCTAGCTCACGAGGAGCTGAGTGACGAAGCTATAATTGAGGGCGTTCGCCACAACGACGCATCATCGGATGATGACAGCGACGCGGAGGACTTAGCGCCACCACCTGCAATAAAAGTGATGGATGCTTTTGATGTGATCCGCAGATTTTTCGGTGCTCACGATGACGACGTCGCGATGCAACTGTTCACCGAGTGCGAAAGCCGCGCCACTGCACTCGTGGCAAAAAAAAAGAAGCAGAAGAAGCTGACCGACTTCTTTGGAAATAAATGATGTTTTGGGACTATGTGGTCCAACCTGACAGTGTTTTTGGGCTGTTTTCGCCTCAACGAAATTTCGCTTTAACGAAATTTTTCGCGCGCCCCGTCAGTTTCGTTGTAGCGAGGTTCAACTGTATATATATATATGAAAAGAAGGTTTCTGAGTAGTGTCTCCCCTTAAACGGGCATATGCACATTGTGCAGCACTTTTGCACATCTTTCTCAGTAAATGGAACACCTGTTAAATAGAACTAATTTATACGGTCCCTTGAAGTTCCATTTACCAAGAGTCTACTGTACAAGAGTCTACTGTACAAATGCTCCTCGTATCTGCATGTCAGGTCACTTTTTCATCTTTTTCCACCATAACAACGTTTTGTAAAATAAGCTACTAGTATATGTAAGGGGGGACACGGGTCTTTAGACCCAAGAAATAATTTTACAAAAAACGAATTTTGGAAAATAGCATTTCTGGAATCTACATCTATTATTCTCCCTATCTGACAAGTTTCCAATCTCGTAGGTCATATTTCAGCCGTACTATCAATTTAAAAACAGATAGGGCACCTGATTTCTTGCGTGTGTCGACGCTAAAACGACACACATTCAATGACGCCGTGCTCGCATACAAGTGCCCTGAGGGCGGCCATCTTGGTCTCATTTGAAAGAATTGGGTTTCGGCTTCAAGTATTGCGTGCTGCCGCTTCGTTCGGCTTGCTGGTTCAATACAAAAACCGGAGGCAAAAATAGATAAAACGCGCGTTCTCATTCACTGTCGCATGGACGTGACGAGATAAAGCCATGTGATTGGCTGGACCCACTCCCGAGCCGTCTGCTAGCCGCAGCTGAGGCGCAGGCTAGACGCCATCATTGTGTGAGTACGCACAACGATGCCTCCTCCGCTTCGAAAGTTTGACTCTAAGCACAAGTTTGGAAAGAAAAGGAAGAAGTCCATGCTCAACAACTTCAAAAAACGCCCCCCCCCCCCCCCCCCCCCCCATGTCACAAGTCGTTGAGGACGAGCCACCAATGGCGTCAAGCGATGGAACTGATGGAGCCGACCAAGTGTTAGGCCTAGGTGGTGCAACAATGAGTAGGTGTGACGAAAACGGTAGCCACGTCTGTCGTGACACCGCTATGCTGACGCCTTCAGATTTGGAGCTAATCGACAGAAGATCCGACGAGAAACTACAAGAGCTCGCGTCAACCGCAGCAGTGAGCCGTAAGTCGGAAATTTTGTCCGCTGGCGATGTCGCGGCCGGCCCGCTTGGCGATACTGTTTTCACCGTGGTGTGCCTGGAATCGGTGAACGCACTGCTGGAGCATATGAATAGTAATACATGCGGCGGTAGCACGAAAATCAGCCAAAAGGAGCGCGAATATGGCCTGGCAGTAAGTCTGGTGCTTATATGCTCGAAATGAGGCGACAAACCATCAGCGTGGAGCTCGACACGTGTGAATGGGACTCAGAAGGTGAATCCGTCTACCGTTAATATTCTGGTTGCGCGCACAATGCAAAGCACCGGCAATCGGCAAACTGCGTTCAATTGTATTTTCGCAGAAATAAATATATCGCACCGCGGGCTGCATACGAAAACATGGCAGGGGTACGTCAAAACGAAGTTGACACCTGCCGCGACCTGGGCAGCTGTGACGCTTACAATTGAATGCGCGAAGTCGGTCCGGCAGCTTTACAGTCAATTAAACTTCGGCAACCCGGGCAACGTTGCTGTATCCTATGACGAGTTTTGGATGACTCACGGACACAGTTCGCACATCGGTGTTGGCACCATCATCGAACTTTTTACGGGACTTGTCCTGGACTGTGTTGTGCTGAGCAACTTTTGTGCCGGTTGTCAGCGTGGACCAAAAGTTGGTGACCCTTCATATGAAGAATGGAAAGCCAGTCATGAGTGTCAGAAAAATACGGATAAGAAGGCTGGTGAAATGGCGGTGGAGGCTGGCCTCATTTTATTCAAAAGATCGCTGGAAAAGTACAGCCTAAGATACACAATTGTGCTGTCAGACAGTGACAGCCGTACTTTCTTGGCCCTAAAGCAGGCCAAAGCATATAGCTTCATACAAGTTGACAAAGAGGATTGCGTCAACCATGTCCATAAGAGGATGGGGACAGCACTATGTAATGCCCTGTCAAAGCACAAGGGGCCTGGCTCAAAGCCACTTGGTGGAAGAGGAAGGTTGACTGCAGATTTGGTCAACAAATTGAGCTCTTATTATGGATGGGCTCTGAAGTCCCACACTGGTGACGTTGAAGCCATGGAGAAGGCCGTGATGGCAAGCTACTATCACGTAACATCAAATGATATCATCTCAAATCGCAGCCTTTGTCCAGAAGGTCCAGATTCCTGGTGCTGGCAAAACGCTGCAAAGGCCAAAGGCGAACCTGTGCCGAAGCACCACAATTTACCTACTCACGTCAGCAAGGCATTACTGCCAATTTCCCAACAGCTCTCTGACAAGATGCTGCTTGAACGTTGCCAGCGAGGCAAAACGCAGGACAACAAGAGCCTGCACTCGCTAATATGGGAGCTCGCACCGAAGGAGCAGCACGCATTACTCTTCAGCGTTGAGGCTGCATTGGAGGAAGCAGTGATGAAATTCAATGCTGGCTGAAGGAGAACCTTGGCAAGCATTTTGCAAGAACTCTGGATGAAGTTCTTGCAAAATGCTTGCCAAGGTTGCCAAAATGCTTCCCAAAGAAGACAATATCCTCCACCTCATCCAAAATTAGGCAAGGAAGAAGCCACTGCCCTCCGCAGACTACAAACAAATACGTATGTACATGGAATTATCATGCACCGAATGCACCCCACCAAATTCTCATACCTATGCCGGTATTGTGACGTACCAGACACGCTCCCACACATGGTGTTGGTGTGCCCGCACCGCGAGAAAAACAGTGAAGATGATGCCTCAGAACCGCTACAAGCGATCGAAGAAACGTGGGAGGCAATGTTAAAGGCACAGAGCCTGGAAGATCAGCGAAGCCTGGTGGACCGGGCCCGGGCTGCAGCATTAGCCAACGGCTTTCTGGACTAAGAGAGCCGCCCACCTAGGGCGAAGAAAGGACACTTTCTCGCTGTTTCTTACAATAAACGTTCATTCCTCCTCCTCCTCTGGATGAACCCTGGCCAAAGGTGTATGCAGCACATGGAGGAAAAAGACCGGCGCCGATCAGCTGCAACTGAACACAAGTGTGCATCGGCAGAAAATGTGCAGTGCTTATTCAAAAAACGCCACAGAGGTGCTAATGCCCAAAGTGACTGTGCCCCAGGAGCCTAAGAATGTTTTGGGAATGTGTATGTGTACACATTTGTGACTGCTCACAATTAAGTGTGACATTTGTTTGTGTTGTTGACTTTTTCGAAATACTAATTTTGCACACCCAGCAAGACATTTACTGTGATATATTAGTAGCTATCATAGATATAATATTAATTTCTTAGCAGCATGAAGCTAGATGTTTGGAGTGCCTCTCAAAAAAAGATCGGACTTTTCGACGACGAAGAAAGTGTGAGACAGTGAGTCGTGTGTGATCACTGATCTAACCGCACCACTCACGAGGATGTGAGTGGTGCGGTTAGATCAGAACCCAACGTGTCAGCGTTCGGAAATGTGTATACGGGAACCGGCCAACAAGCACAAAGGACTTGCGTGGTTTCTATAACTACGCTGCGAGAGCAGTGCATGCCCCGAAAGCATGCTTTCAGCAGCGTATACATCACGGCGTGTTTCTCCGGGCAGGGAGGCCAGCACGAGTGCTGCAGGCGACGGACCATACGCAGCCAGAGCCTACGACAGTGGGAATCCACGCGATAGCTTCGCTGTCAATGTGAAAGCTGTTGTGGCCGCGTGCTCTGTAGGAACTGGCTACGAGCAGTTGGTCAGATTTTCTGCAGTTGTTGGCTTGCAAAAGCCGATGCATCACAAATCTTTTGCTGCCGTGAGCCAGAAAGTTCATGACGCAACACTGAGTGCTATCGCCGAAAATCTTGCGCAAGCCAGGCAATTCACAGCGAGTGACGCGGGCGGGGACGAAATTGCCGTCATGTATGACGGTATGTGGCACAAACGAGGCCATAAGAGCCACAATGGTATTGGAACTGTTGTGTCCCTTGACACTAGACTTTGTTTGGAATTTGAAGTCCTGTCCAACTTTTGCCTAGCCTGCAGTCTGCATAAGGCCCTGCCAGATGAAGAAGAGGAAATCTGGCAAGCATTTCATGGCCCAGTGTGTGAGCAAAATGCTCATTGTTCATCTCATGCAATGGAAGCGGAAGCCACGGTACAGATATGGCAAAGGAGCCAGACCTATGGCACACCATAGCGCTTCAAGAAATTCCTGAGCGATGGAGCCTCCAAAGCCTACACCGCAGTTGTAGAGGCAGATGTCTATGGTGGTGCTGTAAATACTGAAAAGGAAGACTGCACCAATCACGTGGCAAAGCGCCTGGGAACTGCTCTTCACAAGCTAAAAGAGCCACTGCGAAGAGAGGAGAAGCTAAAGGATCCAGTGATCCAGAAGCTGCAAACCTATTACCAGGTTGCCATCACAAGCAACAGGGGCAGTGTAAAACGAATGCACCACGCGATTTGGGCCTTGTATTTTCATCCCTGCTCCTCGGATGGTGCGAGCAGCCACAAGTACTGCCCAGATGGAGCAGCATCCTGGTGCAAGCACAGGCGTGCTGAAGCCTTGGGTGAACCTGCACCGACTCACACACCCTTGCTCATGAAGGCCCAAGGGAAGGCAATACTCCCTATTTATAAAAGGCTAACCGATGAAAAGCTGCTCACCCGTTGTGTTCAGGGCAAAACCCAGAATGCGGCAGAGTCGCTAAATAGCAAAACATGACTTCTCTCTCCGAAGACTCTATTTGCCTCGAGGTTTGTCGTGGAGATGGCCCCTGCCTTGGCAGTTCTACGGTTCAATCGAGGGCACTCCAGCTTTGAATGTGTACTGGTAGAGCTGGGTGTGCTTCCACCTCAAGATCTGATTGTGCTTGGCACATCACGTGACAGCACTCGCCACAAAAAAATGTCTCCGAAGCAGACTGCTGAGTCAAGAGCACATCGGCGGATGTTGACAAAGAAGGCCCATGTCGAGGACTCGGCTCCGAAGTGTCGTGAGGGAGAAACTTATGGTGCATGCTCATTTTAGTGGCAATGGCTGCTTAGAGGACAGTTTTCCTCTTTTGCGTGCAAGTTTGATCTCATTTCAAGCCTTTTTTGTAAATAAACTTTCTAGTTTAACTTTAACATTCTTTTTTCTCAAAATGTAATTTTTGGCAACTTTTTGACTGTGCCCATCGTGCTTTAGGTACTTCTGGTGCTTGGATCTGGATGAAATTTTGCCCACATTTTCTTCAAGGTGTGGAGAGTGCCGTTATCTCATTTAAACTTCAGTATTGTTTATATATATTATGCGAATTTCATGTAAACACTCACTGGTATGTGGGCAATATATGTACTTCCTGGGTTCCAATTTTTCTCTAGTATTCAGTTCTTTTATATGCACTTCCTACTTAGTTTTCCGCATTCTAAAATCCAAGTGGAGGAAAATTAACCATCAGTGGTCTGTAATTATAGAAGTTTAATTATGGAAAAAGGGGGGGCGAAAATACCTATATTTTACATTTTGCCATGGTACAGAACAAGAACTATACAACTTGCAATAAAACTAATTACATATTTTAAATCAGCATTAAAAACTATAAACATGCCGAGTTTCATTGCTCTAGGATGTAAAAAGTGTCTTTGAGTAGCATCTCCCCTTAATCACCACGTCGCCCCTTAAAGTATTGTTAGCGAAGCACACGCCAACAAAACATTGACTGTTGCTATTTCAAACACCTTGCTCTCAATGGCATATTCGGGCCTCTGTAGGGCCTGATTTGCAGTCAGGCCGGGCCGAGCCGGGCCGAGCCGGGTCATGTAGTAGGCGAAACTGTTTTCTGAGCTCAGGCCGGACATGGGTCTCGCTTTGAGTCACCAGGCCGGGCTCAGGCAGGTAAACATTTACAATCGCTGGGCCCGGGCCGAGAATCACGGCCTGTGCACTGCTCTAGTATGGACACACAGGACAAATACAACGGCTTCCTTGGACACACACACGCTGTCGTTGCTATCGTCCCGAGCCAGTGCTTGCCCGTGCCGCTTTTGCAGACCACAGCAGACCACAGGGCAGAGCTGGCCCAGCTCTGACCCGTATTTTGGCAACCGAACAAGTAGGCAACGTTGTGGGAAAAAAAACATGCCACGACTTGTGCTAAATGCCAGACAGAAGTAATGTGATATCCCTCATATGCGGCAAGTCTTACGTGGGACAGACTGGCCGCTGCCTTGACTCTTTCGTTGCCACGCCTATTCAAATCGATCACCAGGGATCGATGCCTTAAATCGCCGATTTCAACATGTTGGAGCCATTTCCTATCTACTTAAGGCCACCCAGTGTAGTACAGGCACTGGGCACTTTCTGAATCAGTTTAAATTTTCTCTATCTGGGGATGTTGTGATTTTTGACGGACCTCTTTGCGAACTAATGTGCGCATATTGCAGTTGCAGTGAAAAAGGACATGGCTGTCACCCTCTGCCCACTCTAGAAAAAGGCATGCCGCTCACAATTACGCGGCACCAGCATCAAAACTTTGTAATCAAATGGCTCCCAGCAAGTCAAGAATAAAATTATATAGCCAGCTTTGCCGTCCAACAGTGCTGAGCAGTGATAATTACCCAAAAATGATGCCAGCTGTTCACTAGTGGGCTTTTTGGAGTCCTAGTCGTTTTATTCCACCAAAGTATTTCTGATATTTCTGAAGGTCCGCCACATGTCCAACGTGTGGCCTTGGCATTGTGGGCCATTTTCCTAGAGTTTCCGTTTCGTTTCCCTCATAAAATCCTGGCAAGAGGCACTGCCGGTGTCACTACACAGTTATCGAAAGTCACCCCCATGGTGCCATACCGTGCGGCTGCATCGCGAGAAAAGGTGTCCGGCTCTAAACTATGCTGCACCCGCACTTGAATTTAGTGATGAGGACTCGAACTACGATTCCAAAGAGGACTGCAAAGCAGATTCAAGCTCTGACAGCGACTATGTTTTAAGTCAGCCTGAGACATCCGCAGCTGTTCACTGACAAGTTTCTTTTACGGCCTTGACGGGTCTCCTTCCTTGTGCATGCTTATCTGCCAATCTTTTTGGATGACCTGAGAGCTCTACTGATTATCTTCTGGGTGCATACTTTGCTTGGTCATGATTTGCTACCATCGGCAGCAAAGAAACTTCCGTTTGCGCCAATAAGGCCGCCCACAGCGCATCTCAGCCCAGCACTACGGAGCAGCGCAAGACAGTTTACAACGGCGTAGGATTTCTTTCTACTCTTCTTCACTGCAGTGGTGATAAAGACAATCTGCAAAAATGCAAACAGATATGCTTGGATGCATAAGTCACCCAGCTATGCCGAAAGCGATCGGTTCTGGAATGGATCGGTCCTGGCATGACTCCAGACGCACTCGTAAAGTACGTTCCTTGGACTTTTCATCAGACCATCCTCAAAAAATGATGAAAAGGAGGAACTGCAAAATGTGTTACAAGGACTGCAAAACTGAACAAAAACCAGCTGTTTGTGGCAAAAATACGGAGCGCCCTTATGCTTCACAAAATCCAGGAACTGCTTCACCACATGGCACAAGTGATGACGTAGTTTCTGGTGTTAGTTTCTTTTTTGTATCCGAAAAACAATGGTGTACTGAACATGCTTTTTTGTTTGTTTTTTCAGACAGTGTTCCTGGGTTATTTATTTTTGAAATGTATATTCTGAATTTCATTTGATACTGTTTTTCTCGATATCATGTTTTATTATTGTTGTTTTTATCAACTGGCAGCAAAAATGGCACTTTCTAAAATTTTTATGCTACCTAATAAATTGTTTTGTTTTGCAACATATCTTTTTGGAAAGAGCATTTCATTATGTACAATATAGTATGCTGCAATGTGCACTGGAATATTATTTGTAGTGGTATATGATCATTTTCCGAGGCCTACAAAAATACTACCATTTTCTTGTGGCACCAAAAGAGTAAAGGTGAAAGGAATCTCGAACAATGAAGGATGGCAAGGACGACGACAAGCTTTGGGAGAGTGGCGATGAGCTGAGCTCATCAAACAATGCAGGAAGCGGAAGCAACAAAGATTGGCTAAGAGTGTGCTCACAGTCAGCCATTAAGTGTCGCATTATTCTGAACAGCTATGCGAGCGTAGTTCGAGGCTTCAGTGAGCAGTCACAAGCCTGTAAGGCCCACCCCATGCAAACACATCAGAAAAGAGGTGCAAGCCTCACACGATAACATACGGCAGCCAATGTGGCCAGGAATTGAATCTGTGGCCCTTTGCTCAACAGCACAACACCATAGATACATAGCTTCCATGGCACGTGTTGAAAGAAGCACACTCAAGAGCATTTGTGCTTGTATATTTAAGTTACAATAAACCTGCACGGTAGAATTTGTCAGACAGAAGATTGGAATCACAATGAAAACTCAAGCGCCAGGCTTGAATTTGCAAGGCTGTCTGCTACAGTGCAACAACATTGGCTACACCACCACCAGACCATCACAGCAGGAGAGCAAAAAATGAACGCCGAGTGTGGAACGATGATAACACTGTTTTTTCATACCGGGGTTTTACCATAAAAGCTATGAAAGCATCGCCAGAGTGAAGGCGAGGGTTTAGTAGTAGGCATGTTTGTGGGCACGGCAAAGAGTTTGTCACTCCAAAAACATGCAGGACAGCTCTCAAATCACAATTTCACAGAATTCTTCACAATATTCCTTAAAACACGTGCTGTAACCATGACATAACAGGGCATCTTCCCCAACACATCTGCTGTATAAGCCGCTTAATGGGCCCCTCACCAGGTTTTGAGCATTGTGAACAGACAACTGGGCTGTGCAGACCGGGAAGTGACGACCACGTCTGCAAACTATTTCACTGCTGCACGCTGTGAAAACAGCTGAAAAATTAAAATTCAACCAAAAGCCGGCACGTCCTTCTCGGAGGAGCCACACCCCCTGCCAGATGACATCAATACCATCACCTCCATAGTCACATGCATGCCAGCTTCCTAGCACACTTATATGTCGCCATCAATGCGAACAATTCAGGGATTCTTGTGAAATGCGGTGTGTGCTATACCACAACTGGATATGTGCCGCCACTTTGTAGCAAATAGCAAGTAAGATAGAAAGAAAAAATGAGGCAGAGACAGTGATGTCACCATTACATGGGCCCTCAGCTCGAATACAGGCGAATGCACGGGACAAACATAACTTAAGCATTCTGATCATCAAAGTGATAAATTAATTACTTAAATTATGAGGCTTTAGGGGCCAAATCCACGCTTTGATTACGATGCCTGCCGTAGTGGGGGACTCCGGAATAATTTGGACCACCAGGGGTTCTTTAACGTGCACCTAAATCTTCAGTACACGGGTGTTTTTGCATTTCACCCCCATCGAAATGCAGCTGCCGTGGTCGGGATTCGATCCCGCATCCTTGTGCTTAACAGCCCAACACCATGCCGCTAAGCTACCTTTGCGGGTCATCGATCAAAGTGATAGAGAGCCTGAGATGTGGCAAGGGCATCTCACCTCTTCATACCATTTCATTTGCTCCTATCTCAGCTACTACAAAACAATTCTTAAACTTCTTGTGCTATTGCACTCCTTGAACAATGCTTTACAACTTATGGCTTATAACCAAAATTCCTGGTGAGGGGCCTTTTAACAATGCTTTGCAACGGCATCATTCCAGTTCAAGGAAGTTGAGATGCTAGCGAAGGTCATGGACAAAAACTCCCAGAGCTCACAGCACAATGATCGGTGTAGTCTCAGGATGGCGATTGAACTTGTAGCTCATCCGGCATCTTCAGTTCCTCTATCTGGGTCATCACTCTCCATAGGATGTACTAAAAAAAAGTGGACGAAAATTGAGAGAGATATTCACATGTCATATATTTTGGTGGAGTAAATACTTATACACAAGCAAAACTGTATCACAATTGGTTTTGAACAAAAGATGTGCACCCATCCCTCAAGCTGAACATATTTTTACGAGTATAGCCATTGGCGAGTGGACCAGTGCCTAATTTAAGCCGACAAATGTCAGAGGGAAGCAATAAGAACAATAACAATATTTCCATTATACTAGACATTAAAAATAATTGCACACACAATATTTTTCTTTTATTTGCGTTTGCAGACAGCATGGGATGCTATCCTGCTTGCATTCTAGCACAGGGTACAGTTTTGGGACATTAAGAGTAGGGGGTTTGCAAACACCAAACAGTATATTTCAAATCAAATAATAATCAAGAAAATCAGAATCAAGAAAAAAAAGCCAAATATCAAATCGAATTTCAGAAATATTTTTTGATGTTATGCTTACAAATTTCGGGCAAGAAAATACAGTGCTGCACTGCTTCAATGATTCTGAAATCGGGAGGTTCACTTCAAATTTGCACGAGCCAGTCTGTATGGATATGCGCCATGCTGCCATCAGCACACCTGACTGCAAATGGTGCGTGAATGTGCCAGGCCTCGTGTACATCGTTTAAATGGCCAATCATCATACGCCGGCAACAAGCAATCAGTGCAGACTGTTGTTTCGACTTTTGACATCAGAACTGAGTTCCTGATGTATCCAGTCATCCTCGCTCCTCGTCTGCCCGAAGTATGCCTTTATCTTCTTGTGTGCTGCTTCGCGCTCCGAGGCCTCACGGTCTTTTCATTCTCAACCCATGCCCTCCAACTGCTGCCTCGATCAAAAGCGGCCTTCAGCTTGCAGAACATCCGAGTCTATTCCCATTTACAAGTAACCGTAGCAAGAACTAATTAAACGCTTTCAGTGTGGACCAAATCGCACAGCATACAGCCAGCGACCAATATTTCGGACATGCCCAATAACTTGTATGCCTTTGTGGCATCGCCACGTACCCCAGAGCCAATCTAGTATAAAGACATCTGAAACTTCGTACGCTGAAACTCTTTTTGCCGTGACTGCAGATCCGAAACGGCATTCATTGAAGAGACTACCACTGTCATTATGATTATCTCCCAACCCCGTGCTCTTTCAAGCTGATCCACTGGAAACTGTATCCACCACCACAGCAACACCAGGCCTAGCTGCTTCGACATTCTCTACAAAGCTTCCTACTGTTTGGTGCCGTGTTTGTCATTGAAGTGATTCGCCACTCTCAGCAATGGCACCGACTCCATCGTTTCCATCCTCGCCGATGGCTTCGAAGCAGGGGAAAGCACGACAAGGGTCAAGCGTTGTATAATGCCAGTTCCCAAAAGTTAGCTTCACCGCATTACAGCAATGTTACACAGTCAAGCATAAGAAATGTATTGCGGTGAAGCATACACAGTGGAAACGGGCCGCCATCGCAGGACATAGTATGCATTCCTTAATTATACTCGCGTGCACCTGTCATCTCTTACCACAGTACGAGCACCACTATGCCTAATAAGTGTACTAACAGGCCTTCAGAGCTATTTCACACGTGCCTATGGCGATCTGAGCCCTCAGGGGCAGTAAAAGCCATGCACTAAATTTTTTCAGATGTTTTCGCAGTCCCTAGCAAGAGTGAAAAATCATACGTTGACCGCATGCGAGTTTTGTGCACCACTGCCGGCACGGTCTCTCCATGAAGTACATGGATGTGGCATGTGGTGGTTTTGTTAAATCTAAACACAGCTACTCAGTGAAAATACTGAGTATCATCCATGCTTTCTTACAAAATGCGTATAGTCAGGAGATTGTTTGAATTCTTGAAGCAGAGTGGCAATTTGCTCTTGTCGATAACAAACGGCCACAGTTTGCACAATCAAGTCATCCAGGTGTGCAGTGATCAAAACTGAGACACTCATACTGCTCATTTTTTCCTACCATAGCATGTACTGCCCTTGAGATTCATCTTCAAGGGGTGTATGGTCACGCGATTAAGACGGGATTACCAGCATTACCAACAAGCTCACATTGCAACCCTCTTGAGATTCAGTATAGTTTTACAGAATCTGCCAGAATAGTGCCAATTCAAATTCATTGGCATTAAATATTTCTGATGGCACAAGAAGTGATTGCGTACCCAGTAGGAAAGCACACTCGCAGGGGCACGGCGTGGCGCAATGCTAAATATGTTGAAAGTGGTGGTGAAACCCGAGTTTGATACAAGCGTAGCACAGCGCTATACTGTTGCATGAGATTTACCAGGGGATGTTACAACTGTTCGATATAGACAATAATTTGATGTATACGGGTTTTACTGTGCAGCTTAGCTGATTAATCAGTTGTCTGAATGGCATACATTTGTAAATAACTTTCTTTTTTTTTTCACTGTGTTTCTGCACTCCCAGAATATCAATTCTAGGACTTACTGAACCAACATAGGGTGCTTCACTGTAGATTGTCTATACTGAGCTCAATCCTAACAAGAGCGATGAAGCCATCCATACCTTGGTCCCCTAGCAGTGGCCGTGATCCATACATACACCACTGGAGAAACTTACGCGGGTCCACACCTGCGGAAATGTTAAGGTAAAAGTTTAAGACGAATTTTTTTCAATGAGTGAAGTGGTGATGCATCTTGGCAGATCTACCAATTGAACTATTGTAACCTACATCTCCCAAAATTTTCGTGTCGTGCACTTGCAAATGAAAGTTTGGGAGATGAATGACACCACCAAAAATTTTCTTGCTTCGCAATCTTGGCATGCTAGGTAAAATTAAGTGGTACAGCCTGCACGCGAGTGTTCAACCAATGCAATGTGTTGAAGCAACTCCACGTTGCAGGGCTGCAAAGCTATGCTAGGAGAAACTTTTTTGCTTATGCCGTGGTCTCTAAACTATAGCTTGTAAGTGTACCTCTCACTGAAGATAAATTTAAGCTTTCACGCAAATATACTTGGTCGTTATGCACAAAATGAGGCTGGTTTCATTTTTAAAGGCCAAAGTTGCGGCTGACACAGGCTACAGTCAAGTACTCGGGCAACCCTTCAAGACCGAAAAGGTCAGAGATCATAAGCATGCAGATGGGGCAGTCGCTTACACATACCTGGCACAAGGGTGTTAATCTTGGCCACAAGCTGAGTGTCATCCAGCAGCGACTGCGTGGCCATGTTTGTGAAGGTGATGTTGTAGTACACTACAATGCGATTGTTAAACGTTGCATAGACTAGGGAGGGCAGCGCCTCACCAGGACTCAGAGTCAGATTACCTGTAAGTAGCAAAAGGCAAACATCTTTGCAGCAACATAATAATGATGCACTGCTTTTCATGTGAAATTTCTGAATATGCAAATTGGTGTTTGGGGGAATCGTTGCTTGAGCAGCATTTTGAAGAGGTTAGCACAGAAACAGCAGCTCGCGTCACCATATTGCTTTCACAAATCATCAGGCTTGGTTGGTCACTTTGCACCACAAGGCATATGTGGATGCAAAAGGATGTTTGTGAATGGAGCAGTGCATGCATGTAAAGTGCTTGGGTGAGGCCATCTACAAGAATGAACAAAGAGATCTCCTATTCTGCTACCTTTGACATTAGTCACATTACCTTCCACCAGTGTAAACAACATAAGCTTTGCCTTTTTGTCACTTAGTCAGCAAACCTTTGTGCAGCCATAGATGAAAGTCCAAGCAAGAGCTCAACTTACCAGTATCACAACTGAATAACACAGTTTGTGAGTGTACAGCTTTCGAGGCCGGTTATTGAGCAAGAATTAAAGAAATCTAAATGCAGCCCTGGCACTTTCCACTGGTAGTGACAATAGTGCTGCTCCTACATGAAGCTAGTTAAAAGGGCAACAACACGAGCCTGTGAGCACATGCCCTGTGGATGTCCCCATGGAAGCAAGTACAGAGATCATGGTTGTTGGGGCTTAACTGCCTAACAGCCATGCATGGATCAAAAGAGCCAGACAACACTTATAAGATGAAGTGCAATGATGAATTGTAAAATGAGGTACAACAAATCAGTGCAACAGGGCACAAACTGCTGAAAGCAGGCTTACAGTGAACTTCATGTGCTCAAGGAAATGCCTTACAGCCCTTGCAGTGCAACAGTTTCTGGGATTCGTCTTCGAAAGCTCGTCACAGCGGCATCCTCTGCCAACAACGCTGTACTGCTGCTTATTCTCCACTTATTCTTTTAGCACTGGATTTTCTACAATTTTCAACAGGAAAGAAATCAGGATGAATTATCGACAGTTGCTCATATATAATGATGGCGAGTATTCACCAAGATCCATCTCACACTCCTGACACCCAACAAGCAATGCCGGCAAACACAGCGCTACACCAGGAGAGGCGCTCACCAGCTGTGAACGTGCACACTGCCTCATCAAACTGGAACCGCACTGCCTGCCGTTCTTCATTGACAATGTACGTCTGGCCGTCCCAAGCACAGGCTATCACCTCTTCCCGACCATCCCCCTGGAAAGATGCAACAGAACACCGTCACTAACTTCAGCATTAGAAGCTCCCACATGCCAGAGAGACAGATTCAAGGCACACTGATGACATCTCAGAGTGAAATCGTAACGTAAATAAAAGCGCTTCAATGCTACACAGTTCCCATCGACACTAATTTGGGTATTTGGCTTAACGCTCGGTGAATGACACTGTGCATACACCGAGGCTTTACTACATGAATGCGCTTTTAATAACATGTTAAGCAATGCAAGAAAGCGCCTTGCAACAATATAGTACTTGCAAAGCGCAAAAAAACTAACCACAAAATGTACTTCATGGCATACAGTCGAACCCACTTATAACGATACCAGTTTTAACAATATATCAGTTATAACAATGAGAAGCTGCTGTACCGTCAACTTTTGTATGTTTTCCATGCTTAAATAACCCACTTACTGCAATGCCCCGATGACGCATTATCAGTTATAACTATGAAGTCTGGCTGCTGGGTGTCCGAGCCGAAAGGTGATGAAATGCAAAATCCTTGAAAAGAAAAAAAAAGAAAGGAAGAAACTCGAGCCGTTGCACGATGGGCCGTTGCTTCTACAGCCGCCGCGCACTCATTTTCTAGCCATCTCCGCACACCTCTCTCCCATCACCCTTCCACCCCTCCGAACACAAATGGGCTGCACCCATAGCTCTATGCCGTGCCCCCCCTCCGGAACACGCATGGACCGTGCCAATTGCACTGCTCATATGTTGCTCACTGGCTCCTCATTCAGTGCAGTTCTGCAAACAGCTTAATCGCTCCTGTTTGTTTTTGCTGGCTGCACCGAAATCGTTCCTAGCCACATGGTTTCTTAGCCTCTTTTGACTTGCTGCCGAAACGGAAGATGGCTGATGCGTCCGCTGATCATCAGCAATGCACAACATTGCCGGTGAAAAGAAAGCCTAAGTGCTTCTAACCGATGAGGCGATCGTTGGGAACGTGCTTGCATCTGATAGCAACGGCGACGACGGCATCGATGACACAGTAGGGCAGTCTACCTCAACATTGTCCTCACTGGAGCCCCGGCAGATGATTCAGTCCCCCTCCAGGGCTTCGTTTTCACAAGAAACCTTTCGCTGCACTACGTGGAGCACCTGGATGCCTTGGAGAGGGATGTTGGCAAGCTTCGCGTAAAGCATGCAAGGCTGACAGACATAAGGTTTTCTCGTGCAAGCCAGTGAGAAGTACATGGCGAGATGCTCGTGGCGATCTCGCCTCACCGTTTCTTCTAGATTTCTTAAGCTGATAGGCTGCCGCAGCCGCCTTCTCGCAATTTTTAAAAGGTCCCTTTTGGGGCCACCAAAGCAATGTTTCAGCGGTGCTCGCACATCGCTTGCCACCCGTGGCCCCTCTTTGGAGTTGCTATAACAGTGCCATTCTTTAACGTCGACAGCCGCAGCTTGCTACACGCGATCGGAACGCCCAGGAAGCAATTAAATGAGTGAACACAATCAGCAGCTGGATGGAGAAAGGTGGTGGGAAGGGGCACTAGTCTCCCCACTATTAGTTTTCTCACATCAGCTCTGCCATCCCCCTATTTTGATGTTTTTTATGCAACCCAGTTATAACAATTACCAGTTATAACAATGGAATTTCCGTGGCATTTGAAAATTGTTATAAGTGGGTTCGACTGTATTTAATAACTAAATTCGCCACAAGTTAGGTCTACAGGACTGTAATCTACCTGTCGTTTTTCATAAAACTCTTAATGCATGTTTTCATTGAATAGAAAACAAATTACTGGATCTTATGCCAATGTTATTTTCATCGCTATTAGTGGAGTTTCATGATGCAAAAGAAACAAATTCCATCAAGAATGAAAACAATGGCCAAACCTCCTGCACAAGCACATAGGTTTCTTTATGGCATGCATGAGAACAGCTTGATGAGAAGGAAGTTTAGGGCGTGCATGCTAGTTAATCATACCACCCTTTCTGCGCTGAACAGTCAATGACGCTCACGCCTGGAATCCCATGTGTGAGCTTGGTTGCAGCCGATTATCAGGGTAAACTGTCAGTGAAGGAACTATGGTGAAACTGCCAGCATAGTAAAGAAAAATGCATTGGTTTTTCAAAGCAAATAGCTCTTTCGGCTCTTTTGCCCGTTTTTATAGTGGGTGGCTGGACTTTCTCAATGCAAAAAGCATGCAACCGAGTTGCAGAGCGCATTCATTGCCAAACTGGCACTCAGATACACATGATTAAGCGCGAGAGCTCTTTGGCATCTAAAGAAGAGGTGTGAAAATATTTGTAAACTATCAAATAGCGTATCAAATATTGTCCTATATGATCCTCTCCTAATTGAACTGTCAACTACGCTCAATCAAACATAAAATCTGAGCAATAGTAACATAAGTTTCAACCCCATGGCTACATACATAGTAAGCAGAAAACGTGAGAAGTTACATAGTGGAGCAGGCAACATCGTTCAAGGAGCCACCAGGGCTTACTGGTTGATCTGAAATAATTAAAACTCCCCAAAGAGTTCTCTGGTTATGTGAACAACTTAGACCGGCTTACTTAGACCAGATCTCACAGTGCGTGGGTTCTGCATGATCTTAAAGCAAATGGTCAGAAGAGTATTGATCTGGCTTCGTGGGCCAAATGAGTGAAGAAATAAGTGCACTGTGCACAGCAATTTTCATGCCATTGTCATCATGTTGCGGTAATTTTGTTGTCATCTTGCCACTGTCATCACGCTGCCATTATTCTACTGTTGCCGTGCCATCTTGGTCTTGCTGCCAACGCCGAAATGCCATCACCTCCACTGTCATCATTCCATCCTTGTCACACTGCTGCCATCACATTGTCATGCCATCTACCAAAACATGTTGACAATAATTTGTGCCAGCATAATCAAACACCCTTATGAAAATCAGTAGTATACTTCGGAAGTAATGCTAGTGTGCCCATTTTATTTCTGGGGTCCACTTAAGCTATTTGCTTATTGACAATATTCTTTTATGGTTTCTGCAACAATACTTTTAGGCATATTCACTGTTTTGTATTTTTCAACTTCCAGAGAAAAAAATTATTGGTATCCACTTTTTCTAAGCCTGTATATAATCTCAACCAAATCAATTCGTAAGTTTGACTATTTGAATGTTTCTATTTGAAAGGAAATGACAAAAAAAAACGCCATTGTAGTGATTGATGGAAGATTAAATTATAGGTGCAGCACAGAGAGAAGGGACAGCGCAGCAACTTGAATTAAATAGCAAATGCAAACTGAACATATTCGAGGTCACAATAAGCTAGAAGGGGACAGGCACTAGACTTGCAATGCATAGAACAGGTTGTTAGCGGTCTGTCGAAACATCACTGAGTAGAACGACCAATATAACAGCACAGGAGAGAACAATAAAAGAATTCTGGGTCAGACATTCGCTCAGCACTGAACAAGAATTTGATCTGATCATAATGATGACAGAAATGTGGCACTCACCACTACATCCATCTTGGTAAGGGCAAACAGCTGGTGGTCCACCTGCAGGGACCACAGGATGTTGTCTCCGTCGTCAACCAGCATCAGCGTGCCTGCAATGGCCAGCACACGAGTCATTTGAAAGCCATAAGGCTGACGGCAAAAAATTTTAGGAGGATAGACAAACAAGATCATTGAAGAAAGAATCCTTGCACTTTACAACAATGCAGTCGCAAAATGTTTCATGGAATTGCATTGTAGCAGTTCTTAGTACCATCAATGTTGGAGAATCAAATTTATTCCTCTTGATCCGCCCAGTCCGTGATGCTGTAATCCACAGGAACAAGCATATCAAAGTCGAGCTTCTGGCTAGACCTAACCAGCGTCGCTGTCAGGAGTCAGCAACCAAAGTTGCAGTTTGGTGCCAAGTCAACTAAACACTTTTCAGCAGCCGTACCAAGGGGGAATAATCGAGCAGGTTTGAAAAATCAGACAAAGAAAAATCACTCCATGACCGTATTACCTGTTTGCTTATGCGAAGCAGCTGAAGCGTAGTGGTAAGATTGCATGTGTTGAAAATAGTACAATCTTTGGTTCAATGCGTGTTCAGATATGTCACTTAAATTTACATCACATTGTGCCATACCAGGTCCATTGCATTATGGCCAAAAGAATGCGATTAGACCATTTCCTTATTCATAACTGCCTATTTGCAGTAAAGCACAAAAACGCTAAGTCAACATTGAATTGAACTAAATTCTGGGGTTTTACATGGCGAAACCACGATTTGATTATGAGGCATGCTATAGTGGGCGACTCTGGATTAATTTCGACTGCCAAGGGATCTTTAACATGCCCCCAATAGATAGGACACGGGCGTTTTAGCATTTTGCCCCCATTGAAACGTGCAGTCTTCAATCACAACTGACCATCCAGGGTGGCCAGAGCCATGAGGGAGTTGACTGGCTCCTTAGCACGGGTGGTGCCCCGGATGCTGCCCGCAATGACCGATGAGACGTTGGGATTGCGCATGTGGGACAGGCCCAGCTTGTGATGCTGCGGACCTACCGACATCAGCAGGGCGCCGTCTTCGGGTGCTGTCCCATTGCTGCTGGCAGAGTGAAAACACGACGCATCACCACAGGACGTTCATCCATGCAAGTTAATTTTTTAGCAAGATTTTAATGTGTTGGCATCGGACGTAGCACAACATCATCTAAGTGCAAACAAGGCAAGGAGGATTACAGGAAAATAGAAACTTCCATGTGATCAACAGAGTGGACAAACCAGGGAAGCCTCAGGCTGGAGCGAATGTTGCGACAAGGGACCAGTCTTCAGAGGCACTAAAAAAAATCACTGAAATCCCTCCATACCATGAAAAATGCAATGCACAAGTTAGTTACGCTCCAATTTTGCCAAACAAAGAAGTCCCTTAACAAACGTTGGTTTAACATGCTGCTCTATCCCATTCTTGCTTCTTTGCCAATTCCAGTAAATGGTGTCCAAATCTATTAAAATTAAATTATGGGGTTTTACGTGCCAAAACCACTTTCTGATTATGAGGCACGCCGTAGTGGAGGACTCCGGAAATTTCGACCACCTGGGGATCTTTAACGTGCACCTAAATCTAAGTACACGGGTGTTTTCGCATTTCGCCTCCATCGAAATGCGGCCGCCATGGCCGGGATTCGATCCCGCGACCTCGTGCTCAGCAGCCCAACACCATAGCCACTGAGCAACCACGGCGGGTTCCAAATATATGTCCCAGTGACAGTTTCCTTTGAGTAACAGAAACATACCTCAAAGGATATGCTCTTGCAAGCTGCATTTGCCAGAAGTGAATGCAGAGCCAGAAACACATCATAGCTGCCATGTTTTCGATATATACCACCTATAAAAGCTTTTTCTCCATCTTTTTAAACATGATTACAAAGGTGCCTAATATTTCTGTTCATTTATGTCCTCCTTGTACATTTGTTGTTGTTGTTTTTTTTTGTTTTTTTTACCTTAAAGCATCCAAGTGCCAAGTAGCCTTACTTGATCCTTTCGCTGTCCCGGACGTACCGGTACGTCATTGCGCTTCCCCCCCACAGTGTCACTGACGTACCGGTACGTTCTCTATCGTGCGTTCAAAATTTCGCGTCTGAGCGCAAAGCTGGCGCTCCTGAACTGGCCACGCCATCTGTTGACTCTTTCTACAAGTTCGTATTTTCGCCCCGGCCTGTGTTAGTACATGTATTGAAGAGTACGGTGCGACTGCCACTCCCCCCTCTCTTTGCTGGGTGGCGCGGTGGCTCCGCGTTCGCTGGATCATGCGTCGCGCACGTGTGGTTATAGGTTCAAGGGTTGTTCTGCCATCTCCGCTGGTTTGAAGGTTCTTATTTTTCTTCTGTTGGTGTGTCTGCTACGGCGCGTCAAGTTCAGGCGCACTCGCCCGTTGCCTCTCCGAAAAGAGGGACTCGATTGCTGCTTCCGCTCTCTCACCGCACCCTCGCTTCCGACTTGCAGCAGTAAACGTAAAGCCCTTCGAACTTTGTTTTAGCCTTTTTCCATCTCCCTCTGTCTTCTTGATCACACAATGTCCCATTTCTCTCCGTTGTGCGGCGACTGAAAACGCATCCTCCCTGCGCGCGGTTACTTTCGGATGGCTGAGCGGCGCGGGACCTTCGTCTGCTCATAGGGGCGGTGGCTCTTCCGATTCAGAATACGAGCCGAGCTCAGATTTGGACTCGGACAGTCTCATGCAAGGAAGAGATGAGTTCCACATTGTCAGATTCGGATGTTGAACGGATGTTATAGTCAGGCTGATGATGATGATGATGGTTACTAACAACAGCTGCAGAACACTGAAATGTGCATATTGCATTGACTATGTTATTTGTATACCAATCATAATCAAAAATAAATTGCTATGTACATTCCCTGTTATGCTCGTTCCCTGAAACCAAGCCGACACTGGGGGTGCGTCATGGCCAGAAAGGTCCGACAGCGAAAGGGTTAATAGCTTGAATACTGTTTAAACAAACAAAGAAGATCATACACTATGGTGAACATAGGACCTTCATGAAAAAATGTAGTGATACGACGTTTTTTAAATTTACAACATACCCTTGGGTAGGCAGACTGTCTATGTAGAAAATATATTTGTTCAAGAGAAAACAGTACACAGCAGCTATGAAATTTTAATGCAGAGGGCACTGTGTTACAGGTAAGAACAATACCACTGTCCAGCACACCAAGCTAGAAAACACAAGCAAACAGGCCACAGGCTGTGCCATCCCATGTTATTCCGTCCATCTTGTTTACGTTTCTATAGAACTGCTCATCTTGTCAGAAATCTATTCCAACTAGCCTGCCTATTATTTTGTAGATTGCAATATGCTATTTGAAAGTAGCTTTCGAGAGAAAAAAAATTTTGACTTTCAGATCTGCAGATCGGGAACAATCACTTCACCTTCGTAGGTAGTTAAATTGTGAATATGAAACAGTCACAGAACGAACAGTGTCACCTGCCCTTCCAATCAATATCTAGCTTAAAACAAACCTTAAATGGTTGTGACAATGTTGCACAAACAAATTTTGAAGGGCAAGTCCCCATATACCATATTTGCTCAATCCTAATACCAGGGATCATAGCGGTTCCTGAAACCCTTGCATAGCGAAACTGCCATTTTGAAAGGCCTTGCAAAGTCTCAAAAGTTTCTCAGAGTGCTTAAAAATTTGGAGATTTTGCTTTCGGCTAAGTTAGTGGGTTTTATTTGTGCACTGAACCACGAGATTTATTGCAAGCCAAGAGTCAAGTAAACTCAATCTTACTAGCATATTCGTGGCAGGAAGCCATACTTTTTTCATTGATTGTTTATGCAAAAAAAAGCCTTAGCTCTTTTTTTGTTCCTTGTGCAATAAAGACATGTAGCTCATTTTATTCAATTAAATGGACACTGAAGGCGCACTCCTGCAGTCAGCATCGCCGTGAGGTCCCGCATGAATAAAAGCGTGCGAGGGTGAGCCGGCAAACGCAGTTCAATCTCGAGTGTGCAAGTGAGGAACACGACCCGGATGCGTGCCCTCTCCTATGGCGCACGAGGCGAGGGAGAAGAGGCGTTCCTCTCCGGCGGCTGCTAGGGTGCCTCAGTGTCCTCCTCGCCGGCCGCTCTGTACAGAGTGGACACAACCGCGGCGTTTACTATGGCGTTCACCATGTGGATCGTGGACTCCAAAGTAGGCGCCTTTGGCAGACACCGTAAAGACGCGTTGCCAGCATCATGTGTCTTGAAAGTGGTCTGCGACATGGCTAAAGTGCGCGCCCGTGTGGGCCCCATCTTCAAAGCAATTTGCGATGTTGGCAGAGTGCGTGTAGTGCCAGTAGCTTCGTATGAGCTGTGCTTTCGATGTTTCGTTCGCGTTGAAGCGACAGATGCACAGAAGTCGATTGGCTCTAGTTTCGTTAAAATTTAGTTAAAACATGTTGACAGGCTAGATGGTTTGCATCCATGATAGATGTGTAAGCGCGACTGAACAAGGACGTAGAAAGAAGCAGACACACAAAGATAACTGTGTCTGTGTGTCTGTTTCTTTCTACGTCCTCATTGAGTCATGCTTACACATTCTATCGTTGTTAATTTAGTTAGTAAGCGAATGTTAACAAGTTTATACAGCCAATAAAACTACTATCCTTACTTCATACAGCTATCTACTAATTTGCTATCGCAATCGGTGCTTTGCCTTTCGGGCAGAACTGCGAATTTTTTCAGAACAGTGCTTTATTTTTAAGCTGTAAGGCATGAAGGTGCTTTAGTTCTTGAAAATGTTTTGTGAGTGCCTTGAAAGTCCTTGAAAACTTGCTAGAAACTCTTGCACTTCCCTTCCAGAAAAAGCCACTAAAATATGATATGCGCATTAGAATAGAGCAGAAAACCAAAACTACAATAGGTGGTTTCCAAATCCTACCCCACATCTTGAATTCCACTTTCCAAATCTTGAAGGCCCCGCTTTGCCAAACTCTGAGTGACGGAAGCTCCTGCGAGCATCGCAAATTTGCCATGATTGGAAACCACCTAAACCTGACGTTCGAATCACACCTAGAGCAACCTCAGAGTACTAAAAACTAATCTCAAAAGGCTGTGCTTTTCTGTACTGTAGTAGCCGGAACTTCGTCGTGGCCATTAAAGATTGATGTCATCCAATCCAATCCAGACATTGCTTAAGCTGTCAGAGCTCTCTCTTACTATAAAAATGGGTGAATGAACAATCAAGGATATTGCTTTTTGCCTTTTCTGAAGTATGAAAATCGAGTGCATATTTCAATCGAGAGGATGTTAAAACAAAATAAAAGCAGTACACAGTCAGTATGTGCTAGTGCAACGTACGTACACAGCTTTCCTAGGTGGCACTTCCCTAAGAGGATTCAGAGATAGTGCATGGTGCACCGTCCTGAATGCATTAACATCATGCTCAGAGTCAGTGCTGCACACGAAATCTACATGTTTGTGCAATGAACTTTTGTCATTCCCACGCCACCTGAGAATAGACGAGCACTATCAACTGAAGCATTCCATTTACATTTCATGTAAATCTACAAACAACTTTTTCATTATGCAACCTCATGCACGGTGTGAAGTGCACGTTTGTGTCAGACAATGGCTTTACCTTCTTAACTTTAAGTCTTTATTTATTGCCTCAGCCTCCTTTGTCCCAGTGGTGAGATTTTGTTACATTGAAATCGCCAGAAAACGCACTTTGTTACTGAGGCCAAAGATAAATGGAGTTCTATGGAAATCAAGTCACAAGAAAAGTTTAATTATTCGTTACACAGAGGATTGTTACGTTGAAGCCTGTTACATCGAGGTTTAACTGTAGCTACAGCGAGGAGAACAGAAAGCAGCTTGCCTGGCAGTAGTGTCGGTGGGGCTGCTGCTAACCTTAGACATGCCAAAGTCAAGCTTGATGTAGGTGCCACCAGGCTGCGCCACCAGAATGGCCAAGCCCCCTTCCGGTGTGTTGTTGAGCGAGATGTTGCCCACCTGTGAGTGCACAGGCACCTTGTTCAGTGTTGATTTCACTTGGCACACGCTAATGGAATGTTTAGGTTGTCACCGTGTATACAGGCATCCAATTTGTAGTCTCGCATGAAGTCGTAGTACTATATAGAGACCCTGGCTCTGATAAAAAGCATGCAGCTCAGTGAATGAACATGCCAACACAAATAAAAAAAAAAATCCTCCACTGAGGTATGCTAATCTGAGCAGCTTATACATTAAAGACAGTGAACCTGTATACTGCGCGTCTACCAAATTGATAGTTCCAAATTCCCAGAGTTTTCCAGGTTTTCCATGAGTGCCTTTGCAAAATTTCCCGAGTGACACAGAGCTTCGTTTTATGCCCAGATGGGCTGACACCATGTCGCCCGATGCTGTCACTCTAAAATGAGCAAGTTAAAAGTTTTTTTAATAAACGACTTAATCCAGTTTGAATATTAAGGAGTAGTGTCTATTTTATCCAGTCAAAAAGAAAATGGGAGAGAGTGGTTAGTAAAATGCACAACGAATAAAATATCTTCTAAATAAATGGTAAACACAATAGCAAATTGAGTTGAACATTCACAACTACAAATAGAAAGATGCATACAGAAGCAAATATTTTCGAACATGATCTATTTCTATCAAGTGATAGCAAGCTCATTGGTATGAGGCCCGAACTTTGTCACAAGTGAGGTTCTCTCTCAGCAGCTGGAAAGTCAACCTCAACTGTCCTGACATACTCTCAACCTGCACACAATGCCTTAGTGTTGCGTTTCACTGGTTTAAAGAGTTTATTTTGGTTTGGCTGAGGGGCACCTGCATCTCGGCGTCGGCCAACGCTTTGTTTTTTGAGCTCAAGCTTCTTCAAAGAAGCGGCAGAATGCTTCCTTCCCTATTCATTCCCCAATGCGTAGGTCCTTTGTGTTGTTGTCCTCCTTTCGCCGCGCGTTCACCCCACGGACCATTTGAAGCGTCCTCTTGGTCAAATGCAAAGTCAACGTCCGATTTCGCAGACTCCCTAGGGGCCGCAAGAGCAGCCAAAATTATGAATGCCAGTCTTTTAGTGCCCTTGGGGGCTCAAATTGCCACAGGCACGTCCAAAAAAGCTCTGAAGGCCTGCCAGTACACTTGTTAGCCATATTGGTGCTAGTACTGCGACAGGATATTGCAGGATATTGCGTGTATAATTAAGAAATACATACTGTGTTCCGTGACAATTGCCCAGTAAGATACAGCACACTCAATCAATTCTGAATGTTCACAGTTTGTAATAAGCTATAGACTACTGCTTTAGGCCATTTTAGAACAAAGTTACATGTTGTCAAACTTAGTCATAAAAAATGCCCACCTTGATAATAGAAAAATATCAAGTTGGGCATTTGTTATGACTAAGTTTGACAACCTATAACATCGTTTCAAGATGCCTAAAGCAACGATTTATACCTTATGACACACTATGCACATTCAGAATGGATTCCAAGTGCTGTACGTTGCCATGCAAGTTGCTGTTAATTAGCTAATTAGGCCTTAAACAAAGAACATCCTCATTTGCATATTATAAATATTTTCCAGAGAAAAAAGATAACTGCATTTCTGAAATCAGATGGTAAAAATACATTACCTGTGCAAATTTCATTAAAAATGTTTAAAAATAAAGTTTTTTGAAGTGCCTTGTCCTCTCTTAAAGCATGGCCTTCGAGATTCCCATCTGTTACTCAAGGGAGCTGTTTTCAGGGTGCCAATTCATTTCGCCACCACTCAGTGTCGCCAGACTGGTTTACGATGAAACTATGACAGGAAAATATTCCAATGCAAATTTTATACCACACCTAACGTCCTGAAATTTCGCCAGCTTTCTGTGGGATGCACCCGCTTTAATATGCAATGCATAATTCAAGCTCAAAAACTTGGTGTCATTGCCCCTCATTAGGCCGCATAGCAAATTTTGTTTATGCGCTGAAAGCTGTTACATGCCCTCTTAGGAGCGCTGTACTGCAAGAATTTTTCAAATTGGTTCATTAATAGCAAGGGTAGAAATATATGAAGTTTCTTGAATCCATGTTAACTGCTGCGGTGGTGCAGTGGTGTTGGCGTTCCGCTGCAAAGCCCGAAGACACAGGATCAAATCCCGGCCACGGTGCTCCCATTTCGATGGGGAGAAATGCAAAAACGACCGTGCACCATGCAATGGGTGCACGTTAAAGATCACCAAGTGGTCAAAATTAATCCGGAGCTCATAATAATATCATGCTTTTGGCATGTTATCCAGAGAATTAAATTTAAAGCATGATTGCAAGAGTTGAGCTTCACTGTCAACAGACACAGTACTCACCACCTGCCTAGTCTAACCTCCACAAGTGAAATTCCTTCCTTGCATTCTCTCATACCAAAGCAGAAGGATTGTGTCGCATATACGTCTCAGACCTTGCCTATACAGCAAAACCTCGTTAAACCGTACCCGCTTAAACAGCAGTTTCGTTTTAAAAGTAGTAAAGTCAAATCCCCGACTCAGCGGCCATTGAACATAATGTGTTTTTTATCCGCATAAACCATACCAGCTTATTGCGTACACATCGGTTAAAACGTAGCGTTTCAACTTTTCGTCTTGTAAACACGGCGGTGCGCCGTCTCCATCGGGCGGCCCGGCAGAACAACAAGCCTCAGAAGTCGGAACGACCTCCAAGCGCCCTGTACGTTTGCGAGTGAAGCCACATCAGCATCAACATCATTTCGACGCCGTGCCAGAGAGCGTTATGACGTAGTGCAAGCGAGGACTCGCGTCGTTCCGAAGCTCGGATAAAAAAAGACGCCGGGTGCTCGGCATAGAAGAAAAATTAGACATCGTCCGTGCTATCGAACGTGACACAAAGTGAAGTCGGCGTTGGAACACAACAGGGATTTGCTGTTGACTACAGAGTGGCATTTGGAATGCGAAGAAGTTGCTCGGCAGCGCTGCTGCGACCGCGAAGACATATCGGCTACGAGGTTCGACTTTTCGCCATCGTTGCCTGTGTTGTTGCCGAAGTGTCGACTAGGGACAGTGATGAGGACGACACGGAAAGCGACAGCACGGGCAATTCAGGCCCGACAGTGGCATAAGCTGTGCATTACGTCAGCCTCATGAATGCAATCGTCGCGACGAGAACAGGGGCACAATAACGTAACTCTATTCCAAATGAAAAGTATTCCAAACTCCGGCACCCGGCAATGAAAAAGGCACCCCCAGGACTTCTGCAGCACTACTGAGCATGTGCACGGAGAATACCAACGCCAACGAGGAATCTGCCATACAAGTGTTTGCTGAGAAGAGGGGGCTGGCTGAAAAGCTGGCAGCAGCTTCAGTAAGTTTGAGGCCGCTCTCGTCGTGCTAGGCTGCCGCGGCATCAAACGAAAATAACATTTTTGTCGCGCGAAGTGCATAAATAGTGCATTTTTTTCCCCCTTTCATCGCACTCTCTCCGAGTTCCGTTTTCGACAGATAAGTGGGCGATCTCATGCTATTTCGGTTAAACAGTACTACCGTTTAGTACGTACTTTTTCCGAGCTCCAACCAACTACGGTTTAACAAGGTTTGACTGCAGATGTATTTTTTTTTCTCATAAATTATTGCTATGCAGCGTACTCCTGGTGACGGTCTAGCAAGAGAGTTGTTGCGTATTGTCTTGTTTTGCACTATGCACAATATTGTGTGTTGTGCACAAGCACACCTGCATTGTCTTGCTGCTTCTGCACTACATTGAAATGCATCTACACATTTGGAGATACTAGCTTTATTTTCTGAGTGCGTGACTGCACGACGTGGGACGAAGCAGACGAAATGGAAGTACGTCCCTCTTGCTATGGCACGGAGTAAAACGAAGACTTGCAGACATTTTGTTTATATGTTTCATTATTTCTCTAAACTTTAAATCCTTTAATGCAGCAACAGATCAAAAGTAACTGCTGCAGCCTTGAATAATTCTCAAAGTCACATGTCACAATGAGTGACGCTGCAGCAATACATGAACGAGAAGAAGGGAAACAGAGGGGCTCGATTTTTGTTATGCGCTATGTGTGTCTTGTTCTTACACCCTCTCCCCTTTAGAAGAACCCCACCTATATATACTGTGGCGAGGAAAGCATACGTCGTCTTGAAGAAGACAAGTCCACTTGTCGAAATGTTGGCTCCTGCTTTCACCTTGTTCTCGTTTTGCTCATCGTCTTGAATTTCCATCTCCCGCATTCCCCATGCTTTCCCTTGTTCTTTCTTTTGACCTTTTATCAAGGCCATATAAAGCCAAAAGGAAATGAAGCTAAGGAAAGCATAGGGACAATTAGGCGCAGTCGAAATTGAAATGTAAAAAATAATGGAGAAAAAAGAAACGAATGAGGACGAAAAAAACTTGTCGCAGGTGGGGACTGAACACACAACCTTGGCCATACGCAAAGGTTATGGTTAAAGCTGTCACCCTCGACGACATGCCACATGTTCATCCCGAACTTGTCCTATCTTTCCACACGCCAACCATGCACACCCCACGACCAGACTCCCAGTCCCCCCGTTCGCCCCTCTCCTCCCGCACACTCACTCACTCCCGCCGCTGTCTTCCCCGCACTCACACCACCTCTTCTCCGCTCAGTCAACTACTGCTGATCCTGCGCTTGGCCTCCGAGAACAGTGGCTCCTCATCACAGGTCTTGGGCTTGCTTGCCCTGGCCCTCGCGCGTCACAAGGCAACAGGCTTCATTGCCTGTTGGCTTTATATGGTTGAACAAAAAACGAGCCCCTCCGTTTCCCTTCTCGTTCATAAATAGCGAGGGTCTCGAATCTGGAAGCCTTGATGCCATCAGGCAGCATACAAAGTGTTTATGAGCCACATGCCTGCTCTCCCAAGTTCACATGTTATGTGAATGCAAGGGTGTTCCACATCCGCCCACCATGGCCCCAAATGGTGCTGGCTAACACTCCCAGGGCTAGATCAAGTACAGTAAAACCTTGTTAATTTGAACCTCGTTAACTTGGAAAATCGGATAATTCGGACTCGTCCTTTGGTACCAGCAGGAGCATGCATTATCTAATGCAATGAAACTCGTTAATTTGGATGTATTTGGTCGCACATCGGCTAATTCGGACAACTCTCTGAGCTCGGCGAGTATTGGAGCGTCGCAAATGTGCGATACAAATAAACAGAAATGGCATTAGCACATTGCTAGTCTGCTAGAACGCTTCGTGCCTATTTGTGCCTTTAAAGCCTTTGTTCTTGCATTTAACACCGCGCACAACACCACATCGGCCGCATGCCTTCATGACTGCGTAGCTGCGATAACATGATCACGTCGATAGCGGCCGCGGTTTCGTCCGCGGCGGTTGCAACAAACAGTAGTTTTGCTTTGACCCAGTGTGCATATCGGCTGCATGCCTTTATTACTGCGTAGTCATCATCCATAATTGCTTCGATAGCGGCCGCGTTTCCTTCCGCAGCAGTGGTGGCAAACAATGGTTTTGTTTTTAATCTGTACGCGTGTTAATCGTGGACCTTCATAATAGTGTATTCGCCATCCATGATCATGCCAATAGTGACTGTGGTTTCGTCCACAATTGAAGCAAACTATAGCTTCGTTTTCACTTGGTGTGTGCGTCAGCCGGGTGCCTTCAGCACTGCAAGGTAGCGTCGACAGCTGCGGCGGCTTCGTTTGCAGCGGTTGCAGCAAACGGTAGTTTTGCTTTGACAAGCTTTCAAGGATGAAGAGCACTGGACAGCTACCAGCTCACTTGCTAAAAAATAATCGGGATGTGCGCATGGAGTAAAAAGCCCGTCTCAGATGAAGAGGCGCGGCCGTGCTGTGAAGGAAGTCGTGAGGCCTTTGCTGCTGCAAGCGCTAAACAGCCACGAGATGACGACAAGTGCAGCTTCCGTACTGGTTTTGTGCAACATAGAAACATGATTGGCCTATTCATTCAGTAAACAAAAGCGTATTGATGTAATAAGCATTTTTTCATTGTTTTCTTGACACCCTCGGTAATTCGACATTCGGTTAATTCGGACATTTCTTTTGGTCGCGTGAAATCCGAATTAAAGAGGTTTTACTGTACACATAAATACCCAAGTTAATGGACGAACTGATGGCCGTCGCAGTAGCACCATTGGTAGTGCATTGCACACATGATGCGAAAGTTGAGGGTTCGGTCCCCACCAGTGACAAATCAAGTTTCCGTCATCGACTTTCATTCTGCCTTTTCCCCGTCATTGTTTTCTACATTTCAATTTCAGTCGCAGCTAATTGCCCCTCTGCTTTCCTTGGCTTCATTGCCTGTTGGATTTATATCGAGGTGTTTCAGCAATGTGAATTACGTAGGCACACTTGTGCACCTGACCTCGACTGGGAGCGGCACTCCTCTGAGAAGAAGGGTGTGTGGTGTTTGGTATGAAATTTCAGCTGTTATCGTGATGGACAAGTGTGCAACACTTTGGAGACACAATCCTCAATGCGCATTGTATACACTGCACTTGTTAGTTTATAATGGCCAAACCTAGTGAGGGGCCCTTTAAAGTGAATTTCAGTTTTGAGTTTCTGTTGCAGACAATAGTGTAATCTAGGTATCCACCAGTTTTCTGGCCTTCAGAGCTGAAATTTCTTTATAAAATGCAGAAACACATGAGACAGCTGCAAACAACATCAGCACTGTTGTGCACTGCTGTGAGCCACAATAACCTTCATATATTTGTTAATTGTGCTGCAATTTAACAGGGTTTTCTTTCATGTGTCCCATATTCATGGAAAGAGTAATTATGCCCATTCCTACCGGTGACGTCTAGAAAAAAAAGCTAGACGAAACAACTTCAGGCCCCTGAGAACTCTCCATTGGTTGATGGAGATAGGCTGATGATGTGAGCAGAGCAAAAAAAAAAGAAAAAATGCTTGTTTGCATCAGCATTAATATTTTCTAGTTTCCATGCTACTGTCCCATCTTGGAACAAGAGGGAAAGCAAAGGCATCGTGATGTCAATGAATCAAGGCATTGTGCTGCACGTCAAACCACACAAGAGTGCGTAAAGTGCAGCAGGAAGTTGTCAAGGACACAGCCCCTATCCTATTTATCAAATGGGGCAGCCCACCTGATTTGCAAACTCCCACTTGTGCAGGCCCACCAGCTTGCCCTGGCCTTCAGTTCCATTCTGAAATGCACGGCAGGTGCAAGACAACCAGACACATCATTAGACTTCCTTGAGGTTGAATCTCCAAAATGTGCACTGTTTGTAAACACATTTCTATCTTTTTTAGTTCAAAGTGTCAACACACCTGTGGACCCTGCAACATATCCCCCCGGCACCCCTTGTACATTATAAATACAGGTTACCTTCAATTCTTTTTAAAGTTAACTTGTAAAAGTTATGTAAAATATTCGACCTGGATATAAGTCGGATGCATGCAGAACTGCATGGAAATGGTTTCATTGAGTTCTTGCCGTCAGCTTCCGAGAGAATTGACACTACTTTGATCTAAACCGTTGTATCATCACAGATGATAAAAAGTACCCATGAAGTTTGTTTCGAACACCGCAAGATGAGATGAAAGAGATGAAAAACTAGGATATGATGATGTTACAACTTCATCTCCGTGTTTAGGGAAAGACCAGTGGCCTTTAACGTAACAAATACGAGGAGACAGTTACTTACTCCCTATTCATAGAGATATTGCTTCAAACACGTAACTGTGGTATTTATAGAACCGAAAATTTTTTCCCTGTTCGTGACATTTCAGTAGATGACATGTACAAAACATTCGATGGTGCTATAGGCAAGGGTACAGATGTGTGGCCCAAAAAACTTCGCACTTGCTAGGCCACATCCATGCTGACAAGGACACAAATGGTTTGCGATGACTCAATCCCAATGCACAAGAATTGATGCAGTTAACAGCGCGGACAGCCCGCAAGTTCTGCATCACTCGTGAGTGCACGTTTCCCGGGATCAATCCCTTCGTGCAAAAGAAAGCAATTTATGTCCTTCTCAAAGCCTGTTCCACAAGCTGCGGGTTCTGCGATACGAAATGCCCTGGGCAGGATTTTGTTTTTGTTGGCACTGTTATGATCTGGTAACGTTACGATCAGGCTAAAACACCGGGCATGGCACACACGTTGTGCATCCCAATACTAAACAACACATTTCCATCAATTGATAAATTAATCAGTATCTTAGGTGTACAGTACATCTATACTAAACAGGACTATTTCATGTGTATGAGTCAACCAAATTTTTAAATTAACAAGTGCTGAATTAATGAGCTCTCATGGCAGTTAATGCTCAGACACAGCCCTTGTCTGAAACGCCTAGTTAGCACCTAGTGCAAAGTCACATTAAGGCAAACGGTGGCCCTTTTATGTCCGAGAAACGCTCACTCCTTAGCAGATGCACATGCGCAGTTACAAGTTACAGTGGAACACCGTTCATATGTTTTTCACCGGACCGAGGAAAAAAAACGTAACAGCCGGGAAAACGCACCAGAGAGGATAGCTCCAAAAATGAATGAAAAAAGTGCAGCTTCAACTATAGACAATTTATTTCCACAGAGTGCGCTTAGAACGCAAAAAAGTCTAGAAAGGTGGCTTGCCATTTCTTTTGCTCGCTAGAAATCACCACACGTTTCTCAATAGCCTGGAAGGCCGCATTGCTGTCAGTTCCAGAGACGCGACAGCTTCTCCAAAGCTAGGATTTGGCAACTCCCCGGCATCATGCGGCTCGTGCTCCTCGTCGTCACCGCGCCACGGCAATGGCAACGGACGAATGAATATCCGCGGGAAATTTCGCCCTCTTTGGCGTAATCATGCTAACATGCTAACGATTGTTTAGTATTGCTGCGGAGCGTGCGCGTCCGAGCAGCCCGGTTGCGCGCAGCGCGGCGTGGTTTCGCGAGAAATGTAAACAAGAGAGGAGAGCTGGCCCGATAGGCGGAGCAACGCCATGAGCAACGCCAACTTCTGGCTTCCCTTTAGCTATAGCTTCACGACGAGTGACGTCTGGGCCTCTCCCGAGTTTCCTTCCTCCGTGAGTCGACCCCATGGAGGAAGGAAACTGAGGAGAGGCCCTACCTCCTCCACGCGCTAGGAGAAAAGTGTGGAGGAAATGAAGTAGTAGGTTCTCCTTTGTTTTGCTGTTTTTTTTTATTTCTTTGCTGTAGTGGCCCCGCCTTTCGGGCCACAATGGCGGCTTTGTTATTGTTCTGTGCACTCACACGTGTTGCTCCGTAGGTTTCGTACCGTGGCAAAGGCGCCATGCGGGTAAGTTTGCGTTGGTCTCCGTGATTTGTTGCGCTGCGTTATCTGGACCGTGCTCTACCGGATGTTGCTGTGGCCAGGTGGGACAGGAGGAACTAAAGTTTGTGAAATGAACGCGCATGCAACGCTGTACGCAATGTACCGCGCCACAGCAATGGCTACGGACGAAGGAATATCCGCGGGAAATGTTGCCCTCTTTCGCGGAATCATGCTAACATGCTAACGATTGCTTAGTATTGCTGCGGAGCGCGCAGATCCGGGCAGTACGGTTGCGCGCAGCGCGGCGTGGTTTCGCGAGAAATGTAAACAAGAGAGAAGAGCTGGCTCGATAGGCGGAGCAATGCCAACTTCCGGCTTCACTTTAGCTTCACAAAAAGTGACGTCAGGGCCTCTCCTTAGTTTCCTTCCTCCGTGGTCGACCCGTTCAACAAACCATGCGGTGACCGTAATCACAGTGATGATAGTGAGAGCATTTTTCACGAATGGCCACCTAGTGGCGGCCTCTCGAACTGGCGTGCGGCTTCTTGCAACCAGTTCCATAGCCAAGCCCGGTCAAAACTCGTCAAAAGCCAAAATGGCGGTTGGAGCGCGTTGCCTGCTTTAGCCCAGGCGGGTTCGGGTTGCAACGCATCATGCGGGAACGTTTTCACAGCTACTACGTAACAGCGGGGTTCCTTATACATTGGATCCTATGGAAGCTATGCCGGGACCGGATGAAAACGACGTAGCAGCCGGGAAAACGCAGCAGTGAGGAACGTAACAGCGGGGTTCTACTGCACATAGTTAAGTAAATATGAATATTGTCGTTCTACTATGTTACTTCAAGACATACCTTTAATCAAAGATTTGGCATGACAAATGCTCTAAATAGGATAATATAATGAAAGAAAGGCACAGTACCTGGCTGGTAAGACAATGTCCTGGTTAGCTGCCAGGTAATGACTAAAAAATTTGTTCCATAACAATATCGACTTTGAATAAACTGGTTAAATTAATAATGACGAAATATCTCCTGAGCATGCCTATTCCAACAACTATGAACTTGCACTTTACATAAGTTTTCTGTGCCATTCACTTTACTTCTAAATGCAAGAGCTGCACACTGTTCATCTCTTAGCTCCACAGAGGCTGTGCTCTTTCCTCTTGCTTCTGTGGCATTAGATTGAACTGTCTACTGTACCAACAGTGATTGCAGGCTGGTGCCCGTCATTTAAGGCATCTCCAAAAACCATGCTTGCAAGGATAAAGCAAATAAATGCCCAAGCCATAAAGGACCAGGGGTTTTATGCATGGTTGAAGTATTGCATCAGTGTAATGAACCAGTTACAGTAGATAGTGCTATCCACACACCTCACTTAGCGAACTCCACTGGTACGTCCGAACAACACGATCGGTGAGGCCAAGGATCAGCTCAATCTTCCCATCCTTGTCTGAGGAAAAATGCACAACAGCCATCAGCAGAATACACTACGCAGTTCAAAAGTTTAAATTCACAGCAAAACATTCCGTGCCACGATTCCTCAGAAATGGGAATAAACATACCACATGGAAATCTGTTTCTGGTGCTAAGTTGTTGGCAATGTGTAACTTATTTTGGGTAAAGGGGAGGAATAAAGCAGCACTAAAAGGCAGCTAGAGAAGTTGGTAGGAAAGACGATTACATACAACTGATATTTATAGGAAAATAAATACATCTACGAGCTTATGTGTACGCTGTGGGAGATAGACGGGGTTCTCCTCCGTACTCTTGGGACAAAGGAACGACAACACAGTAGTGCAAACAGTCACAAAGGCATTTATTGCACCTTTCATAGATCAATGCCTGCTAGCCGAGTTGCTATCCCCAAAACATGCCGATGGGCGCGCGACAAATCTAGAAGTCCGACTTACCGCGACCGCATTGCGAGCGAATATGTTCGCCCCATGCTGGATCCCAACGCCTGGTCGTTCGCGTGTTCGGTCACGCCAACGGTCGTGCGTTCGAAGGCGGCCATGCGAGGCGGTCTCGCAGAAGCATGGATTGGCGCGCGCGCGCGGTACGTCCGGCGCTGTTCGCCGACCCGCCGGGAAAAGAGGCAGCACCTTGTCCCTCGGCGCCCGAGTAACCCCGCCGCGGCGCGACGGTCGCGCCATCTCTCGCACCGCGCTTGTACCACCCCGAGCGCCGCGGGCGCCAAGCCACGCGAGCCGTGCGCGAAAACAGCATATCAGGGGATGCGTGAGAGTCGCGCATCCCCACATCCCCCCAACCTTAAATCACTACATATTCCGGCGAAACATTGCACACAGTCTAACATCAACACGTGCTTCGCGAACAATGTGGTACATGCAACAGTGGCCGCGCCGGGGAAATGTCCACACGCTGTCCATAACATGCGAGCCGACTGTCCTTGGGGTACACCGCTGGCGTCCGCCGGTCACCGCAGCAGCTTTGCGACTCGACGGCACGATCCCAGGCCAGGACTCCGGAGACGACGACGCAGTAGTCGGTACGAGCAAGCGTCGCTCGCGCCGACGCGCCCTGCTGGCAAGAGCCGCCGTAGCTGTCGGTGACCGCTGGCTCCTTTGTCCGCCGCCGAGGGTTGTGAGCTGGATGCAGGAGGCCGCCGAAGTCGCTGCGCCGAACTGGCCACAGCATCACCATCGCCCGGGGCAGCAGCGCAGACGATGTGCAGGTGACAGCCAGCCAGGGGTGACTCCAATCACGCTGCGTACACTCAAAACACTCGGCAAACACTAAAGTTGTGCAAGGGAGAGGAATTCTGCATGCGCATCGCCCACGTGGTACGATGTTCAACTCGGCTAGCAAAAGATCGGGCAGCTACTCAGATGCTAAGTTCACGTGAACGAAGCTCGCTTCCTTGAGCCGAACGAGTAATTTCAATTCGTGCGAGGCTAAATAGAATGAGGGAAGCAAATTGCAACGCCACGGTACACCAAGTTGTGTCCCTCCACGTGCGACAGGCAGCTTCGTAAAGCCTTAGGCCTAAATCTTCGCTACCCTGACAACAACCGGCATCCAAAAACAACACCCAAAATGGGCGCAAAACAGGCAGCCGCGAGGAGACGTTAGCTCTGTGAGGTGGTCCTACTCCGCTCGGTGCACACAGCATCCGAGTTGACGGTGCCCACCGTCCCAGACTGTGTCGGAGCGCCCGGTGCCAGGCCGCAATACCAGTCAGCCCGTCGTGGCACCCGTGGCCCGCGGCCACCCGGCTCCCAGAGCCGCGACTTCATCCGAGTCAAAGAGATAGAAGAAGCTATTTACATAAGAAATTCGGACCACCCACGAGGCTTCCGTACTCACTCGCTTCAGGCTTGCTACTGCTCCGCTGGCGCTCAGCCTCGCTCTCCCAGGATGCAGACCACGTGGCTCTCGTACTGACGAATGTCATTAAAAAAAGAACACTTGCGAAAAGGCTTAGCATGTTGATAAGTTCAAACACACTACAGCCACCGTCGCCTCGCTCAAGAAAGCACGCCGCCGACGTTAGCGATCAAAATCCACGCTAGGCCTACGCTTCGGTTCAAACAAAGGTCTCGAACGAAGCAAAACTGTTAACTCTATCGTCTGATGCCCCAAGAGGTCCACGTTGGGCAGCCAGATGTGGGAGATACGGGATTCTTCTCCGTACTCTTGGGACAAAGGAACGACAACACAGTAGTGCAAACAGTCACAAGGGCATTTATTGCACCTTTCATAGATCAATGCCTGCTAGCCGAGTTGCTATCCCCAAAACATGCCGATGGGCGCGCGACAAATCTAGAAGTCCGACTTACCGCCACCGCATTGCGAGCGAATATGTTCGCCCCATGCTGGATCCCAACGCCTGGTCGTTCGCGTGTTCGGTCACGCCAACGGTCGTGCGTTCGAAGGCGGCCACGCGAGGCGGTCTCGCAGAAGCATGGATTGGCGCGCGCGCGCGGTACGTCCGGCGCTGTTCGCCGACCCGCCGGGAAAAGAGGCAGCACCTTGTCCCTCGGCGCCCGAGTAACCCCGCCGCGGCGCGACGGTCGCGCCATCTCTCGCACCGCGCTTGTACCACCCCGAGCGCCGCGGGCGCCAAGCCACGCGAGCCGTGCGGGAAAACAGCATATCAGGGGATGCGTGAGAGTCGCGCATCCCCACAACGCATGACTGCACACGTGTATCAGGAGGTCTAAAACCCTCCTAGTCTGCCTCAATTTTCAACCACCTTGTCAAATGAATAGCGTTTGACTTCAAGTCGTTCACATACTATACAAACATGGCCATCCTGAAACTCTTATTTTCATGCAGTTTCTTAAGCCCATGTTGATGAGAAATATCTCATGATGATACAGCCACAACAAAACACAATACACTCGACCACAAAACTTTGCTTTATCTTGAGCAGATCATGCTCCAGTCACTGTTGTGCAGTGGACAGAATACATTAACCAAACAAACGTGATCCAGCGAGGCAGACTTTCAAGTGTAAGCTTACTGCGAACATAAATGTTGCTGAGACAAAGAAATGTGCCACTAAAGTCTACCAAAATGTGCACAAAACAGGCACACCAGCAATTCAAATATGCATTAGCCAATAGGAGTGCTCCCTGTGTGCCACGTAAAGGCAATAACAAATCGAGGTGCCTGTTTTTCCTCTCCTTGCTTGCATCTGTTGCTTTTGTATTTTGAATGGAAACATATAGCATTGCAACTAACTGAAGCTCCCACCTCTCCTGTTTGCAGCAGTACCAAGACAGCAGCAGTGTGCAAACGGAAAGTCATGCGATCCACGGTGTAACAGCACTCCAGAAAAGTATGATTTTCTCAACTTCTGTGCATATTTTTATTTCCTGTGTTTTGCCACGTGATAAAGAACTTGAAAATCACGGAAGAAACAAGTATTCTTTAATTGGAAACATTGACCAAATTGACCGTAACTGGTTCTGTATAAAGCATGGCTGCCGTGAAGTGTTTTTGGTCACTGCAATTAGTCAAATCACGATAATTCAAACTCAAAGGGGTCCGAAAATATGTCCGAGTTAAAGAAAGCTCATTAAATGAAGGACTTATATGCAGTGCTGCGCAAGGCAACGCATGTGCACTGATATACCACGAGTGACAAGTACTGGAAGTCCAGGGAAAACACGGGGAATGCAGGAGGTGGAAATTCAAGACGATGAGCAAAACGAGAACAAGGTGAAAGCCGGAGCCAACGTTTCGACAAGTGGACTTGTCTTCTTTAAGGCGACGTATGCTGACAGACAGGGAGGGGGGGGGGGGGCAGCCCTGGCCTTGTGCACAGCATTCCTTTATTCTCAATTCGATTCGACATGCTAACACACCTTCCCTCGTTGCCGCACCCACCCACCTTACACCCTCTCCCCTTTAGAAGAACCCCACCTATATATACTGTGGCGAGGAAAGCATACGTCGCCTTGAAGAAGACAAGTCCACTTGTCGAAACGTTGGCTCCGGCTTTCACCTTGTTCTCGTTTTGCTCAAGTACTGGAAGTGTGGCTTCACAGCAATGTGGTCTGTACTACATGAAGCCATCCGCGAAGCTGCATGACGACAATGCGGAAGCGAGAGCAAGCGATCTTTCACTGTTTCAGAGTGCAGTTCTTAGGCACCTGTTCCTGCATTCCTGCATCCTTCATTCCTCGTAACCAAGCACAATGACGGATAAGGGTGAATGCGGAGCGCAACGGGAGATGAAAGACAGCGACAGCGAGGAGAGCGCAAGGAGGAAAGTGGAGGAGGAGGGTGCAACGGAACCGAACCATGAGGCAGAAAGTGGAGGAGGAGGTATATGGCGAAAGCATGGCAAGAAAAGCGTAGTGAGCACAAGATGGGCTTTACAGCAATGATGACTATGAGATGGCACCAGAGTAGCACACTTCTGTATGGAAACAAAGCATTGCACAAGTGGAGGTCTGTCTGCAGCGGCTGCTGTGAACCACGGCCATGCGTCACCCTCGCGCTGCCTCACGCAGTCTTCCAAATTGCAAGGCAGTCGCACCACACTTCACTCCATGTCGCATGAGGCAGATTGTCTGCGCCAGCCAACATATCGCAAAATGAAAATGCGTGCAGTGCTGCACTCAAATTTCGCATTAGGGAGTACCATAACCACTGGTGAAATTTTCAACACGAGATTGTAAATTCCCCGCTGCATGCAGTGCAGTAACATCTGGTTCACATGTTCACAGCTGGCTCCACGACAGATCCGCAACAAACATTTTCTTACTATGTTCAAAAAGTGTTTCAGGGCCCCTCAAAGCTGTACCTCAAGGCAAAATTCTCACATAATCTGCACCCAGATCATACTGGTCAGATCGCATCGTGGTGTTTCGTGTTTCATGGTGTTTTATGTGGCAAAACTACAATCTGATTATCAAGCATGCAGTAGTGGGGTACTCTGAATTAATTTTTACCACCTGAGGTTCTTTATAATGTGTACTTAAATTTCAGTACATGAGTATTTTTGGATTTTGCCCCCGCTGTATCTAAGCGGCTATGGTATCTGGTAATGAAGTGTTGATTTGCTGGATGGTAGCTTGCGTAGTGTCACCTTGACGCTGCGGTGCCTTAATGCAGCTATGCATCTGCCCGTACTGCGTCAGTTCTTTACACAAAGAGCAACTTACACAAATTTGTTCAAAGAGCAAATTTTCACTTTGTTTGTTTTACAAGAATAGCAGGAATGTGTCACACTGTACCCAAAATTTACATTATCCACTTAGTCCTCAACTGCTGCCACATGTAGTAGTAGGCTTTCCTTTATTGACAAGACCCCGAACGACGCATGCTTTCCGACGTCACATTGCCCCTCTCCTACACCGTATAGGTGAGCTGCCACGAAAACTTCTCCACTCGTTTCATGGCATGACATGGCACAGCATCCAGTTATACCCCTATTCCCTGCCTCCTCCCTCTTGTCCCTCTCCGGACTGTTCAGCGTGAGCACAAGGGCAAGCACTGCAGCTTCGACAATGCTTTTGCAGGAAGAGGGAACTGTGGAGGCTCCCAGGGAGCTCCAGAGGACATTGCGGCTATGCTTTGAAGACTTTTGCCAGGCACACTCAAACATCTCTTTAAGCGGTGTGCAAGACGACAGCAGCAGCAGTGGAAAAGTCAAAGGAAGAGGCAAAGAAGTTTCACTTTAAAGGGCCCCTGACTTTAACAATTGTGTCTGCAAAGTATTACAATGCCACGCACCGCGAAGAGAGCTGAAGTGCCAAACGAAACGCCATACACCCCTCTCCTCGGGGGCGCCGCACTCTCAGCCGGAGAGTCGTTTGTTGTCGATTCTCTGGCTGAGAGCTCAAACAGTAGAGAGGATTCAAGGCAACATCAGTTATTTGTTTAATCTGTTGCTTGAATAGATGATCTAAAGTTTCAAGAAATAACAAAACCTACAAACTGAGTGTCTGTGAGTCTTCGTTTTACTCCAGCTTGGAGGAGGCAGCCCAGAAGGCTGCCGTACTCCAGGCGATACGAAAATCTCCCGCCAGCGGAGCCCTAGAATAGAGGTCCCGAACAGCCTGAAGACCACTTGTCCTATTTTGTCCAACAAGAGCTTTCTATATACAGTCAAACCCGGCTATATCGAACTCGCAAAAAAACGCCTATCAGTTCGATATAGAGCATAATTCGATATAAGCCTGCTAAATAATTGGATGTCATAAAAGCACATATCATTTATAAAATCACTTTATTAACGAAACTAGCTTAGTTTGGCATAAATTAGTCCTGCATTTTCTTCTACTTGGGCAATTTCGCTGCCTGCGACGCACGCACTTCCCCACGTTGTCTAAGGAGTCGGAGCAGCTGAGGCCGCAACCTTCCGCATTCGCACAGAAGCGCTGGACTAATGCGAGTGCACCAATCACTTCGGAGGATGTGGGCAAAGGACCGTAGTTGCTTTCCTCAATGTGCCTACTTTCATTTGTGCTCGGTACGATGTCGGCGATGTAGTCTTCGTTTCCGGGCTCTACCGTGGTCGCGACACCATCATCTGCACTCACAAACTCGTCCACCGTTGATTCGAACGTCCCGAAAATTTTGACAGCTCGCTCCAAACTTCGGCAACACCGGCAACGGCTTCGTTGCATTCATCAGAATTTACAGTCCTCACCGAGCACGCGGAAACCGGCACGTATGAAGAACCCCTCGTACACGGCCGTGCGTACGCGTCGGGCGCCATGGGCACCGGGTTGCGAGTCTGGCCACTTTAGCCCTAATCGTGCCGAGAGTGCTCCTCGGAATCTTGCACGCTGCGGGGACATCGACGCGATTTATGATTTCGAGCTTCACGACGAAAGGCGAATTCTGCCGCTTCATCACGGCAACACTGCGGGAGAAGGCCCACAAGGCGCAAACATGATAAACCAGAGAAGCAGCCAGAGAACTCGCACTTTCGCCATCTTGCACGGAGAGCACAAGAGCCTCTGATTGGCTGTCTGAGCAAGCGCTGTAGGCGGGCCAGGATCATTTTTTGCTGGGGAGTGTCGCTAGATAGTGATCTAAAGAAAGGAAGGACGCTTGATTCTGCAACCCGTGAGGGAGCACGGCGAAGCGTCGTCAGGGGAGAGGGGGTGGCAGGTGAAAGATGATAGAGAAAGAGGGAGGATGTGGCTTAATAGACTCCACTATGCGCGACAGGGGAAGTGTCGACGGCTCGCCCGAACAGCCCGAGGCAGCGCGGTCACGGTAGGGAGAGCGGTTGGATGGAGCCGCGCCGCCGGGTTTCCCCGCTACCGCGAGGGAAAGCCAACTTCTGGGGGCACTTTTCCGCCGCTTGACGTTCGATATATCGGGAGTCACTGCAATATTTGTTCGATGTAAGCGTAATTTTTGCTATATATACTCGTTGTAACTATACTGTGACCAGAAATTGTTCGATATATAGAATAATTCGATGTAAACGGGTTCGATATAGTCGGGTTCGACTGTATATATATATATATCCATGCCATAGAAGGAACGATGTACTTCCGTTTCACCAGCTTGTTCACATGTCGTGCAGTCGCATGCACAGAAAACAAAACTGTCTGCCAGTTTCTGCTGGGTTTCAATGTGTGGTCCTGCTCTTTGATCTGCTTGCATCTGCCTCAATGCTTGTGACTGTGGCAGTGACTTATACTGATAATCAGGTGTCTTGCAGAGTGCGCAAAATCGTGTGCTATGTGAATGAGAGACAAATGCAACAGCTTGCGTGTAAGGCCGCCATCAGAAGTGCACCACTCAGCGAAAATGTGATAGCAAAAAAAGAAGGAAGAAAGGTAGGGCTCGTGACATGACGTATCCTTCACGCGATCCTCCGGCTCCACTATGGGAGAACGCAGGGAAGGAATTTCGTTCGTGGAGGCTGGACAAGGGAAAGTGGAGAGAGTGTAGAGTGTTTGTTAGGCGATTCACTCGCCTCCTGAAATCATGGGTTCACGGCACTTCAAATATTTCTAGCCCTGTTGTTAATGAAGTAACTTGAAAAATTATCTTTAGTTAGCACACTTCTTAGAGCACATGTAACAACTTCCAGCCTATAACTAAACTTTGCTATGTGGCCTGGTGAGGGGCCCTTTAAACAGTGACAGAGAAAGAGGGGCAACTCACTGATATCAGCTAGCAGGGCCATCTTTGTGTTTGCTGGTAACCGCTGGGTGTGGAAAGGCTGCAGCTGCCTCCTGTCATCCTCCTTTAAAGGAATGATCAAAAGAAAATGCATGAAGGATTGTGGTCATTTTCTCAGCCAAAACAGAGGAAAGCAAGCAAGGACAATCGAATGGCCCATTAAACTAGTGGCTTATGAGCACCTCTTGCAGCATTCTTCATATTTGAGTAATTGTAATCGAGAGCACCATGCACAATCAGCCAGTTCCTTCAGAGCAGCATACTTCAGCACAGAGGACTTGAAGGCACTCCCACTTTCATATTGGAAGCATGGCCGAAATCCAATGGAGCTACAGTCGTGTAGAGCTGCTGCAGCCGTTTTGGCAAGAGTTTTGAATGTGCACACCTTGTGTGCTAAGATTTGCAGCAAAAACTGTGCTGATGTGTTTCACCTTCAGACCTTCGACTACTCTAGCAAGTGGTAAAATGTTCGGCTCGGGCATGCTTTTATTGGCCCAGATATTAAGTAAGCTTCACCCCATTGCAATTCAGCTGCAACTACTGATTATGTGTATATTCCTCATCTGCAACGACCTTACAGTACTTCTACAACACACTCGTTTTTATTTTTATGTAGTTATTGAAGTATCTTGAAGTGCAAATTCTGATACTTATATAAGTATATTTGAAATGCAGTTGCTATGTTTTTCTTATGCAGTAGACTTCCATTAATACGACTCCAGTTAATACGATTTTTTTTTGTTTAATTCGATCCCTACTGAAGGTCCCGCCCAGTGCCCACGCACTCCATTGTGCACTAAATTTTGTTATTTCAATCCTGAAATTGGCCTTGACCGGATAATTTGAACTTGACTGGTCAGCACGCACACACCTGACCCCCATGGTGAACCCAGCACCGACTTCTTTAGTGGCAGCGTCTGTCTCGGCAGAGCTTAGGGGATGGTGAATGCATTAAACATGTCATTCTCCCTCGAAAATTCATATTTTTGGCCTGCCCTACGGTGATTTTAAACAATAACCATAGTACACAGTCTGATTACAGTATCTACCCGAGTGCGGCTTTTTGTGTGTGTGTGTGTGTGTGTGTGTGTTTTGCCGCTTAACATGGATGTATTGCAGCAAAGGTGACATTAAAATCAGTGCAGCGAAGCTGACTTTAAGAAACCAGCCACCATTCTACAACGTGTATTAGACCCTTGCCAACTTTCCTTGCTAAAAAATCTGGTGCACATTAAGTTTCTACTTTCTTTTTAACTTTAATGACATTTCTACGCTAGTTTTCAACTTTGAACACATAGAAAGTGGACGCACATTTGATTCAGAGGCTTGTTAGAATCGGGCAAATACTGCTAAATGAATCAGCGGTGTGTTTTGGAATTTTCTTCTGCATTTTGTTCAATTCGACCCGCCGAATAACTCGATCAATTTCGGCAGTCCCGTCAGGGTGGAATTAACAGAAGTTGACTGCATGTATTTATATTATATGTTTAGGTATTGTGGGAGATATGGGGTTCTCCTCCGTACTCTTGGGGACAAAGGAACGACAACACAGTAGTGCAAACAGTCACAAGGGCATTTATTGCACCTTTCATAGATCAATGCCAGCTAGCCGAGTTCCTATCCCCAAAACATGCCGATGGGCGCGTGACAAATCTAGAAGTCCGACTCACCGAGCGACCGGATAGCGAGCGAATATGTTCGCCCCATGCTGGATCCCAACGCCGGGTCATTTGCGTGTACGGTCACGCGAATGGTGGCACGTTCGAAGGCGGCCACGCAAGGCAGTCTCGCAGAAGCATGGTCGGCGCCCGCGCGGACGTCCGCGCTGTCCCCCGACCCGCCGGGAAAGAGGAAGCCCCTTGTCCCCCGGCGCCCAAGTAACCTCGCCTGTCGGCGGCGTTAGCAGCTGCGCAACACTAGTGCCATCTCTCACACTGCGCTTCAACCACTCCGACCGCCGCGGGCGCCAGGCCACGCGAAGGGCGAAGCCGCCCTGCAGGAGACGAGCTATGCGGGAAAACTAGATCTCAGGGGAGGCGTGAGAGTCACGCATCCCCACAGTATGTATACTTTGCATATATCTCTATTACAGTCAATATCTGAATATTCAGACTCCCTAGGGACCATGAAAACATCCCAAAAAACAAATACATGCCTTAAAAAGGACACTGAAGGCAAATACTAAGTCGACGTGGACTGTTTAAATATCATTCCATAAACCTCGTAATGCTCGTTTTGTGCCAAGAAAAGACTTAGTTTATGAGAAAATTACATCTGAATGGTCCGAATACCGTTTTCAAAATTCAAATCTCCTGCCACCCAACTGGGGGAGTGGTGACATTGCACACACTCTTTGCTGCCGCCGGTGAGTAAAATGTCGCCCAACAGACAGCGGTACTGAGCCAAGACAGAGTGGTGGATTCGCCGCTGCACAGCTACTTTTTGGTCAAGTGGCGGAGACTGTTCGGGCATCCTGCAACATCACATGGAAGTTGAATTCTCTGCTACTTGCAGTTTGTGAGAGTTTCGTGAGCCAGCAAAGCCAGCGCAGCACTACGCGATAACAGAACTACTGAAATGCGAAAGCGTGGGCAGCGCAGAGTTGCAGCGAAAACGAAACCTTTCGACTGCCCACGTCGTTGTCAAGAGTAAATTCAATGAGTCCTTTTTTCTAAATATGAAATGGAACTGGAAAAGTAGCATTTTATTTCGTCTCATAATACAATACAAAGATTATTTTTTCAACAAGTGGTTGAGTACTCGTAACAGAATTTAACTGAGGAGTGCTTTCATCATCGGGCAAGTGCTCGAATCATCTCCTGCATTTACCTCAATTTCTCGATTATTAAGGCTCTATTCGCGATAATTTTGACACCTGGGAGATTCTAGAACACTAATCTACCATTTTAGCTTGACTTAATATTTGCCTTTAGTGTCCCTTTAACTGCCTTCAAAGGCTCAAATCGCCACAGTCAAGTTCTAAATAGTTATAAAGACCTGATAGTACAATTATTACGCATCTCGGTGCTTGCACTGTGACAGGAGATGGCTGGTGCATGCGTGCGTAAATAAGGAACACATTTTACGTCTGGTGATGGTGGCCCCTTTGCACTTTTGGTATGCTTGACCACGTAATACCACTGTATTGCGGCAAAGCTGACTTTCGGGAACCGGCATTATGCAACGTTTTATACACTCGTCGTGACCCACGCAGTTTTCAGCAAGGATGCCAAAGACGGAATCATAGACATTGCCGAAAGCAGCATACCCTCTAAAAAAACGCGGCACCTAACAGCCCGAAGCTTGATAGCGAACATCAAAGCAACTAGGCCTAACGACCGCACAAAAGGAATACAGTGGAATCTTGTTGATGCCATCTTCAAGGGAACTGTAAAACAAAACGTATCATCCAAAAATTCCTATCATCCAAAGCAAGTTCTAAAAAGTATGAAAATGTGTACTCAGTGAGAAACTCGGTAGCCAAGGTTCCTGCGACGTAGAGTGGTACTCCACATAATACGTTATGCGGAGCTGCATCACTCGACACCACCCAAACCGCAGCCAATGCACTTTCGTTTAGAAATCTAAATAGCTTGTCAGTTCATGCTCAATTTTCTTGTTGTCAATGTCGGTAAAAAAAGTTATTCTTAAAAAAAGTTAGTTAAAAAAGATGCCGCCGTTTCCCCACTCAACAAAGCAGTAGCGCACCGCCAGTCTTTTCATACTCAAACACCACAGCAGCGTCTTACCACCGGCAGTGCACCACATGCATTTTTTCTCCAGTGTGATTGGGGCTCAAGACATTGTTCGTGGGTTGTCAGAATGTTATTTAAGCTGGTACACTGGACTGCAACGCTATGAGCTTTAGAAATACCACTAAAACCCACTTTAGCAGTCATATTATCCAATTTCATGTGAAAACGAGGTCACAATAACCATACGAAAATACATTTCTCCTATGGGGCATTGGCCAGGAAAAGAAAAAAATGTATGATCCCAAAAAATGTATTATGCACAATCGTATCAACGAGATTCCACTGTACTACGGCTGCCAGCGGATCGGTGTGCAAGAGCACTGGTTCGGAGCCTGCGAGACAATCAAAATGGCAGCAGTGGTAGCTTCAATTAATACCATTTCAGACCTGCGGTCCCAGCAGAAAGTCAGAAAAATCAAACGGCAAAGGTTCTCAGTAACCAACATTTTAGACATTCTTATACACAGGCTCTATGGGGTACATGGCGGTTGCCACGAAGGCATCCAAAATTATCAGGCATGTACGAAAAATTGACTGTTGACGGCATACACATTTGAGTATATGAAGTTGGTGACTGTCATAATTTGCGTTTTTCCTACAATTGCTGTATTTTGCTCTTTTACGCATCCTGTCAGCTGGACAGCTGTTTTTTTTTTTATTTTCTACTGCATTACTATATTTGTTTTCCCTTCATACTATGTATGCTTGCTAGCACTGTATGCCATGTTTCTGGGACACAGACCAAGTCAAGCCTTATACAGGCTTATTGTCCATGTCCTAAACAGTCCATGTCCCAAACATCAGCAAGATGTTGAATAAAGATTGATTAATTGGAAAAGAAAGAACACTGCAGCAGCTAAATGAATGTGCCAGAATAGCTGTTGTAGGATTATCAAAGCCAAACTCACGTTTGCATCTGCCTGCAGAGTGAACATGTGGCACCAGCCATCACAGCTGATGCTAAGAACCTTGTTCTGTTGAGAAAAGAAGAAAGAAAAATACTACAATAAGAGACTACAACTGCACTGGCACTAGCTCCAATAACCAAGTCTTTGAGAAAAGCATTGCAGCCACTGAAAAACAAAAACACAAGTCCTAAACAAAGGAAATTAAAGAACAAAGAACAGATGTTGCTAATGTTTTCTATCCCAATTATGTGCCATGAAACGACATGCCATTAACTAGTGAAATGCTTCACACAATACTCTGAACAACCTAAAAGCCCGTTTGGGCTCCAGGTGTTTTCTTTAGAATCTATCTTTATTTTTATATGAGCTGCTGTACTGACTGGCTGCTCTTGATTACAGCAGTGGCAAACTGGCACTCAAGGCTAATGAAACGCAGAAAGGTGTAGAAAGATTAGCCCCATGATATTGCAGCGGCTGCTGCAGGACATAAAAATGATGAAACTCTCTAGTATCAACATGCTTTCACTACACCAGCCTCAGATGAGTTATGGTACCTGCCGGATTTCCTAATTACACACTTCAGTATGCACACTCTATGCAGTGTACGTAGGTTAGGGTGGGTAAGATGCATGGCAATTTTTAACATTGTTAGCGTCACGCTTCACCTCACCTGAGAATCATTCAGGATGTCGCCAACAATCACAGTAGCCACCTGCAGTCAAGATACAAATGTTTGTCAGGCATTGATTTGTTTGGAAGATGAATTTCATTGACTTTCCATAGCGGAGATCAGAGAGGCTCACAGTAACAGGCTGCAGCATTTACAGCGTGTGACAAGCTCAGCTTGATAGGGGTTAAAGGGACCCCCCAGGCCCCACTGCGAATTTTAGTTATATACACTGAAAGTTCTAAAATGCCGCCTAGAGATCGTTCTACCGAAATAATTTTTCAATTTGATTTATTATTAGAGGGGATAGAAGAAACTGATTGCCCTGCTACCACATCACCAGGAGGCGAGCACAAGTGCCAACAGAAGCACTCTCTCCCTTTGCCCGAGTAGTGTCTACAAATGATGTTCCTCCCCCTCCTCCTGCCCATACAAGAGCTGAGGGACTGCATCAAGTCTGCATGATAGGCCCCCCCCTCCTTTTTCTTTCTTCTCTTCCTTTTCTTGGTGCACGGCACATTTCCGGTGGCAGTATTGCACGCTGTACATCACACAATTTATTCAAGTAATGCGTCACGGTGAGTGACATTGTTAGGACTGCATTTTACGTCATGGCATTTGTGAGTTTTATCTCTACTCTATGGCTGGGAGTGGCCTTTGGTTTTTTTTTTTTTCACGGCATGCAGCACTGTAATACTTTGCAGACATGATCAGCAGCGTGTGGAGCATACCCTGTCTGTTTAAAATGGCCAAACCTGGTGAGGGACTCTAAGGTAAAACCCACACGTAACAGTCGACAATCCAGAAATAATGCTAGTCTTCTGGAGAAAGGACAAAGAAATTAACTCTGAGTGTGGCAACTCTCCAGACCAGCTGACAGTTTGCAAAGCCAAGGTAAGGGTAGGGTAACAGAGTTTAGGCTTGCCCATAATCCTATTACCAATCATGGAATACCAGGCGGCAGGAGAAGGTAGAAGTGAGCCGCTGGGGGTGTTGGTGGTGCCGCCTTGCGATTCATAGTTTAAGCAGAGAGGACATGGAGTTATTATTACAGTAACCAACCACATTCTACTGAGATGCTGATGTTAAGTGCCAGCAGCGACATAATCAACATGTTTTTTTTTGTGCGTGTTATTTTTCGTCAGTGAGAACACCCATGCAACACAATGTTTCTGATGCATTCTTGCAGGTCGAAGCGTACCAAGATGTCACTGCTAGCCTCGTTACTGCCATTCTAATCTCTGATAACCCAGCATTCCTTGAAAGGCAACAATTATGCACGCGATCTAAAGCTCTCTAACGAAAGTGCTTTTATTAAGATGAGGAGACAAACTCTACATTTGTTATCAGATCTCACATAAAGTACGAGAAAGCAGAAGACAACATGAAGTGCAGTCTCAACCAAGAACCTCCACATGTCACCGGCTCTGCTCGAATAACGGCTACAGGGCAGCTACCCTCCCCTATGTGCACGTATGCACACCCCAGATATGAAGCCGTTGGCCAGCAGTGCTTGCGACAATGGCAGAGGTTTTAAAGGGGTCCTGAACCACCCTTCCGGCATGGTGTACCTCAGTCAAGCTTTGTAGTCATGGAGCTCACAAGCAGAGCGCAAGTCACATATTTCTCAAACACTCTTTTCAAACAAGGCCTTCTCTTCACCCACTTCGAAGTTCGCGGTGGCTTGCATATGTCGTCATATGCAAGATTCCCATGCACAGCTGCTATTGGCTGATAGTTGACATCAATAAAAAAGGGTGTTTGGATCAATCTGCTTCTTCCTACTGCTACTGTGTATGCTTACTGATGCAGTTTAATAAACTGGCTGAAGTAAGTGAAAACATACTTCCAAATTTCTATAAGAATTACGTACTTCCGAAAGAAGCCGACAATCGTCTGCTCGTGCTCAGCCACAGTCACCTGCATAAGAATTAAACTTTGACCACCCTGCTTATCGGTGTTGTAGCCATTGGGTTCACACTAATTTCACCTAGTGCTGAACATTCAACTAGCCTCAAACCACACAAAACTTAAGGTCAGACCACATGTACGCTTGCCAGCATGTACTCATTCCTGGCCGCTCCTGGCTAGACACCTTGGCAGATATCGCTTTGCATTGAGCGATTGACAGCGCTTAAAAACGTGGAAGTTAGATGCGGCTACTACAGTAAAACCTTGTTAAACCGTACCCACTTAAACAGTAGTTTCATTTTAAAAGTAGTAAAGTCAAATCCCCAACTCAGTGGCTATTGAACATAATGCATTTTGTATCCGCATAAACCGTACCAGCTTTTGCGTACGTATCGGTTAACACGTAGCATTTCCATTTTTCATCGCGAAATCACGGAGGTTTGTTGACAACCCAGCAGAACAACGAGCCTGAGAGATTGGAACGGCCTCCAAGCACAAACGCAAAGGGCGCTTGGAAGGATGAAGCCCCATCGACATCAGCATCGTTTCAGACAGAGTTGGAGCATTGTGGCCTGTGTTGTGGTGTCATGCAAGCTAGGACAAAAACCGGGTGCCCAGAATAGAAGAAAAATCGGACATCATTCATGCTGTCAAACGTGGCACGAGGAAGTCTGTGCTGGCATGCAAGAGGGATCTACCGTTAACTACGGTGTGTGGCATTTGGGATGCGAAGGACTTTACGAGCTTCAACTTTTCACCATCGTTGCCTCTGTTATTGCTGAAGTGTCGCCTAACAACAGTGATGAGAACGACATGGAAAGCGACAACACAGGCGATTCAGGCCTGACAGTGGCAGATGTTGTATGTCAGCCTCATGCGAGTGTTTGCCGAGAAGAAGGGGCTGGTGGAAAAGCTAGCTCGTAGCTTGAGCAAGTTTGAGGCCACCGTCATCGCTGCTAGCCCACCGCGGCATCAAACGAAAACAACTTTTGGAGCGCGAAGTGAATAAACTGCATGTTTTCTGCCCTTTCATCACACTCTCTCATAGTTCCGTTTTTGACAAATAAGTGGGCGATCTCACGCTATTTCGGTTAAGCAGTACTACCGTTTAGTACGCGCTTTTTCCGAGCTCCAGCCAACAACGGTTTAATGAGGTTTCACTGTATCCTTCAGTAAAACTGGTGCAGGACAAAGCCAGTCCACACCATGTAGCACGGCCAGACTGAAGCATATGAGCACACATTCCTGCCTTGTGAAAGCAAACACTGCACATACGCACTATGGTTGCGTGTCGCTGCGGTCTGCTATATTTAGCAGCGATGCCGCAGCTGCCATAGAGTGCTGCGATGAGCCTGCTTGCCGAGCGCATCACGGCTCGCTGAGGAGAACCGTTTTTGGCACATTGTAGGCGCCAAGATCAGAAATAGTGGCATCTATGTGAACATCCAAATAAAACGTTCAGTAGGCGAAGCGTTGTGGGCATGCCCCACTACACCGTAGCCTTCACATTACAAGGCGTCGAAGAATGAGCGGGTGCACCACGAAGGGCATCAAAGGTCATCTTTGATCACCAATATGTGCCTCTGCTGAACACCCTTAAGCACATCTTGCTGCAAAGTATTGCTGAAATAGTCTAGTTTACCTTCAACTGCAGTTCTTGAATTCAGTAAAAAGTGTTTCAGGGACCCATTTAGGCACCGAATGACACTGCAGGTAACACATGAAACACGGTCGTACGAATGAGACACAGCGAATGGAAGTATTTTATTAAAATTGTGCTTGACAAGCTGCTTGGTCCTAATAGTCCTACAGTTTTCAGAGGCCAGTTCTGGAACCTTACAGAGACACCGCAGGGAGCGTTGAAATTTCAACAGCTGGAGCTTGTAGTAGCCCATTCACCCATAGAATTTTCTAAGCTATCAAGAATGTCAGAGAAGAATCCTCACAATGAAGTGTTGAGCTCATTGACAATGAATGTGCTACCTTTTAAAATCTTGCATTGATAACTGCTAAGGGTGTTTCTCTTATATGGCTTGAAATGATGTTATAGAACTCGTATGTTCGTATTCAAAATATGAGAACAAGTTGGACTGCCTGCATGCTTTGTGCAGCACATCCACCTCTAAATATGGCTAGCACATGAAGTAATCGTCACCACACTAAAGCATAATGCTGTGGGAGATGAGACACTCTGATGAGAAATTAGAGCTTTTGTAGTGCAAGCATTCTTCCAAGTTCTTCAGTAACACCAGCCACAGGCTGGTCCTTGGTTAAACACACATGTGCTCCCAGTCAACAGGCAAATGAGCTGCCCAGCCATCTAGCTCCATGTGCTTTTATGACAACAATCTTGCAGGTCAGACAGGGATGGAAGCAGTCAACGGAGTTGTGGAGTAGCACTGGGAGCAGTAAATTTGGAACATTGGAGCAGGTTTGGAGCAGGAATTGTTAGTTTTGGAGCAGGAGATACATGCTTTGGTGCATGCTAGGTAAAGCTCAACATGCGTGAAATACAAACAAATCAAGAAAAGGTGTTCTCTATTTGACCTTGCAGAGCACTGTTAGGTTACAGTGAATCAGTTCTATGGAAGCCTGAAAGTGGAGGAAAGTTCACTAATAGAAAAAAATTTTATACACCCAGCAAAGGAAACCCATATGCGTTCCTCGGAAACCACTATTAAGTTAGATACCAGACGTGTCAACTAAGTTTGGCAAAGAAAAATAAACACCAAGGAATGTATGCTAACAGCACGCATTGTATGTTGATATGCTTTTGTTAATGCTAGTAAAGAGGGTTTTTTCCGTTGTGCACAAGCAACAAGTTTGATTAGCTAACAATAATTATCTTACTTATTAGGTAAACATATTGGATATTACAAATCCTAGGTTGCTTTAAATCCATTTATCACTCATGTTTCAACCTCCTCCCCACCTTCTTCGTCAATGTCTCGTCCATTAGGTGAGTTCATAAAGTTAGCTAATTAGACGTATTCGTGCACAATAAAACCAGAAATACTGACTGTGACAACCATGAACAACAACCATCAACAAGTGAACGCCGTTCGCATAATGCCCTCACTTATTTTTAATTCTTGGTGACATTCAGATGGCAGAGCAGAGTACCACAGTATAAACACGAAGTTACTTTGTTAGTCATCGCATGTTTGACAGTATTCCACATAACTTGGCGAGAAGAAAGAAAAAAAAATGATGTTTATAAAATAATACCTAAAGCGAAAAAAGAGTTCAGTGGCCTTCTAATCAGCATCACCCACCAATATTTTGCACAAGCTCGATTATTAAAGCTGCTTTATAAAGTCAATGTAAAACTGCAACCGATATTTTGAATGCCAAACAATGGTTTTTAACAGTTTTGGACTTTTGTGCGCAAGTTCCGTTGTGAACATCATTGCCGCAAACGCAACTTCTGTTGTTCGTACATTCTCCTAACCTTTAAGACCGCCATTCGGCAGCTAAGGTAGGTTAAAACTGAAACTTTACATCCTCGGTTTGTGTGCTGTGGCCACAAAAGTCTGATTTTGTATGGTGTGGTTGTGCAGAATATAGAGTAACTGGAGTGCAAATCTGAGTGATGATTATGGTTGCCATTGGATATTTCTGGTCAAGAAGTTTAACGAAAGCAAGCAGCTCGTTTGTCAGTGTACCGCACTACCATCCCGGCAACCGGACATGTGCATGTGAGAAGTATATTTTAATGTTACACGCAAGTTGTCCCGCCATTAACGGATGAAGATTTACCAATAGTGCATACAAGTGAGCCTTAAATGTATAACAACAGACTGTACGACTTATTGATTCAGCTCAGAGCCCAGCTTTCTTTTCCGACTGCCCCATAAAAAGAGTTCCAGTTCAAGTCATCTTTAGCTGGTCCACATAGTGCGCAAATGCGTAAGGCTTATACAAAACATTCATAATGCATTGTATAACACAAAGAATTTTCTTTTTCCTGCGGCCAAGTTTCAATGTGCCACCAAACACACACACACTCTGAAGACTGACACTCAAATGGATTGCTTTGGCTTGGCTTGTAGGGCTAAATGCTAGCCAACACATGGCTGTGTGGGTCACTGAACATGAACATTTCGCAAAACTTAGTGACTTCACTCAGTGTTCTGGCGCAAGTTGGTGCAGCTTGGTAGTTTGGCACAAGATGACTCAATTGGCGTAGCACTTCCATCCCTGAGAGCTACACAGCTGGCAATGTGCAAACAGCCTCCTCACAAGGAGCAGTAAGTACAGCCCTAAACAGGACAAAATGTCTAACCAATTGTATGACTTTGAGCACCAATCAATATAGTCTGTGTTTTCAGCAAAATATTCCACAAAACGAATGTACATATCAGGTGTCATTATGGAAACAGCAAAACTACTAACTACTACTTAAGACTAAAGCACACGACCAGCAGGGTATTGAATCGGAATTGAACCGAAATAGGGGGAAAAAATAGCCATTTTTTCACGAACCAGAACTGAACTGAAACATAAAAATGTTTTTCGTTCTGGAAAGAAACCGAAAGGAAAAAAATAACAGTTTTCAGTTCAGGTAGGCCACTTGTTCCTGAGCTTTTTCTCCATGCATTGCCTGCTTTTGTGGTTCAACTCTGCAACGTGGTTTGTAAATACACGCCACCTTCCCCGTGCTTTTAAAAGGAGCAGCACCGTTACGGTTTTCAGTGTATTGTGTCAGGGGCAGCGTATAGTCGTTACGTTAATGTGACGACATTTACAACACATCCTACTCACGCACTCACCAGACTAGGATGCGTGCAAAGTATCTGAGACATATACTTGCTGCTTGTGCCCAATATTACTGAACGGCAGGCACTGATCTCTTCTTTAGCGCCAATTAACAACAGGCCAAAGAATGAAAAAGTGTTACTGGACGGGTTTACGTTTGGCAACTTATGAACCAATGACATACATTGAAGTGAATAACTTTTTAGAGATTGTTATGCATATGCATCAAGGTAATTAGCATGACTATCAATGATCGCAGCGTGGAAACATATCTGGTCAATGCCAGATATGTCCAGCATTGACCAGACATGTCCATGAAGCGAGCCATCAAGGATTTCTCAGAACATTTAGTTAACACGGGTCTAGATTCTAGGCTATAAATGAGCCCTTTAAAGACGAACATGTATATAATCGCATCCTACTGCCTCTCCTGATGATTACCTACTCCTCAGTGCCCTATTTCTCTTCCTCATCCTTTTTCCCATTAGCAGAGCAGCAGGCTACAGGACTCTCTGCATTTCTTCAATACATTCTCTTATCTATCCTTCAATAAAGCTTTGCATCACATTTATTCCAGTGTTGGCATTGGATGCGCATAAATTCTCTTGTAACTAGTTATCTGCGGCCCAAAAACCAAACAGGCATAATCCTTCAGTGCAGTCTAGCAGTAGTGTTGAGTTTTTGCACAAAGTAAATTTGTGCTGTTTTGATATAATTATTCTTCCATTATGCAAATGAACTTGAACCAGTTTGAATTGTTATTTTCTTGCTCTGGAGTTAAACCAGAACTGAATCGTTTTCAGTGAACCGAAACAAAAACCATAACGAAAAAACATTTGGTTCCACACTCTCACTGCTAGCCTAGTTGATGCATTCTTTAGACCAAAACAGTAGCACGGTAATTAGGACACGCATGACAGAATTGGCACAGCAAGTGCACTATCGCCTGTGTCATTTCTATCATCTGTGTCACTACTGTTCCACCATTCCGACTTAAAGACATGATGAATAATTAAATGTCTAACAAATAATAAGCTAGTAAAAAACAAATAGTGCGAGCGGAACAGTACAGAAACAGAATGCATAGTCCAAAACAACAACAAACTGTAGCGCATAAGAACTAAGTGTGATTAACTGTAAAACAAAATGTGCACTCAAACGATTTTACATGAAGGAACAGAGTGACATTAACACACAATTTAAATGCAGCTTGCTTTCTGCACTTTAACTGGTGTCACTCTGTAAGGGTCTTACCGCCCCCAAGTTTGATGCCAATGCCCATGGTCTAGGTTGCTGGAACTTGAAGACAGCAAGATCACCCTGAAGGTTGCCGGCCACCAGTTCAATGTTCTAGAAAAAAAATGACAGCAATGTTTGAAAAAGATAAATAACACCACATACGACTAAGGACCGGAAAGTAACAAGACTTCCAAAAGTAACGAGACAAAATTCAAAAACATTAAATGCCTTTACAGCAGACTCAAACACAGTGGACTTGTCCCACTGCTTTACCCATTGTTCAAAGCTGTCCAGAAACTTTTGCAAACTAATGACTTTAAGTGGTTCCATTGTTATCTTCTTTGTCTGGTCCACATCTAGAAAACACTTTCCTTTAAGCTCTTGTTTAAGTCATGTAGATAAAAAGACGCAAGGGGCAAGTTACAAGAAGGTACAAAGGGCAAGATACAGGGAGTAGAGAGGGTGAGGTAAGGTATCATTGTCATTCCATTTTTGCCAGGTAGTATTGCACACTCAGTGCAATGCTCTGTGGGCAGCGACACCATCGTGTTGCACAAGCCACCCGTGTGAGTTCCCACAGATATGGGCATTTTCTTCAAACTACATCATGTAACCGCTTGGGTTTGCGACATAAAAATGATGGTTGATTGTGTGAACTTGCAATTTAATATGAATAAGCTCTTTGATATCAAAATGTATCCCAAGAGAGAACAGAACTTGATACACACAAGTTGCTATTCAATGTCTACCATTATAAAACTAATGCATGCAGCGATGGAGGCTCAAAAGAATGCACTTCTGTGCGCACATGAAGCTTTATCATAACTCTAAGCAAGGAAGGTGGTAATGGAGACGATAGTGCAGTAGGCACATCTAGTGACACATACCAGTATTAGCTACACTTCCACTTCATTCAAAAGATTCATGTTACTTCTGGGTCCCCTTTGCATTTACCAGGTTTGCCCCAAAAGTTCTTCAAAAAACAAGGTCATCAAGAAAGTGGGAAAGTGTAGTGGCACCACTCTCTCATTCTTTCCCCTCCGAAGACCCCCGCTGGCCTCTAGTACAAGTCGGACTTTCTCGAAAAGTCAAGATGCTACAAAGATGTGTTGGGGCCCGTTTTCTATTAAGACAGCACTTGTAAAATAATAATTTTTTTTTTGTCCTACTGTAAAAGCGTTTCTTTTATTTAAACCATGAAAGCCTGTGCTGGGTAGTGAAATTATATCAAACGTAGACAGAATAGGTGGCTGCTAAAGTTAAGGAAACTCACGAGGTCCCCACTCACTGGGCATCAGCTTCAGACATCTGTCTTTGTTTCTTTCACTTGTTTAGTGTATTAAATATGAGTAAATGACAACAAAAGATGTACTGTGAGCAAACCAAGACTTTACATAACGATTTTATTGTAAGAAAGCATTATTTCTGTGGGCATTACCATGTTTTGGGCCAAGTCACATTCTAGAGAAGCCTGGCACACCCACACTGCGGCATTAGTCCGCAGGCTGTACCAGCATTCCCATGGTGGCACACTGCCCGTTAAAAAACACGCATAGATGGTGGCGCTTCATTTCCTTCCAAGTAATATGCTGACAAACTCTACAGGAAAGCTTATGCGCAAAATGTATTTATTGCCAGAAACAAGTTAGTGGCCGTTGCACGGGGACAATTCCACTGCAGTGATATCAAGGTAGGAATATGTTATGCAACTTGACGCACGTGTGACATGCCAGTCTGCACACGGTTCGTGGACGACTAGGCTCTGGCTTAGCAACCGTTGGAACACTAGGCACGACAGCGTATGAAAAGGCAGATTTTGTTTGTATGTGCACTACCAGACTCCTCATGTGATGAAAAACTGAGTGGCTTGTCCGCAGGAATTTAGGTGAATCAGCAGTCTCCACCAGACTGGTATGTAATGAATCACTTGAAATCAATTACATTTCTGGTAACTTGTATTTTAACAATTACTTTGTTTACTTGATGATGCTCACTGTAACTCAAATACATTTTTGAGTAACTAATCACATGCCACCAGTTACATATTACAGCTTTGAACATATGAATCTGGCAGGAACTATACATTTAGAGGTGCTCAAAGAAATGGAAACATGTACATGGTTTATAGTCTTCCCACAATTGGTGTGCTGCTGCTGTGCTTGGATCACCTGAGCATAGCAGGCTTTCAGATTTGCATACCACTTTATAGGAAGTCTGACCTCCGCTGCCGCTCAAGTCTTCCATTTAGTGCAGTCTACGACTTCACTACTCTAAGCCGAAGTTTTTGGCCGTTAAACACTTACATTTTTATCTGTTTAAAATATATGCAACTCATATAACTCATTTTTGCAACAATAACCCACAACCAGTATATAAAGGGCTGAATAATACGCAGCTTTATAATAAATTACCTTTTTAAGGAATGTGAATGTTTTTTGAGATCCATTTCAATTAGTCATTTAAATATAAATGGCTAGCGAATGAAGGGTGTTGGGAGGGGAGGTCCATTAGGTGTTAGTCAACGAATTGAAATAGCCCTTCTATGGCTTGATAGTAACGGCTTTTTCGAATGTTGATGCCAGGGAATCACCTATGGGCTATTTTTCAGTTTTTTGCTAGCCTTGTTGGGAGCACCTACTTCCAGCCTCAGCAACAATAAAGCGCTGTGCTTCATCGAAAACCCAGACCTCAAGAATCGTGGTATGGAGTAACTACAATATTATGGTGGCAGGCTACAGTAACAGGGGACTCAGCCTGGCGACCAAGGCTGCCAACTGCTGCCCCTGAGTGTCTCTTACAATGTTACTGCAGTATGTCCCCACATGTCCATCAAACCATTCTCTCTTAGAATGCAAGAAGAAAGTTTGAACCTTCTTTGCAGGCTACAAATGACCCTTCTGGGAACACAAGGTGTAGCAGGCACGCATGCGGAAGGTCATTCTTTTTCAGGTTCTCAAGCAAAGCATTCTTTGCATCTCGATATTTTGGGCAAGACTACAGAAAGTGTTCAGTGTTTACTATCTCCGAGAATCGATATGTCCCGTCTTCAATAACCATGGTGGTGTATTAGCAGGTCCTATTTTGTGAGCAATATGTTCGTGCATTACAACGCAGCCTTTCTCTCCAGTGCGCACATCGAGTTTTCGGTGTCGCTGGCAAACGGCTTTACAAGAAGACCAGGGAAGACTATATATCAAAGGAAATTATGGAAAACAATGTTTAGGGAAAAATAAACAACGTTTGAAGGGCTGCAGAGGACTCATAGGATGAGCCAGTCCAGCTCGTTCTATTTACTGTGTGCAATGTTAATAAAAGTAAAGTGTAAATTAACCCAAAATAATGTATCACTATTTAGTAATTGCTCAGTTGTTTTCGCGAGGCTGTAGTTGGTAACTGTAATCAATTATATTTTTGAAATAAGTAATAGTAACCGGCTACCGTTTTTCTGTAGCGTGTCTGGTCTCAGCATACCGCGACGTGGTGTCAACACATTGTAAATGACAAGGTCACATTTTGAAGTTTTTTAGCAAACACAAACTTTACCGAAGGGTTTCCTTTCTATAACGTCGAATGAACGAACAGTTAACTAGCAACAAGGTTAAATATAAGCAGTCAGTACAGCAAAACACAGCGCAACAGAAGTACAAAGTATCACGCCTCCCCTACCGGGACCGGGTCCAGCCGGAATAACACGGAAACCACGACGATTTTACTGTATAACAGTTGTTCAGACGTTCACTACTCATAAGACTGAGATCGCACTTTTCAATATGCTTTAATGAGACAAAGAACTCTGGCTCGATTCGATATCGCACACGGCGACGTCTTTGGTAGGTGGAAACGCGATAAAAGCCTCACCTTGTCGTTGTCGACATCTCCCAGGCAGATTGCGTGCTGCATAAAGTTGCCAATAAATTCATACTCTACTTTATCTAGAAATGAAACGGCTCTCATCTTGAATCCTAACTGCAAGGTCTTCAAACAGATATTCGTGAACGAACAGCAAAACAAACAGCGCGGCTAGCAAAACTCAGCTGCCAGCCGCCATGTTGAAGACTGTTGGAATCACCTGGTGGCAGAAAACATGTACTACGTAGTACATAAAATATTCATTCACATAAATATATATTAAAGTAACAAAAATAATAACTTATTATACAAGCCCATGAGTGAAACTTCAGAGTTTAGTTGAGGCCAAAAGAAATGCTGCATGAATGCAGACATGAGCAGGCTGTTTGCTACCGCAAGGACTCTGTTACCACCCCCTTCCATGCTCACACATTTGGCGTACTGTAGATTTACACCATGCGCAAACTTATTTCTTGTCACGTATTATGCTTTCTGTATGATTGAGACACAACACTTTCGTAAAGCGCAGTGTGTGGAGGTGCAGGTGAGAAACCGAAACTAGAGGGTACTAACGTTACTGGCGGAACCTTACTTTCCCTGCGGCCGAACTAGAGCCGTAGAGTCTTCGTGCAAGTCATGAAAGCTCCGTTGGCCGATCATTGTGAACGCGCCATATTTCCACGACAAAGCAAATTGGAACGCATATTTGCAGCGCCGTGGCATGGACGGCCACGTGGACGCGTGATCGGCGTGCGGAGCGGACGCTCGGTGGCGAATAGCGAGACTGGAAAGCGCCAGCGGGATCCTAGACCGCTCATTGCGAGTTTGATGTATGTGCTTTGATGCGAAAGCGTCAAATGGCCCATTCAGCGGAAAAGCCAGCGGCGTCTGTAACAGCCATAATACAGTGAGAAACCCTATGGTAAACGCGAAAAAACGGCACCTATCTTCCCATTGACTGATGCGCTCGTCAGGAGCGCACCTCGTGGTGCTGGCTCGGGCAGCACGTACTGCTTGGAGCGTCTACATCGGCAGTAGCGAAACGTCCGTGGCTTGCGGCGTTGGCACCGTAGGCTGCTGCTGCTAGCTAGTTCGGGCAGCAGGTACCGTTACGGAGTTTGAAGCGTCCACATGGTCGACCGCCGCAACCTCGGCAGTATATCGAAACGTGGCCGTCATCGCCAGTGTACCGCAGACGGAAGGGAGCGGAAGAGTGCAGCAGAACAAACGAATCTGCAGGCAGCGAAATCCACCATCGTCGTCAACTCGCCCAACGCACGGCGGGCGGGCAACGCAAAACTCGAAAAACCGCTCAGCGGCGTTCAACATGACATTCATGCTATAGAATTCACAACGCGTGAGAAGTGTCTAGGTATCCTCAGATTCTTTTCGAACACCGCTCAGGCGGTGTTCTGAGTGCGCAAGAGCACTTGTATATATATATTAGGGCGCCCTACTTATATTTTGACGCGATCAAGTACAGGGTGTAGCCAGGAGGGGGGGGGGGGGGGGAGTGCAAACCGGGCACGTGCTACCCTGCACTTCTTTCCCGAAATTTCGGTGTACCAAGATGCCGCTTGCGCGGCGGCATCGTCAGTGCATTTTGACTAGCTGGAAGTTTCCGAGTAAATTGCGTTATAAAATACGCAAAGCACTTTATACGCGTAAGAACTAGACAGGGGGATAGCTTTGTATTATAATTTGAACATTTGAAAAAACATAATTCCCTTTCAAGAAAACTGAAAGACAAAAAGCCTCTGGGAGCACAATCTAACTATATTCATGCGTGAGCACTAGGATATCTAAAATCGGACGTACAACGGATGTCCCATTTGTCTCAGAAATTACATTCGGATATTGGGACATCATTCTGGATTTCCCACGGGCGAAGTGTTTTAATTTGGCTGTAAACGCGTAGGCGTGCGCAGGCTTTTCAAAATGGGCTGGGGAGTAATGTTTTGAAGGATGAGACTATACATGTGTGACGTACGGCCAAACTATAGTATACGAAGCCCGGGCACTGTCCTATCACACACATTCAATTCACTGTCGCAGTTCTTGCAGTTCGAGCAGGTCCCTGCCTCTTCCACATTTTAAATAAATAGTACTAAGCAATTTCCGGGCTCTCGGCGGAACGCTGCATGGAGCGGCGGCCGGCGGCTGATATCTGCGTGCTTGCTCTCAGTCGATTCAGAAGGCGTTCAATGGCGGCGAGCCTGTGGCGTCCCATGGTATAAGCGGTCCGCGGACGACTGCTCGTTGAAAAATGTCTATGCATTCTGTCCTCAGAATCTAAAAGTAAAAGCCTGCATTCTTTTGACCAATGTTGAATGGTCGAAGCAGATATATCTGGAAAACAGCGGTGTTTTGCTCAACAAAAAGCAAAATCATCCATCGGACATGCAACTAACTCCATAACGACCCTTCTCCCGCCTAGTAATCCAGAGAGAGCGGGGGGAGGGGGCGTGGTCCCCTTTGCGTGCATGCCTATGCGTGCATGCCTTGGGATGTGTGCGGGTACGTCGACACATTTGCCTCCTGCACACGGACATCGAGGGTGCGAATTTATTATATATGCGTGTGTGTGGATGAGTGGGGAAATAAGGCTTCACCGTATAGCTGGAGCGATCGCCTAATCAATTGTGGAGGAATATGGGTGAAAATTCCTGCTTAACTGCTTTCATGGCTTTTTCCTGTGTTAATTTCGTGTATGTTTCGAAGCTGTATCTTCCATGGGTCTATATGTATAGTGAAAATGTGGCGCACTGTAGGCGCTCAAAATCCTGATCGGAAATTTTAGTTACTGCTAGTCCTTTGCGTGAGAATTTTGTGCGCCTTTTCAGCCGATCGACTTGCACTATATTTATTCGACATCGACCTGTGGTTTTGTCAGACTTGGGATTTCCGCTTTCATTAAAGCAATACCCGTTCCTAACAACGGAATGTCACGCAACTTTCGCGGAACATCCATTCATCAGTTCTGGACAACAAGCACTCAGACGATTTCCCTCTGTAGCAATTTCTATGCACGCTTGCATTCCTCCCACTCCTGCACAGTCACAACAAATACATTTAAAGCTTTGTTCGCCTACCACCTCATGGTTTCGCCCAACATGGTTTCGCCTGTGTCGGTCGCTGGTCGGGTTCCCGCAGAATAAATTCAGTTTCATTATAAAAAAAAATCCGAGGACACCTAAGCCTATTTTTATCAGTTAGAATGCGAAATGGTCCAATTGAGCGCCGTTGAGCAGTCCTTCGAGCTACGAACGCCTCCCGGGCAAACAGCGCGTTGAGACACTTGGCGCGTTTTGATTTGGCCTTACCGAGGTTCAGTTAGAACGTAGGCGAGAGCTTGCGCAGACAAAGAAACGAGCGGATAACAGACTTCCGAGAGCGAAGGTGACGTGGCGTCGAGGCGATGCCCTCTCCCAGACGCAATACCGAGGCAGCAGATTTTCCCTTTCCCCCGCTCTGCTCCATTGAGGCCAGAGCCAGCGAGCGCGAGGCAACGTCACGAGCGCGCGAGTAGAGCTCGTGACGTTACGTCGCAGCCATGGGAACTCGCACGCGCCGTGTCGTCGCAGCCAATCGCAATTTACGCTGCTACAGACCCCGCCGGCTTTTGCGCTCAGTGGGCCGTTTGATGCTTCCGCATAAAAAAAGAAGGCAGAAGCGTGTACCGCGGCGGGATTTGAACCGCGGCCCGCCAGCACAGCAGCCCGATCCTCTAATCATCACTCCACAAGCGCACTACCTAGTTTCGTAAATACATGGGAAACCACTCATGGAAACGGAACAAACAAAGGAAAATCTGCAGATCTTATAGAAAATTCTTAAAAATCAGGAAAGCAGCATGCGCATGCATTTAGCTGCTTCGTCAATTCTTGCCGTTGCTCCTCAGCAGCATATGTAGTACTTCTTATACATGGGCTGCAAACTTCAGGAAAAGAGTTATATGTATACTTCTCTCGTGCCAACACCAACTAGCTCTTTCGGGTGGTCGCTACGTGTTGATTACAATGCCGATTTTCATACTACGGCACATATATCCACGAAAGGGGATCGGCCAAGCATCGTGTCTGCGTGTTGATTGTGATGATGTCTTCCATGCTATGGCATGTATACACGAAAGGGGATCGGCCAAGCGGCGTGTCGGCATGTTCACTGCGATGATGACTTCCATATTATGGTATATATATGAGAAAGGGGATCGGCCGAGCGGCGTGTGGGCATGTTGATTGTGATGATGTCTTTCATATTATGGCATATATCCACGAAAGGGGATCGATCAGGTAGCGTGTGTGCATGTTGATTTGGATGATGACTCCCATGCTATGGTCCATACCTACGAAAGGGGATAGGCCAAGCAGCGTGTCCAGTGTTGATTATGATTATGGTGAAGTCCATGCAATGGTACATACCCACAATTGAGGATTGAACAAGAAGCGGGCTGCACATATCCTGCCATCGCCAACTATACAGGGTACCCCTCGTAACTTGAAGCAAACATTAAAAATATGCAAATGCCACGTAGCTGGACAGCACCAAGGTAATGCTGTTTGCCATCGCTTGGAGATACTGAGATTTCTTTCATCCTGTCTAATTCGATGATTAGCCATAATTAATTAATTAACTTCTCTAATATTATAATTTGATTAAAAGTATCAATTAGGAAATTGTAGAGCAACGTGATAAACTCCCTAAACAGCCTTCTGTTGCTCAATACGTGCTACATAAAAGTGATTTTCTGAGCGTTAAAGAAGAATTAAATTATGGGGTTTTACGTGCCAAAACCACTTTCTGATTATGAGGCACGCCTTAGTGGAGGAGTCCGGAAATTTCGACCACCTAGGGTTCTTTAACGTGCACCTAAATCTAAGCACACGGGTGTTTTCGCATTTCGCCCCCGTCGAAATGCGGCCGCCGTGGCCGGGATTCGATCCAGCGACCTCGTGCTCAGCAGCCCAACACCATAGCCACTGAGCAACCACGGTGGGTGGCGTGAAAGAAGTCCGCAATTACACGCAATGTGCCTCGAGCGGCCAGTCGCGCGGCAATTTTACGTGTATTTGCGGGCTCTTTACACGTTCGGAAAAACACTTTTATGTAGCACGTATTGAGCAACAGAAATCTGTATAGGAAGTTTTTCATGTTGCTCTACAATTTCCTCATTGACACTTTTAATCTAATTACAATATTTGAGACGTTAATTAATTAATTGTGATTAGTTATCTAATTAGGCAGAAATAAAGAAAATGATCTGAGTATCCCCAAGCGACGGCAAACGACATTACCTTGGTTCTGTCCAGCTACGAGACATGTGTATATTTTAAATGTTTGGCTCAAGCCACGTGGGACACCTCAGCTGTATATCCTTTTGAGAGGATCGCAGCATGTTGGCGATGATTATAATTTCCATACTATATAACACACACCCACAACGTACGGGCGATAGGACAAGAAGCGGCTGGTACATTTAGAATAAACAAAGAGAGGATAACAAATACAAACCAATATAGGATTTGTCACATTGCACACAGCGAGCTTGCGAGAGGACATGCGCACGCCACTTTCCTGTATGCGCTAACGACGCAGGAACAATATGCAAAAATTTATAACATTTCATTAACAGCATCACAAAAGCTTCCCTTCGCATACGATTCCAATGTGTGCGTCGGGTCCGCATTTCTTTTTTTGTTCGGAAATTTCTTTTATGCATTACTTCACTATTGCGTACTGTATGAGCTGCCATACTCGGACTGAATATCAGGCGCGTCGCAACGTAATCAAAGAAGCGATTGTGTTGTTGGCGAGTACGCTATCTCCTATGGGGAACCAGCGCTGGAGTTCTCACGACGCCTGCAGCGCCGCCCTGGCGGTCAGAACTTGCACAATGCAGCCGCTCCCGCGGACGAAAATTGCTACTGGTAGTGGCGTTGCGTGCGCTGAAAGTCGAAGGAAAACAAAAGGACGCCGACGATTCTGTTGCGTATACAAGTGCCGCAACTACGTCGGGATGAGGGAGGATGTATCCTTCTGCGTCTTTCCATCTGAACCCTATGAAGAAGGACGGAGGCGGCGTTGGGTCCAAGCTCTCGGGCGAGCGGAGTAAGTTCCCGTCGTGTCGCCCTGTCAAGCGGTGTGGGCTGGTTTCTAAATCGAATTTCGCGTGTGTGCTTGGTTTATTCGATAGTGAAGACGGTCAGCCGTGGCAGCTAGTACCAAACAGCAGAATCTGCGGTCGGCATTTCGTCGGAAACAAAATGAGCAATAGCATGCACCATCCGGTATATGTACCAACCATTTTTCCTTCGCAATACCACCGCCAAGCCCCTTCCAATGCCACCGCACCAAGCGAGCGATACGAAAGGTAAATGTTATCCATTAATTGCCCAGAATTGTGTGGGAGGGAAGCTGCCTTGCAATACGAGTTGTGTGCGCATACTGCCCGCGCGCGCGACTAAGCCGCCTATGTGTTTTTTAAAAATGCGCATGCGGATGAGGACTCGGCGCTGAGATGCATCCGGTAAATTTATGTAATTAGTGCTAAATGTAGCCAGGGTTGTTACGGATCAAGCAGCGGAGCACTGAAACCATTGCATGCGCGAGTCAACTGATGCGATAAAGCTTTCTTCTCCATTGACTGCTGTGGCGAAGTAACATTAGAATTTTTTGTCTAGCCAGAGAAGTATGGAATGTCTTCAGGCCAACTAATACTTCCGTAACCATAGCGCAGCACGACCGGCGCCATAGCTGCTGGATTTGCGAGGCAGGCTGCCACACAAGCATGGCAACGACACACGGCGCAACCGTTAAAGAAACACACGTGCTCGCCGCGAAACACTGTGAAAAATATATAAAGCTTAAAAAGCTTCTTTCGTCATTTCTTCACTTGATGGCGCTAGCTTCTTTACGAAAACTTTCCACTTGAAGCGGCGCGAAAACGGAAACATACGAAATATACAACGGCCGCGGACGTGTCGTCTAGTCGAGCGGCTGGAATATGCCGCGTTTCGTCGCCAGGGCGGCATGCAACGCACTCGTTTCATTGGTTAACCTAGGTAGGATATTAGGCAGCATAGTAGCAAGAGCTTGGTGGCGCAACCCACCGCCCCGTTCCAAAGGGGACGCTCATAACATCCGTCCGTCCGTCGACGCGCCTCCTATCCAGCGCTGGTTCCCCATACTCAGGAGTTGCATATCTTGCTGCTGTTTTCGTATTTAGACAGTCAAGTGTCTTGTTTGCAGCTGAAGTATGTTTAAGAGTATTTGAAATGTCAGAATATTTCAGATCAAAATACGTTATCGCTACCTAGATTGTTGCACTATGATGCAATAAGTGGGTCGCAAACGGATTTGATAACTCAATATGTTGTGATATTTGAATACTGTTAGGGATGGCCGTACGGGGTGACAACGTGCCAGCTATTTCAGCCCGCTGCACGTGTTCCAATCCAACCAGACGGGGCGCACTTCAGAGAACTGCGGATAACCGGCAGCCACGTGGCGCGGGGTCAGCTCAGGAATGTAGTACCCGGCCGCGCCACCCGGGACGGAGCAGAGTTCTACGAAGCCCCTCTGACGTCGGCTCCGGACCTTTACACCTGTGTGTGTGTGCAACACGAGTATGTGAGCCCGCCTCCTCCAAAAGGGCAGGTCATCTTCGGTGACGTCGAACAGTGACGTCGAACTATGACTGGACGAACGTTTCCGTTCGCTTGGAATCAAGGGGGGGACAAGTGCTTATAAGCAGCGTTTGCCGGCTGCTAGTGTGTGCTCGTCGTAGTGAGCTGTGTGCTCGTAAGCTGTTTGCTGTATGCGTCGTCTTGCGGGGCCCATTTGGGAGTCACGCTAGACTGTCGATGTATGTCTTGTTTTAAATGTAAATCCTGGAAATAAATCCTGCTCGCCTAAGTCCCGACGAAGAGACAAGGTCCTCCCGACAACTACGACCGCTCAACTCTAATAATACTCAAAACCAGCGATCTGATATATATATATATATATATATATATATATATACACCTCTGCTAAACCAAATACCCATATGCATAGGTCACTCCTTCGCCTAGCAAATGATACTACTCACTGGACTGAACACCTCTGCCAAACCGTCCCATAAAACAAACTCCGCGTCAGCCAAATCAATGTGTGGCCGCGGAGCACTAGGAAGACTGACAGCGAACATCATTTCTGTAGTTCTGCGTACGTATATTTATAAATCGCTCTATAGCACGACAATCGAAGGAATACACAAAATTAAGCTCAACAAAATCCATCGACATGTTGGTTTTTAAATGTCGGTGCTTTTGTCAAATCAAAGAGAGAGCCTAACAGTCGAATGTTTAGAAGCCAACAGAGGTCACTCCGGCGATCATACTGAATCCTTCAGCTGACTCTGTGCTGTGCATTCCCTGACGGGAAGGAAAGACTCGACTTGAAGCTCATTGAGCTGGAACGACTCTTGGAAGACTTGCGGCTCGGCGGCAGCGGCTGCTCCAAGGTCTCCTTCATGACGTCGATGGTTGGTTTGCTGGACGTCGAGGTCCTGCGTGCCACCAGCTTGACGGTTTCAGTGCTCGCTTTGCTCGTCATCGAGAGCCGGCGAGACACCAACTTCTGGGAATGTTGCCCTATGGTAGGCAACACGCGAAATGCCATCAGCGTGGCGAACAACAGGGACGCCGCTATGGCTAGGCTCAGGTCTTCGCGGCCCACGTCTCGAAGTCCGGACGTCGGGTATGCGGCGATGGAACCCACGCGTCCGCAGGCGGACACCCAAGCCAACGCCGTGACTCGCACTGGTGTGGGGAACGCATCGACGACGTACACCGCGTGCACGACGATTGCCAAGTAGGCGGTCGTCTTGGCCGCAATGAATATCGCCGCGAAAAGCGGAGCCAGACTGGCCGCGGCCGTGGCACTGACGCTCCTGCAGCACGCCAAGACTATGAGGGTCACCAGGCTGAGCCTAAGGAGCTGCGTCATGGCTACCGCCCGCGCTGCGAGGACGTACAGGATCGCGTAGCTGAACACCGTGGCGCCGGACGAGGCCCACCAGAGGTGCCTCACGTTCGTTGCTGCCGACGTGAGGAGCAACACGTGGGCGGCGAAAGTGATCACGGCGTGCGTCGCGAGCGCAACCATGGCGCGCCGCCGCACGTCGCCTCCGGGACATCCGGAGCTGCCCGGCGTGTAGACCCTTCATGGCGTCGCTCCTGGCAGCTTCGGCTTTCAACATGTTCATCAGCCAGTCGATGCCGAACGGCTTGAAATTGTTGACCTCGGCCGCGGACAACATGGCGACGCCGGCTCTATGCAGGTCCCGCTTGGTGATGAACCATCGCGGCGACTCCTGGGTGATGGCGAACGCGACCACGAGGAGTAGAGTTGGTGCCAGGAGGACGACCTGCAGCAGAAACCAGCTGAGGCGCGCTGAAGCCAGGTGAACCGAGCTGAGCCGAAGCAGATGGGACCACATATCGGACAGCAGGAACGGGAATGACGAGGCGAAGGTGGTCATTAAGACTCGGTCGCTGTAGTCGAACCCTTCGTAAAGCATCAGGAGGCTGACGACTACGTTGGTCGCGCCGAAAGCGGCCGCGAGGAATCTGGTCGAAAGGTACATGCTGTAGGTGTCAGCGAAGCAGCCCGCGAACGTCATGGTCAGCAGCATTGAGACCGACACCCACAGGACCGGCTTGCGACCCCCACGGTCGGTTGTGACCCGCCGCGATCACGAGGAGCGGCGAGCCTGCACCGTGCACTATTTTGGCGAAGGTGTTGAGCCAGCGCCAGCGGCAGACAAGGTTCCATCGGCTCACTATGGTGGTGTGCGCGTGTTTAGCGTCGTAGTCCCAGGCGTCGCACTCGACTTCCACGGTGTCGTTGCGGTCGCCCCTGTTCGAGTAGACCAAGCATCGGCTGAACCGCCCGTCGGCTTCCACCGGGATGGCCACACTCTTCCAATTGGCGGTGGACATGTTCAGCCCAGGTGGCTGCCGGCACCAGTGGTCCACGTCTCCGGAGGTCAGTGCAAACGCGAGCGCGTGGCAGTTCATGACGAACGTGGAGAGAACGGCCACGAGCAGCATTCCTCGCTGGAAATTATCGTAGCCGAATGCGTCGTGGCTGTCGAAGCAGTCGGCGGTTTGCAAGTCGAGCTCTTTGAGACGCCGCCGGGAGAACAGGTCCATGGCGTGGACGCGTGCGTCTATTTGTCGTACAAAAATCCCTCACGTGACCTGATCCTAGGTGCCTAGGGACAGCATCGTTTAGGGATTTTTGAGAAGCCGCGATGCTGGCGCCGAGCGACGCCGTGGCGTGTTCGTCCTCGGCGTGATCGTTCTCTGGACCGCGCGTTGTTCAACATTGCTCATGTAATCGTGCGTGCGTTGCTTGTGTGTTGGTTGTAGGTTCTGTGTTACTTGGCGAAAAGCCGTGAGTAGTGGCGGTGCGGCTTTGGCCTCGATGAGCTCTGGCACTACAGAATCTGCGTTGTGTGACCCGTGCTTTCTTGAGAACCCGGCGGTGGTGACAATTGAAATATCGAAGTGGCCTAGCGCCTCGGCAGCGAAGTTCTGCGAACCGCGATGTGGCGTCGCCGTGTCCGAATTTGCTTAACGGACATCGAGGCATGTGCTGCTCGCTGCAAGTCATGTAAATGCAACTGCGTCGACCGCCCACTGTTCAGCGCTGAATGTGTGTTTGGTGTGCTGTGCTTGAAACGATCGATGCAGCCGTGCAGCGGGGGTGGCGGAGGAGCAGAGTGGCTTACGGGCTCCGTTTGCGCGTTCAGACATGTGCTCCCGTCTTGGTCTCATTAGCGGCTGTCGCGCGACTGTGGTTAGCTAGCTCCTTGCCTACTATGAAGTTTACGACGCTAACACACAGCATGTTCACGTTTTTCCGCGCTATATGTCATTTGCATGACGGCCGAGTTGAAAACGAGACATATAGTGTTCTTTGCGTTTGTGTTGTAAATTACTTTCTATTCGGCCGAACGAAGAAAACTCAAATCTACAGTTGACAGCTTGGACTCCCGCCCCTTTTCAGAAGAAAAGCTTTTTGGCGCGTGGAGGAGTGTTGACTGTGCCCAACGTGCCATAAAAGCACTTTTGAACTTTTTAAGTGAGACTGGTTTAGACGATCGCCTCTAGAAGCTGTGAGACGTGTAGTCAGTGCGAAATGTGTTTGAGCAAAAACTTTTTGTGGCAAGATTACTTTTTGTATGGACAAGATTACTCTTAGTGTATTGCGTCTCCAGTGCGCATCCGCGAAATGTGTTTGCGCAAAAACTTTTTGTGGCAAGATTACTTTTTGTATGGACAAGATTACTCTTAGTGTATTGCGTCTCCAGTGCGCATCCGCATATTGGACAACGTGTATATAGTATCTCATTGTACCATATCATAATCATCCGCCACCTACCTTTCCCTGTATTTCCCACTTCCCCATTCCCCAGTGAGGAGTAGCAGGCTAGAGACACGCTCTCCAGGCCGACCTCTCCTCCTTTCTCTCCATTAAAATGTACTCCTCCTCCTACTTTCTATTGTGGAAGTTCTGGGAGACTTATTACGCAAGGAGTGCGAACGTAACCATAAACACATGTGTGTCTGAAATTTTGAATTACCCATAATACCCTTTACGACTGATAAGTGGGCTACACGGCCTGTGTGAATCAGCTACCGTATGTTGCGACGCTCTTCCGTGTGGTAGAGTGATGCATGGTGCGCGTTTATTTCTGTACTGTTGTAAAAACCATTTGTTTATTCACTCAATACAAATGTACGGCTTCTTCGCCGCAGTACGTTTTAGTTACGCGGTGAAGCATACTAAAAGTGGGAGGGGGCCGCTATCAGCCAGCATAGTATGTCCACTTAGGCGACCTGAGAGGCGGTGGGTTCGCGAGTGTATGATTAAAGAACTCTTATTATGTCCAGTGACAGTGGCCCCTTTTCACTTTTAGTATGCTTCACAGCAGTACATTGCTTAGGCTTCACCGCGAAATAATAGTGTATTGCGAGAAAGATAATCGTAAAAAGCCTAATTATGCAACGTTTCTTTTGTAGCTTGCTACACCGCAATACAGGGGTGTAAATAAGCATCGTGCAGTAAAGCATACTAAGAGTGGAAAGGGCACATAGGTTTACACTGTGCTCATTACTTTCAATTGTGACATAATTTGCAAGTGCATCTGTGCTCGTAGTAAGCTTCATTGACAATTCTTTGTACATTACAAATTAATATTCCAATGAAGCTTACTAAAGCACATTCGCCATTATGGTACGTGTTATTCACCTTCAATGCAGGAGCACATTGCGGATTCTTGCCCCTGCTTTTGGCTGGACTGCACATGCTCTTTGAGAATTGATTCATTGTTCATAAGCGCACTGGTACTTTACTCTAAACTGGAGGGCTCAAGTTGATATGAAAGCACAATTTTTATTAAGGGGACAAGATGTTGCCAAGATGGTTGCAGCACAGCTTTTTTCTTTCTTCCAGGCACCTTTTCTACTTGAAGCTCCCATTGCAGTGTTTCGAACATCATTGAACCAGCACATAGTGTATATAAATATTGGACACTGATTGTGAACATCACCTAATTTCATGCCTATATAGAGTAAAACAATGTAGCACGACCAGACAAAATAAAAGAAGGGGGTGGGCTGTAGCAATACTAAGTGTTAAATGGTGCTTTATCCTTTCCCTTGAGTTTTCTGTTTTTGTGCTTTTTATGAATCCTCCGCAGTAACCATGCGAGTGCTGAGCTTGAGCTTGTTGGTTTCAAGTCTCATGGTTGTTACTAACAGAACAGTGTGATAAACGAACAAGGGCTTGGAGGCATCCATTCACCTTGCTTGCCTCATGGTGCTGCTTCATAAGCACCGTGAGCATCCAGGCCAACTAGGAAGGGAGGTTTGTTGCAATTGCTTCTGAACTTTGTTGCCACCAAACCAACAGTGCTCTCAATGACAGCTTTTGGACAGCAAAATGCTTGCACCCAGCAAAGTCTTAAGAAGGAAGCATTCAGGATGTGCAAAATAGGCTTTTGAAGCTGGCAGCATTACTGAAGGGGCTTTGCCCATCTGTCCTCTTTATGGATACACAAAGATGATTTGCTCTTTAAGAGGGATTGTTTCAGAGGTCGTTACATGGCAACAGTGTTGGGTGTTTAGTAGCTTGTCTTTGCCCACTGTTAATAACCTGTTCCTTCTCCAGTGCCCCTGTGAAGTGCCTACTTTTTGGACACAATGTGCTCTCCCTGCATTCATGCATTTTTAGCTTGTAAAGACGTCTATTACCCCTTGCCTCAAGCTGGTCTTTGCTGATGTCACCCAAGAAGGCATTGGGGAGTATGGCAATGTACGCTTACAAAACACTGTCGATACCAGTGAAACTAAATTAATGGAGCTGCTGTTCTTTTTTTGTCCACTCCATCCTTGTTAGTTACAATGAGCAATGTCCGAACAGAAGGCATATGTAGTTGGTCGTGCGTAGCCTGCGCACTAAGACTTGTTGGCATGTTATGACCTTAGCACAGTGTTTATATGTAAAAACCTTCTGATGTGTTGATGACTTCCTTCTCTTTATCATACTTTGCCTGGTGGAGCCAGCAAGTGGGTCAACCAGATGTTCAACAGGCTTCCCACTAGTTTTCCCAGAGTCTCCTTACCAGGGTGCTGCTCATAGATATGTTTTCTTGACCTTGCACTGCACTTCAACCATGGCCACACCTGCTAAACCTATAGCATGCGATCAAAAAAGTGCTATACATCATGTTGCTCCAAACTCGTAACATGTGCTACAAGGCCTTGAGGAACACCCTCATTTATTTACGCCCTCATCATACTGTATGAAGCTTCGCATGATAAGTGCGATAATTAACATCTGCTGGTTTTTCAGTGTTATTCCTGTCCAGGTTGCTGAAAGCTATCCTGAGTGTTTCAAAAGCAAACGACCGCTGCTGGACAAGAAGTGCTTAAAACAAGGGTCGCTATAACCACATATGTCACACGAAATGAAGGTCACTGAGTATACAGGCGGTTTACTTCATATCTGACAAGCTTGGTTCTCCCTTTGCTAGTGAGTGAACTCAACTTGCCCCGAATACATGGCCTGTGACAAACTATGTGCCAGATGCTGTGTCCCCTGCAAAGCTGAAGATGTGTATGAGATCCTGACACCCTGCAGCGGCTTCTACACTGGGCAAACAGGCTACTATAAAAACGACTGCCTTTACTAATATGCTAATAACATGAAAACGGGCAGAAATTTGGCTATTTATTGGACCCAACTGCAGGTGCAAGCCACCCTTCCACCAGATGTGTGTTGTTCACAGAAACTGGAGCTATATAAATGCAGATAAAGACAATGATGTTTGAAAGTAGTAGAGCTGCACTATATTCTGCACAAGCAGTGCTATCTGCAGCGCTGGTACCTTATAGCCACAATTCATGGCTGCACCACCATGCAAAGGCACTATTCTTGAATTATTAACTTCTATTATATTTATGGTGGCCATATATTGCAATTACATATCATCCACATTGTGTGCAATATGGTTAAATGTCAATTATGATAGCCATTCCTAATCTGAAATGCAACAAAAGAGCAAATATAGGCAACACATTGCAATTCAAAGAGACAAAAGGCAACCAGTGCACAGGACAAGTGACAGAATTCCTTTTATTGAAAAAGAAACGTGACATGTGTCATGCCACCACCAGTGGGTAGCAATCTTTCAAGCTTGGGTGACAGAGGCAAAACTTAGCAAAATGCTACAATCACGCTGTAATACGGCCTTGGACACAAAAAAACCGACATTATATTGTACAGAATGAAAGGGCAAGACTTCATCTAAGAACAGTCTATGGCACCACATACTTGAAATGGTGTAAAATATGTTGACATGCCCTACCCATAAAGAAAAAGCAACAAACACAGAAAACACGCCTTAAAATGCAATGTGCAGAGTCTGAACCCAAGAAAAAACAACCCACAACCCGAAAAGGGTTTCGCTAAGTCTTTCAATGATTAAAATTGTCAAACTGTATCATCACTTCTTAATGAACCTGCACAGCTGAAAAGGAAGGAAGGAAAGCTCAATAGCAGGGCTGCAGAAAATGTCACTGAATAAATATACTTTGCTTACCAACGATACCTGTGGTTTAGTTGTGGTCTGTGTATAAACTAATTGTGTATAAACTTTTCTTGTTTAGAATGGCTGAGCGGATAGGGAAAAAATGACCACGAGAGCACCAGGTATATGCATAGTCTACGCACAAAAAGCCACTGCTTTCTTACTTTTTTTTCTCTGTATTACTATTCATGAGTATTTAGGTGCCTTATTAGCACTGCTAACATCCCACTGCAAAACACAAAATTGGGCAAGTTGTGGCATAAAGAAAATTGCAGTTTCACTCATAATGTGAAACAATGATGCAGTAGCTGGTGAAATATGCACAGGAAGCTTACTTCATGCAGTGTTTGCTGAATTGAACACTTGCCAATGCAAGTCGGTAATCTCCTTAAAAAAGTAAAATAAGTCAGAGTCCTATTTATTTGTGGGAGTTGTGCCTCAGTGTTGAAGTGGAAAGACTCGGCTTTTCTTCCTCCTCTTCCATATCCGGACTTAGCCACTGATATACACCAAAACAACCCTTTAGCTTCTTACTGCTGAATTCGTTTTGGTTTTCTCAAATCCATATTTGGACTACGCATTGCTATGTCTCGCGCTTTGCTTGAGGAAAACAAGACACCAACAGCTCCATCCAGTTAATCTGAGAAGCCAAGCACTAGAAGAAGATTAATGAAGCAGATGCACCCAATCATTGTCATCACATGCAAGAAGAAAACTTAACATAGGACTGCCTTCACAAGTGGGAAGGTGTGAATGCCAGCTCTATATACAGTATGCAGACATTGAGCAGGTGTTAGCCAATCTAG